>NC_141772.1:23030933-23376433 GCF_051362555.1 Lingula anatina
ATGATAATAATTATTGAATAGATATACTGCGTATTCTATATACTCAGAAGATGAGATAATTGCTACAAAGGTTATTTTTTTTATAGTTTACTTATCATCAATACTACTTTTTGTTATTACTATTAAAAATAATCTGACAACCCACGAAGAGTTGAATAAATACATAGACATACTGTTGTGATACCACATTCACATAAAATTAAAACAGATGAAATCAGAAAATTGATAGTTATAAAAAATTACATAAAATCCAAATATACTTCTTAAAAAAGATTTTTTTTTATATGACAGAATATGCACACATGCACAGTGCACCCTAAAACAATCTGATATATTAAGGCCTGATATTTTTTATTTCACCCCCATTTTACTATTATCTTTGTGTTTAGTTTTCCCCCTCTTACCATTTAGAAGAACCCTGCCATCAACACCAGACTTGTTGACAAAGAAATGCTCCTCTTTTTCAAGGATAACAGCTACCCTCCTGTTTTTTTTTTTTCGGCCATCTTTGCTTTGGCGTCCATCTTCACTCTCCCATTCAAGTCCACCAAGGAAGGCACTCCAGCAGCAAGCAGATCCAAAGGGGTTCCCATCTCCATCTAAACAAAATTCCACATGACAAGACTTTAAGTAAGGTAAAGTGACCAGTCTTGCTTTGTTCGTGTAGTCAAATATCTTCTGAATGGCAAGTCAGCAGGATGGTATTCACGTTTCAGTTCTATGGTGTCCATGATATTTGGACTAGAAATGGCTTCTTTCATAACTGACATATCATATATCTCTGCCGGTATTCTAACTGCAATGCCGAACAATACCTTCAACTTCCAGAAGACCACAGACTCTGTTTAGAATGAACAGGCAAAATCTTGTGATGGGCATGATCGGGATTCTGCAGCACGTTCCCCACAAGTCCCATCATGCATTTCTGGCTGAAGAGCAAGTCGAAGAGACCATCACAGTTTGCCCCCCAGACACAGCATGGCGTTTAATATGGGGAGCAATATCTGTGGGTGGCGATATTTATTTCCAGCCTCGTCGAGGGAAGGAGTAGTAGTAGTTCAGAGACTTTGTTCAGGAAACCAGAATGGCTGTAGTCCATGGCTGCAGAGGTATGCAAGAGTGTGGTGATCACAGTGAAGTCCGCAACTTTACCTGCTCCCTTGACGTCTCCTAGGAAACTGGAAATGACATCATCCATGAGAGCCTGGTTATAGTATCCCTTTTGTGTTAGGCGGAAAAACCAGGGCTGCTCTTTGGGGCAGCTGAAATTGGCTGGTACATGTCTTGACCATGTCCCCAGCGTAGGCGAGGAGAGCAATCCGTGAAAGGTAATCCACTTGGGCCACGTTTATTGTTTCTATTACACCTATTAAACATTTAAAAAACAGCTCTTCATCCATGGAAGTTGGCTTTGGTCTATCTTCACAGTGTAGCTCCCATTTTCTTTGTAGAAATTCCAACATGGGTACGACCATTTCAACAGCATTTCTTTTCAACAAGTTCTTAATCAGAATAATATCCTGTACATTTTGTAAATTAATTTCACTCATTTCATTTTTTTCATCCAGAAATATCCTCTTTTCAATAACACCAACAACATCCTTCAGCTTGCTCTTTACTTCCTTACTTAAAGGCGACTTCATGGACACACTCAACTGGTTGTGGTAGACAAGAACTTGGCACAGCAGCAATGTGTCAACAATATGTAGGCGTGAGTAGGCGGGATCTAATGTAACAGACTGAAGAAAATCTTCAATCTCGCTCTTCATGAACATGTGGTCATATTTCTTGGACAAGAAAAGCCACAGCTGTGCCTGATGAATCCTTGTGTACAGAGGCCACGAATGCCAAAACAATGCGCAATGATTTTCAAGCTCCATGAGGAAAGGTTTAGAGGCAGTCTTAGTATTCAATGCCATATACAGAAGATTGTTACAGGCGACGCCACCAAGGTCAGACAAAAGATTGTTGTCCGAAAGTGCCTGGAAGGCACTAGACATTCGTTTGTTATCTTCTTGAACACTTTTCCCTCCCCATATCTTTGTCCAGAGTGCCTCTATATATCGATACACTGTCAACCAGCTGAGAGATACTCTTTGATTTCTCCTTTCATAATTCTGAATTATTTCCCTCTCTCGTGGCCCATATAAATACTTCTGCTGTTTGTGGGAGGGCAGTTCGGGCTTAAATTCCGGTGTACTTTTGCCATTTGTCTTTCTCCTCTGCTGACCAACCAAGTGGCACTGGTTTGTCTCAGCTTGAATGCAGCTGCTGCCCCCTATCCATGCTATGTGTTCTTTGGTTTGAAAGCCTGATAGCACTTTAGGCAGACGTACATGTTGGGTGAAAATCCCCCTGCATTCAATGACCAGTATGTGGCGGCAGATGAAGGCAAAATACATAGCTTCCTGAAATTACCAGAACAATACATTGCGGTACGCTATACTCCTTCAACCCCCCCCCCCCCCCCAAAAGTCATATCTTAAATCTGTATCCTACAAAGCTACTATACATATAATCTCTCCTTAATGTATTATCTTAAAAAACAATAAAACCCCTCAAATAAAAGTCTGATATCACTATTATTTTTTTAATGTACAGGAAGGAATGGGAGTCTTTGAAAGGGGTCACAGGAAAGACCTGAGGGTACACTGAGTAAGAATTGCTTGTATCAAGTGCAGTTCAAATTGTGCATTGCGTTAATGATTGTCCTTTTGTAATTTCGTGCACCATTCAGGTTACGTCTTACCTGTTTCTACCAGACAAGGTACAGAACTCTCATATCAGATCTTCATGTTCACTAATAATTTCCATCATCTGCAGTACAGCCGAGACAACACGTCCAAAAGTTCTCAATTCTGCTGGTTAAGTGGTGCTCGTCTCCAGCCCTGTAAAAGAAAACTTGGAGTGAACAGAAAGTTTGTGAATCATGGCATCAGTGGAAGGGTGGGTTGGGGGGGGGGGGGGGGGGGGGGGGGGCTCTGGGAACTTCATGTGTGGTATGGTGGGGGTCCATAACAGACAGAAATTTATTGCACAACAACTAAGGGCCTTTACATAAGATAAATCATAAATGCTAATAGAAGCAGGATCAATTATAATTTCAACATTTTCATTTCTTATTTATTTCCAGGCCCATAATAGCTAGCAATTTCATAAGGGGGGTTCTTTTTCTAAAAAAAAGTGGACCTTTTACCATGAAACCTTCATGTACCTAGATAACATTTTACCCAGAGGGGCCTTTTCCCAGCAAAAAAGGGGGGGGGGTCTTTCGACCCCCCCCCCACACACACACACACCGACTGCTGCGCAATTTACTAGAACGTGTAAGGCCAAATACTGACGTGCAGCCTACAAAAATTTACCATGTTATGTCCGACGCAGCGACTTTCTTACTTGCAGTGGTTATCTGACCTCGACTTTCCTTCTAGACACATTCACCCATCATGAAAGATGCAGTGCACTAAGTACTATCACATGCTTATAAAAGAACACGTTTTTCGGAAGGGGGGAAGTACACTCTAATTTCCAACACGCGGAGTGAAAACTTGCTATTTATCCTGATTCTTTTCTCATTGTAAGGGTTTTGTTAAAAATTTATCAAATTTAATTTTCAATGCTGTTCATTCATAAACTTATAATAAAGATAAAAGATTATTTATTGCTGGTTTATTAGTAAGTTTAGTGTCATTCCTCCTAACGCCGGAGGTAGTCCTGATTGTAGACAAACTCAAACCGGAAAAGGCAGCCAAACTAAAACCAAAACAAAGCGAACTGTTGAACCAAATTGAAAGCTACTGCTGCCAAAACTAAATACTGAGATGGTCTTTATAGATTGGCCATTTTAACTTACCTATACCTGCACCATCGCATAATTTAGAAGAGTGAAACTTGTGAAAGATGCCCTGTGAATCGGGTGAGTCTCTCTCTCTCTCTCTCTCTCTCTCTCTTTCAGACATTTTTGTAGACTCTACTGCAGTATATCGGATCACACAGGATATTTGAGGGTTACTAAACTCTTAAATTTTAATATCTTTTCTAAATTATGTGTTTTTTTTAGCAATGTTTGTGCTATTCGGATGAATTAGTTTGGCAACCCAGTTACTTATTAATGATTTTTTTTTAACTATTACTCTAATTTATTCTGTTCCATTCAAAAACTATGATAGTTGAGGCCTTCCAGTGTTGAAAATTTGCTGTAAACTTTTTGGCCAAAGAGCTTGAGGGTTTAATAAAAGAAAATAGAATATAGTTAACTGTTCAATTAATTTATTTTAATAAGACATTGATCCAAGTCAACACATAAATTTGATAAAAATGAGAAAATTAGTAGTTATTGGGGGTTGGGGGGGGGGGGGGGGACTGCATAAGTACCAATTCCCCCCTGATGAAATAAGATATAAAAATCAAAACCCTTATTTATTGTAAGTGTAGAACAACTTTTTATGTACAGACACAGATGTGTCTGTACATATAGCCATCATCTGCGTCTGTCGTCGCCGTCGCTGTCGTCGCTGTCGTCGCCGTCGCCGTCGCCGTGCACTTTTACCGATAACACGATAAGTGGAAAACCATTTTACCTTTTGACTTGAAACTTGCAGAACTGATGAATATTCATAATACGCAGGTCAAGTTCGAAAATCAGCATGATCGGGTCACTTTTAGGGAATTTATGCTGTTTTTTCACTTTTTTCAGCATATATGCAGCACCGATAACACGATAAGTGAAAAACCATTTTACCTTTTGACTTGAAACTTACAGAACTGATGAATATTCATAATACACAAGTCGAGTTCGAAAATCAGCATGATTGGGCCATTTTTAGGGGAGTTATGCGGTTTTTTCATTTTTTTCAGCATAAATGCAACACCGATAACACGATAAGTGAAAAACCGTTTTACCTTTTGGCTTGAAACTTACAGAACTGATGAATATTCTTAATACGCAGGTCAAGTTCGAAAATCAGCATGATCGGGCCATATTTGTGGAAGTTATGCTGCTTTTTCACTATTTCAGCATATGTGCAACACCGATAACACATTTCAAGGAAAATTAATTGGCCAATCGTCTTGAAATTCACAGGGGTGATCAAATATTCTAAAATACAGATGAGGTTCGAAAATAAGCTTGATCGGTTCAGTTTTGGTGAAATTGTGCCTTTTTTTGTATATGAGTCTTTTTTCCTCGGATTTAATTCTTAGGCATGTTAACAATCTCATTTGTGAACTAATTAGTAATGTAAAGGTGTTCTTTTGACATTTTCTGCATCTTAACAATATTGTTAGTTGATTATATAAAAATGATGGTAAACCTGTTATTGTGCATTGTGTAATAAAGTGCCAAAAATGGAAATAAACTCATATCTTTACAGTTTGTCAGATTCAATCATTCACCATGTTCAGAATCTCAGAATGGAACAAATTGGACATTTAAAATTGTTCTATTGATATTTTTCCTATGTCAACAACTTTCTTAGTTGATCATTTAAAAACGACAGTAAATTGATTATTTTGATATATGTAAAAAAAAGTGTTGAAAGTGGAAAGAAATTCATTTCAGTACAGTTATCTCTTGTGTACATTTTGGCATTTTGAAGTTGTGACTCTGAACTTCCATGGCCCTGAAGACCTTTCCATATCAAATTTTCTGAATATCCATGATATTTTAATTTTATTATTAAAAATTGATGGTCATTATGCTGTTATGCATTATGTAATATTGCATCAAAATTTAAGACAACCCCATTTTAGACAATGCCTCCATAGTGACCATTAAAGGAAAACCAAGTCACTTACTCTTCTCAAACTTATAGAAATGTAGTATAGCACTAAATTATAGCTTCAGTTGGAAAAGCTGTTATATCGGTTAACTTTCTTGGAAATTATATAGTTTTTTGTTACAATTAAAATTTTCACATATTAACATTTTCAAGGTGTGACTTAGTCTTTGAACTTCCATTGGCTTGAATACCATTGCTAGTCACATCTTTTGAATAGCAATGATACATTTACTTTATTATTAAAAATTGATGGCCATTGTGCTGTTAAGCATTATGTTAAATTGCATAAAAGATGAAAAAAACCCTTTTTTGGAAATCGCTGCTAGGATGACCATTAAGGAAAAACCATTTTACTTATGATATTCTAACTTACTGAAAAGTTTCATAGGACTGAAGTGTAGCTTGTGTTGGAAATCAGTGTGATTGTTTTCTGTATTGTAAGCAATGCAGCTGTATGGAGTGCTATATGGGGCTACTGTTTATGGATGGTGGTAATTGTCCCTTGGGATAATCACTAGCTAAATTCAGAGCTATAAAATTACTTGCCTAATTGATTTTCAAGTGCCCATTAAATAAGATTACATAAAACACACGTTGAGATTTCCCATTCAAGTCCTATAGGTTAAGCTCTCTTAACTGTGTCACATAATTAGGAATTGGTGATAATTATGCAGGTAAATCTTGTTTAATATTGCAAATAAGTTTACAAAAGAAAAAAAAAATTGTAATGCCAACATTAATGCTACAGATGAATAACAGTGCCTTATTATCCTCAAACACATTGGGGTTATTCATATCATGTTAATACAGCAAGATTAAAAGTTTGAATAGCAGCTTTATTGGAATTTTTTTTTTTTTTTGTGTTTTCTTTTTAATTTTTTTCTAAACACTGGCATTTTCAACTCCCATCCACCTGAAGCTCTTCAGATTTTCTGTATTTCCACATAAGCAGTTGCATAGGTTTTTATGTCTTTAAACATTATGTAATATTATTTTATGCACTGTCAACATTTTTCAAATATTGGGATTTTCATTATGTGAATTTGAACTCTCATAGTCCAGAAACTGTTATCTTATTGCAGGGGTGGATTGAGGCCGCCTTCTGGGTCTTTCAGATGACGTTCAGATTTTAAAGTTTACATTGACTGGTATCAATTTTTTTCTGTTGGAAGACCATCAAAAGTGTAGGATGGATCAACAAAGATACTTTGGAATACTGTCAGAAAATATCTCTGGATCTGCTCCTGTTATTGACCATGTTATCTGTTGTGCATGATTAAAAATCAGTGTTAACTGACTGTGTTATTATAAGCATTATTTATTATTGCATCAAAATTGACAAAATGACCTATTTTGCATCTTTATTTTCTGTTTTTTTGTCTGTACATTTGACAGCTTTGCTGCCTTGTTTAAAAAATCCCTTCCCAGTGACAAAAACAATATAGGGGAGTATTGGTTTGAAGAGGGTAAAGAGATTACCCCTAATACAGTCAATAACAATGTACAATAACTTAAAAGAATTCTAAATGTGAAAATAGTTTCATGGGAGCTCAGTTTTGATAGTCAGACAGTTTTCATTTATGACAGATCCACAAATATTTGATTTACCTGTTAAGAACTATCAGACTTAATTTTGTGTCTGTAGCATACATGCACATAATGTAAATTTCATGCATATAAGGGACCAAGTAGGAAGATGGCAATGCATTCACATTGTCAAAATAAACTTTATTGATTCAGACTCAGAAGAAAACCCTCCTCGACTCCCACCATCAAAATGGACATTGAGAAGGAACCTGGTGGGCTTTTGGCTGTTTGGCCTGTGCAATAACTATCCCTACGTGATTATGTTGAGTGCTGCGATGACCATTCTTCACGACAATGGGCTGCCATCTGGGGATGTTCAGGTACAGAATGATTTAATTAATAATAATTGAATAAAAAATGGATTGAGTATTAAATGTGATTTTAAAAAATTGATTGAATAATTTTTTTGTATTGTTTCTGGGGAGTGTTGGCCTATGTAGCTGCCTTTCTCCTATGAAAAGGCATTGTGTTTATTCATTTTTCCAGTTTAATTTAAATAATAAGATTTGAATTAAATTAAATTTATGAAAATAGGACATTTGTCTGCTTCTTAAGTGTAAAATATTCATAGTTGTCAAAGAAATCAGTATTCATTCTGGTGACAATTTAACTGCATAGTGAAGTAAAGAACTCTCTCTCTCTCTCTCTCTCTCTCTCTCTCTCTCTCTCTCTCTCTCTCCGTATATTTATTCATATTTTATACATATATCCCTATTTAAATTCTGTTTCAGACTAACACAAGTTCCAATAGTTCAAGACACCTGCACTGTAATCCAATAGGAACAGGGGTGAGTAAAGTCAATATGACACTATGGTCCAGCTGATATTGGTCATTATTATATAATTATCATAGAATACTGTCTAAGACCCCATTTCCAGAGATTAGATCGATCTACTTTAGATCGACCTAACTCCCTGGGGATTCAAGCTAAATAGCTGTCAGCTGGGCGGACACAAAAGTTAATTACCCCCTTACAGCTTGTAGCTGGATTATCTGACAGTAATCTAGTGAGACTCCCCGCGGGGATAGATCGATTTAAAAGCTCTGGGAATACAGCCTAATATCTGGGAATATGAGGTCTGACAAAAACAATACTGACCCAAGACACAGTCCGTAGTTTTTGATAAATCAGAGTGAAGAAAACGCCATTAGTCTATCAATCAAGTGACTGGCCAATCAGAGTTAAGGAAACATAGCATCAATCACTGCACCTCGTTTTCTGTCGCTTTTCTTAGGTCTGTAATCTATTGACAACAGCTTAATTCAATAATTGTATAACAGGCCTGTAGCCAGGTGGGGGCTTGGGGGGGGGGGGGTTTGAATGAACCCTCTTCTTTTTGGTAAAAGGTCCCCTCTGGATAAAATTTTATCTAGGTACACAAAGGGTTCATGGTTAAAGGTTTGCTTTTTCAGAAAAAGAACCCCCACTTTTGAAATTGCTGGCTGTGGGCCTTATCATATTCTCAATCTCAGTATTGGTCACTGATTTTAAAGTTTTTGTCCTTTTTAGGCAGTGCTGCTGGCTGACATTCTTCCAGTGATTATCATCAAAGCCACCGCTCCTTTCTTCATACATAGAGTACAGTACAAGTAAGTGGAGCACGCTTTTAAGATGAGATTGTTTCCATTGTCATTATTTCATCTTCTTTCTTCAAATTGTGTGAGGGTTGTTCTGCAAAATATCTGTGTTGTGACAGAGAGTCCCCCATGATACAGAGTCCGTTTCTCAGTAATTTGTACAGGTAAGCCTGGCCCTAGTTTGTGACCCATTCACGTCAGGCTAACCCTAACCTGTATAATTAAATGGAGGGCGGACTCTCTGTTACATGGACCCTCAGTTTCATCCCAGTTCTACAAAATGGTGATTGTTCGAGTCATGTCAGTAATGCACACATTTTTTATGCACTATTGTTTTACATCACTTTTTAATTACAGATGATTTTTTTCCCATATAAGAGGATAATGATATAAAACAACAAATAAAACGTGGTAAGTCAGAATTATGGAAATATATGTGTGTATACTTACAACTTGTGTTTTCTATATTACTTTCAGTGTCAGAGTGGCATTGGTAATCTTGTTTGGTGCTGCCAGTTTTCTCACAGTTGCATTTTCTCTTGAAGTATGGCTATCTCTTCTGGGTAGGTGCTTGCTGCAGGCCTTACTTGGTTTTGTCATTTAATTAATTTTGTGACTGTGTGTTCAAATATACATCCTGGACTTTAATGCCAGACTTAAAACAACAACATTTGAACACAAGTCTGTGCTACTTTATTTCTTTTTACATATATATAGGCACAAGAGCTGTAAGCTGAGTGGTAGCCACTGTACATAAAAAAAAACATTTTGGTGTATTCTTATTTTAGATTTTGGTCTACACTGATAAAACAGTAGAAGTCTCTTATAAAAAGAAACAAATGGAATATTTCAGTAACAATATTTAATTTTAATTTGGACTACTTAGGATTTATCCTGAATTTAACAAAACCAAATCTTTTGATTTTAACACCCACTGACGGTCTAAAATTCTGTTGTAAATCCATCCTCAGCCGGTGTCATAGGCTACACAATCCTCATTCTATTACCCTAACTCCATTTGTCTACCGCAGGGGTGGTGTTTGCCAGTGTCAGCGGTGGCTTGGGAGAACTGACTTTCCTGCAGCTGACGACTTTCTATGATGTGTAAGTGAACCCTCTTCAGTCATTTTGCCTGCAGTGCAGCCAAGCAAGTCTTTATGTTGTAGATATCCTTTTCTTCTTGGCACATTTTTTAAAATGGACTTATTTTGAAATATCTCAAGTTTAGTTTTATTGAAAATGTTTTTTTTTTTTTTTTTTTTTTGGGGGGGGGATATTTTTAGCAAATATTATAATGTATGTGCAGAAACGATGGCCTTTAAAAGTAATTGAAACACACATGTAGTGCTTAATTAATTCATTTATTATTATTATTATTATTATTATACAGGCACACAGTGTCAGCGTTTGCCTCAGGGACTGGAGGGGCAGGCTTATTCGGAGCCCTCTCTTACGCGGGACTGAGAACTGCCAAGGTGTCGCCCAGGAATTCTATACTCATTATGCTCGTTATACCTGTTGCCATGGCAATAGCTTTTTATATCATTTTGGTCAAGCCCCCTCAGCTTGGAGGACATTGTTTTGGTGGTAGAGAGTATAGTCTTCTAGCCCCGGGTCAGGAGAGCAGTAGTTATCAGGAATCTGGGAAGACTGGTGGGTACACTGGGTTCTCACAACTTCTAAAAAATCTGTCATATTTTATTCTCCTCTGCAACCAAAACAAGGAAGAGGTTGTGTGTTTGCCTTTGTTGAATTGTTAATTTTTAGCTTAACTTTAAAATATTCAGGATAGGCCCAATATGGGTCAATTGAGAGTCATTTCTGGTGGTGATCCATTAATTATAGCAAAAGTCTGGCATCTTTGACTGATTTTCTAGCTTAGTAATGCTGCAGAATTTGTGGACAAAGAAAATATGTCTTTGGGACATTTTCAAACTCAGTTAATTTTTATTTATTTTTATATAATGTGCACTGAGTGGTTGCTCACATGACTATTTCAGGCAGACAGAAAATTGACATAACTCTTAATTTTGTTGTCTCTTCAGGTGCTGCTATTTCAAGGTACACATTCAAGGAAAAGCTTTTTCTTATAAAGGTAAATCTTGCAGAAACTTAATTACATTTGTGTGAACATTTGGTTAAAGGGCAGGCTGTATGTCAGATGGTAATGAGGAAAGCTACAGTACAGTATTTAAATCACTTCATATTGAACTTATCTGAGGACAAGTAATATTTTTTGATCACGTCAAAAAAGAATATTAATATTTATAACTAGAATATGTTAAATGACTTCAGATAACATTTGATTATTCTGTAGATTTTCCCCACATCCAATTAATGGGGGTGGTTATTTATTTTATGTGTAATATGAAGTGATATTATTTTTCCCAGCCCCTGCTCAAGTATATGGTGCCGCTGACATTGGTCTATTTTGCTGAATATTTGATCAACCAGGGATTGGTGAGTCTGCGGAATTAAAACAAATAAGGTCTTGGGCTTGATGACTAAGCTAAATGTGCTGTAGAATATAAATTTTTGTTGAGATGAAATTTAATATTCATAGAGAATAAGTTCATCTGGGTATATAACACATTGTTGTGTAAAAGGTTCCTTTTTTCCATCAGAAATAATTGGCAAGGATGTTAAAATACCTTTGTGCATAAAAGATTTCAAATGAAAAGTTTTAGAAAATGAAAAAAAAAGAAAAAGAAAAAAAAAGGGGCTTGTCAGCTGCCTGGTGATAATTGGTCATGAAGTTTAGAATCCTGGCCTGTGTGTTCTATGTTTAAGATGGACTAGGTGACATTTGAAAGTCATCATCTTAGAAACGTAAATATTGTCATAGGTACAAAATTAACTGCGTAATGAATTTTGCTACATGTATTTGGTCTGACATGATGATGATAATAATAGTGTACATTCTGTTTTTCAGTATGAATTAGTGAACTTTGAAGACATCTGGCTTACTAATGATGAGCAGTATGAGTGGTAAGTGACACATTTTCAAAATTCTCCTCACTGTACAGCTGACATTTTTAGAGAACGATTATTTGTTACCTTTGGGTTGAAAATAAGAACCAAGGATCTGGTTTCAAAATTGAGATGGAGCCTTCTGGTTGAATAAAAGCACAGAAAGCTCCCTTCTCCCCCATGCACCCTAGTTTGATTTTTTTTTTTTTTTTATTATTCACCAAAAGGTATCAGTTAATCTTTTCCACACAAATCAGTTTTATGGATGAATTCTTAAAGATACATACAAAGTCAATTTTTTTGTCATAAAAACCAACCAAATGCCAGCATATAGTTTCAGGTAGTATAACTAACAGAATTTCCAAAAGGCACTGTTTAATTTTACCCGAAAGTGATGTTTGAACAGATTTTTCTGCTAGCATTCTATGTTGTATGTCAATGGGGCAGAAAAGTAGGTCACAAAAGTAGGTTAAATTGACAACCAAAAATTTAAAGAAAGGAGCACTCTAAAGCTCTTTTATGGTTGATCAGGTGATTTATTCAGTTTGTCCCTTGGCATGTCGAATTTATTAGAGTCGTAGAAGAAACTAGTAGAAGTGGTTTACATGTGTTACTGGGAATCCGCGCTCCACCGATGCTCGGTTCGTATGTACCTTTAATGTTTGATCATGAAAAAAAACATCAAAAGAAGCATCAGTTTTGATATGAACTGATTGCAGCAGGACCAGTACATTAGACTTCATTTTGACCTCTTCCTCAGGTACCAGATGGACTACCAGCTGGGGGTGTTTATTTCCCGGTCTTCAGGCAGTTTTCTTCCCATTAACAGACTCTGGGTACTCCCCATACTACAGGTAACTGGGAAACTTTTGTCTTATTTCATATAAAAATTGCAAACTTTTTTGTCATATTTTATATAAGAATTGCAAACTTTTTGTCATATTTCATAAAAGAATTTCAGCTATACATGATATATGTGACCAAAACCACAGTTTTATCTTCTGCGTACAGAGACATACATGGTAATTTTATCTTGACGTTCTTCAGTTTGACTGATCTTGTTTCCCACCTTTTATTTTAATTACCTGTTTATTTCAGTTTGTAAACCTGGGAGTATTTACCTCAGATGCAATACTTCGTTACATGCCCAGCATCTGGATCATACTGGTGCTAATTTTCTGGGAGGGACTGTTAGGTGGCGCTGCCTATGTTAATACATTCCGTAAAATCAGAGAAGAGGTGAGCTTTCAGTATCAGACCTTTGCAGAGATGCAAAAGACAATTTCCTCCTTATGAATGACTTTTTAATTTTTTTGGAAGAGAATGTGTTGATAAATAAAAGTTTATTTTTATATTATGGCTTTTATAAATTTAATTTTGGAATTAAATTGTTTATTTTGCCATGTGTTACAGACCAAAAGATGGTGATGCAATTTTTGTATTTCACAAGGCTCTGTACAGAAAATTCAGTTTGCTTTAAAAATTAGATGCTGTTTTTATGCGATCTCTGTCAGTTACTCCCAGCATAATTGCTGTACATTTCTGTGACAATTATGAATATTGTGTAATAAAATATATATTGTATAATATTATAATATATTGTAACCTATTGCCTATATTTCAGATACCTGCAGACCATCGGGAGTTCAGTCTGGGCGTGGCGTCCCTGGGGGATGCTCTGGGGATAGCTGTGGCTGGGATGGTCTCTATTCCACTCCATGTCATACTGTGTGATAATGTGTAGGTGAAGGCTTCTGCAGGTGCTGCTTTTGGATTCCACTTCAGCCGTGGTTGGGTTGGTGTAATAATGTGTAGTTGAAGGCTTCTGCAGGTGCTTCTCCTGGATCCCACTTCAACATTTCGTGGAAAATATCTTGCATTTGATTTTACTGCCTTTCATCATACAGCTGCTTTATGAAGGAAAAATATATTCCATTTTTGAAATTATATTTCAAAAATGGAATGATATTTCAAAAATGGAATATATATTTATTATTATTATTATTTTTTTTTTTTTGAAATTATATTTACTCATCTTTAACCAGATGAATGTTATATTACTTAAAATAACACCTGGAACATTATCTCTCGGTGCATAAATTAATACTTACAGCACTCAAGCACAAAGGTCTGAGATTATCCTCATCTTATGAGAGGTGCATTGATAACTGTATAATACATATACATATGCAATTTTATATCAAATTATGTTCAGATTTCACTGTTGAACCTCAAAATGTATAAGAATCTCTTTGTCTCCTCACCAGTTTGAATTTGTGAGAGCAATTTAAGACAATTTTGTCATTTTTCATTAAATCTCACACATACTTGGTGCTAGGAAAGTAGGGACCATTAATGAAATCGGGTTTTGTACAATAACATGTATCATCATGGTTTATTTTAATTGTAATGGTTACATCACTTTTGGACATATCTGGTGAAGACTACGTATTTTACAGCTAAAATGTCAGTGGTTGTGGTTTCATTTTAATCATGATGCACTCGCTCAACATTTATAAAATGAATAAAACCTTTTATTTCAAAATGAAATGTGTTTCTCACTGATAATTTACAAATGTACATGTTATTGAGTTTTAGCAGCACTGCTAAGTTATCTTAGCAACATCTTTTTATACATAAAGTAAAGTAGACAATTTTTAAACAATTTTTAAACAATTTTTAGACAATTTTTCGTCTTTAAAACAACATGTAAAGAATACAAGCTTTGCATATCTCACATAAAAAAAAAAAGCTTTTTGCATTTTCAACACGCATCTTCCCACATAACCCATTTGCTTCTTTCCCTTCTCATTTCAGTTGTTTTAATATGCACAATTTCTGTCCATTTCATGCTTTTTTCAGTCAACTTTTTCGAATTTATTCTCATATGAAACCTGTTCTTCTTCATCCTCCTCGCCTTCCTCTTCTTCTTCCTCTTCTTCTTCCCTATTGAGGAATACCACCAAGTTACTGGGGCATGAGTTAAAATAGAGTAATAATAAGAAAGAAAGTCCTATGAATATGACAAACACCAGTGGATAACCCAGTACGTCCACCATGTATCCAGCCAGAGAGATGAAGATTAGTTTTCCAAGAACCTCCAATGTTGCTAGGAAAGTGAAATGGGTTGCCTGGCTTTTTTCTGGTGCATGCTGGGAACACTGCATCATCAAGGTGAAGGTCACTGTGGTTACCATGCCGCTGATAAGCATGAGGACACAGAAAGCCCACACTGCTGCATCTGCAGATATGAAAAGAGAAAATCTTGTAGAATTGCCAAGTTATGCTGAAAACCTTCTGTGCTTTAATAATTTCTATTATCTGCCTTATAAATCCAAACAAAAACAGTACTGGCAAACATTTATTGTATAATTCAACCAAAAAGACAAGTATTTATATTTAAGTATGTATTTTTAATGATGAAATGACAAGTAGGAGAACTGAATATCACTTTAGTGGGATATATAAACATCTCATAATTTGTTTGCATATACAAAACTATAAATCTTGTTGCCTGAATAAGAAACTTCATTGTCAGCAATTCCCTGATATCCATACTCACAGTAGGAAAGAGTGGTGCTGAAGATACCGGTATCCCATGATGCCACCACCCACAGCAGAGCGCCAAGTGGCAGCAGACGACACACACTCAGCTGCTTCAGGACAAACACTGCTGGAAGCCTGCAGAAAAAATAAAACATCTTAAGCCAAGACATTTCTCAAAAACTAGCAAGCAGATAATAAAGATCAGGCTGAGAAAAAGAAAAGCGCCTCTAATTCAACTTTACAGTAGAAAAACACTTTATAGTAGAAAGACGCATTTTTTATAAAATCAGCCAAATATTTTCTCCATTGGCTCTTAAATTTATGAGATATATTCATGATTAATTTTAAACTGAACTGGCAAAACAGAAATAAAAACTTTCTGTCTTTACTCCTAGCACACCTACCTTATCTGATTTGATTTTACAGCGGTGGTTTAAGATAAGAATTCTTAAGACTGGACATTTTTCAACATCCAAATTTAACATATAACAAGGATGTTACTCACCCATACTTGGACAGTACCCAGCCGCCCAACATGGATCCACATATGGAGACGCTCTGGCCCACGATACCCGTCCACAGCCCTATGTCTGGTGCTGCCACCTTGTGGTCCACCAGGAACAGCGGAAGCATATTGCAAGCACCCTGTTCTCCTGGTAAATATATAAGTATATATATACTGATAACTAGAGGATCAGAGAGGCGATACCGCCTCCGAATATTCTACCACCAGCTGGAGCAAGCGCATTCGTATAGACCCCCACATATACAAAATAAGGAACACAGCCACCAGTCTTGTGCTTGCAAAGCTGTAAAAATGCAATCAACAAGAATTTTCAAAATATGCAAAAAATATATATATAACTAAAATGGTACAATCAAAGTTAAGTTCATTGTAAGGTAGGTCAAAGGTCAATTCCAAGGTCACAGTAAATTGCCAATATATGACTTCCTATTCAACTTCAATAGTAACTATGGACCTATCTCTGCCAGGTTTGGAGTTAAAAGAAAAAGAAATTAGCAGAGTTCAGTTCATGATAATAAGTAGGTCAAAGGTCAATTTCAAGGTCACACTTAGATTGCCAGTATATGACTTCCTATTCACGTTCAATAGTAACTATGGACCTATGGACCTATCTCTGCCAGTTTTGGAGATAAAGGAGAAGCAAAATATGCAAAGTTCAGTTCATGGTGAAAAGTAGGTCAAAGGTCAATTTTAAGGTCACTTTTAGATTGCCAGTATATGACTTCCTATTCAAGTTCAATAGTAACTACGGACCTATCTCTGCCAGTTTTGGAGATAAAAGGAAAGCAAAATTTGCAAAGTTCAATTCATGGTGAAAAGTAGGTCAAAGGTCAATTTTAAGGTCACATTTAGATTGCCAGTATATGACTTCCTATTCAACTTCAATAGTAACTATGGACCTATCTCTGCCAGTTTTGGAGATAAAAGGGAAGCAAAATTTGCAAAGTTCAGTTCATGGTGAAAAGTAGGTCAAAGGTCAATTTTAAGGTCACATTTAGATTGCCAGTATATGACTTCCTATTCAACTTCAATAGTAACTATGGACCTATCTCTGCCAGTTTTGGAGATAAAAGGGAAGCAAAATTTGCAAAATTCAGTTCATGGTGTAAAGTAGGTCAAAGGTCAATTTTAAGGTCACATTTAGATTGCCAGTATATGACTTCCTATTCAAGTTCAAGAGTAACTATGGACCTATCTCTGCCAGTTTTGGAGATAAAAGGGAAGCAAAATTTGCAAAGTTCAGTTCATGGTGAAAAGTAGGTCAAAGGTCAATTTTAAGGTCACATTTAGATTGCCAGTATATGACTTCCTATTCAACTTCAATAGTAACTATGGACCTATCTCTGCCAGTTTTGGAGATATAAGGGACTAAATGTTATAATTTTGGAGTTACCATAATGTGCCATAAATTTCCTACAGAAAAAATTAATTAAAATAAAGAAAAGGTCATTTTGGTCAATATTCTTGAAATGGGAGGTGCTCTAAAGTTCCAGATGTTCAAATTTGATGAAATAATGTCATTTTTGACCACAAGTTGTCTGCTTTGCCAAGCCTTATGTTTTATTTTTCCGGAGTTCAAAATTTATTATCCATTACCGTACTGCACATTTTGCTTTCACCACCAATATGTACTTTTTGATACAGCGTAACTCGAAAACGGTATGGAATACAAAAAAACAGAGACCACCTCCAGTGTTGGGCTTTACATGCTCTACAAAATGCAAAAAAGAATGGGTGTCTAGCATTAACGGTTCCCAAATTAGAGACAGTTTTAAGTTTCGATATCTTATGGCCGCTACTCCCGTGAAAATGCACCGATTGACCCCAAATTCACAGAGATGAAAGATGACCCGAAGGGTAACACTTTCCATTAATATTATTAGTTAAGTTTGTGTGGTATCTGAATAAGGCCGCAAATAATTTTTTTTTCGGCAAAAATTTTGTTTTTTTGAAAATTTTGGCCTGTTTGACCTTGAAATAAAGGTCAAAGGTCAAATCCAAGGGCATATATGAAATCTACACATATGACTTTTGGAAAGCTGTCTGTAGAAATTTTTCCCATAATTCCTCCCGTAGGGGAGATAATTAGCATTTAATTTTGCCATTTTTGGACAAGGGTGCATTGCAATGAGTGCCACACCTAGACCCCAATACCGACAAAGCCCAAATTTTACGTGGAACGAGTTGAGATTATAGGTGACCTAAATCCAAGAGATGGGTATGGAGGCCCTTACCGTCTAGGAGGAGAAGCGGTAACGGTGACTTGGCGGCGGAGCCGCAGGAGCCGGCGGAGCCGCAGGAGCCGGCGGAACATACGGGTCGGGACTAAAACCATGTGTACCGCCAGCGCCTACGCTGGTGGTACAATAAGAACCATTTTATTTCCTATTACATTTGTGTAACCATCTGAGCACAGAACAAAAAGATATTTAATATATTAAACTTTATGTTTATGGTAAAATATTTTCAAATGCCTAATTAGATAATTCACTTTTACTATGTGGAAGACAGAAAATGATTTATTTATCTTGCCAAATCAACAGTGAATTAGTTATGAATTAGTATACGACAAGAAAATTATGCTTATGCTTTCTGTAGGAACTTCTACTGCATTTTTAACTGTAAAGATGTGACTACAAGATAAAAGATTTCACACAGCAGAAGAGGTGGAATCTTCTTACCCCCTCTCTATTCTTTCTAGAAAAAAATACAATTTGAAAAAGTCCTCATAGTCCTTGTGGCCAGTGAACTGATTAGTATGAGGCTCATACTGCCATATATATATATATATATATATATATATATATATATATATATATATATATATATATCAACTGACCAATCAATGCCCACATAACAATTTACCAATCAATGCTCACCTAACTTGTACATCAGCACGTAGCCAATCACCCACTTTGTTCCTGGAGTGTTGAGTATATTGCACACAAACTGCAGCCCACCATTTGACAATCTTTCTCCCTGGTCAGCTTTTGGTTGTTCCAAGTCATGTGAGTGACCATGGTGATGTGAGTGACCATGATGAGAGTGACCATGTTCATCAATATTATGAGATTTAAGGTGGTCAGGAAAGTGGCCATCGTCTTCATCTTCACAATCACTTAACATCCCCTGTTCCACCATGTCCAGGTGTCTTAACATTGGGGACAGGTACATGAAGAGCACCGCCTCCACGTACAGAGCACTTAACGTCAGAAAAGTCCCTAACCAGCCGATAATTCCCATAGTCCATGTTAAAACTCCTCCCCCAAAGAGTGACCCAACTTTATACCCTACCACTTGAGCAATGTTTCCCTGACTTAACTCATCAGGGTGGAGAATCTTAATAGCGAGTCCGTCCACCGCAATGTCTTGCACTGACGTAAAAATATTCAATATTAAAAGTACGCTACATAGCAGCAGAATGTGTTCAGGAGTAATGAATGCACCTATTGCACAAGACAGCACCAATCCAAGCATGCTCCCAATGAGCCATTTTCTTTTTGTGCTGTATCTGTCCACAAATGGTGCCCACAGCACTTTGCAAAACCAGGGGGCGAATAAAAACTTGTATAATCCAACACTGGTTAGAGAGACTCCTTTACTCCGTAAGTATACTGGAAGAAATCCTGTCTGTATTCCATAAGGCAATCCTTGTACAAAGTACAGGAAGAAAAGCACCACTAAGTTCTTTGATATTGACTTCAACATGATGGCAGTGACCCTGAGCTTTTGCCTGGAAATATAACATCATAATGCTTACTTATATTTTTCAAAAATTAACAAAAGATAAAGCATTACAGTAGATTTACAAGGTGGACCTAGTAGTTTTAACATTCACTTGTATGTGCAGTAAAAATTTTGGCATTTGGCATCACCTAGGTAATGGTTTCTACTTGGCTGTGGTGTTCACTATATTAAGTGTATCATATTGCTATGAATATCAGCATGCATCTTCATGCCTTCATATGTATATGGCAGAAATATTGATTTATACCCTTCACATGCAAGCAATATAGATTATACTTGAATATCTCTAAAACTAGTTTAAAAACAAAATTTGACATAACATGCCATATTGCCTGTATTTCAGAAACTTAATTATAAGTGTTATTAAGTGAATTCAGGGAAATACAAAACTGATCAACATTGGTCTTCGTGAAAATATCTTTTTACACCAGATAATGAAGCTTAAGTAAAAAATGCTCCTACTAATTATTTTCAAATATATCTCAGCCCCAGGTGTCTTTTATACCTAAAAAAGCAGTCGTTTCAAAATAATCAGTAATACTAGTACAGAACTATTGATACCAATCACCTGCAGCATGTATCCCATCTTTACAATGTCATGGCTTCTAATTTCCCATATAACTATGAGAACTCTTCTGTAATCTCAATATCTACTGGAGTTACTGCTTAATTATTGATACTATGTGAGAATCCAATGGTAATCATGTTTGCCAGCTGTAAGGTTCTTAACCTTTAGAGCTTTTGGTCACATGGGGCAGCACTTGTGGATACTCTATCAAGATAAGCCCATCCCCAATTTTTGACAGTTCAATCATGCAAAGATAAATACCAACAGACACTGGACTAACTTACTAATTTACACATTTTAGTCTGCAAGCAAGCTTATCGGATATTCACCCTTTTAACACCATGTATCAAAAAATTAATTCAATTCAATTCATTAGGTGACTTTAAACTATAATTATGATATGTATTAGAAAGCTTTGGGCCTTTTATTTTTTAACTTTTTTAATGAAAAAAAAAAAACAGTACATGTTGCCTTCAAACTAAACTCATCATACTGCACTTAACTGTATCCAAACAGATCACTACAGTGTTGATTTTTAACATTCACAGCAAATGCTACAAGATACTACAAGAAGTAAGAGACATATATATATATATATATAGTATATTCATCATGCCTGCTTCAGCCCGCAATAATTATTCTTGAGGTGCTTAGGTACCAAAAACAAAAGTGAAAGTGGACTTACTTCGATCATATAATCACAGCCTCTTCTTGAATACCAAGCTGGTGACCGAATTTCCCGTTTTTCCTCCAAACTTGAACACTGGAGTTGGAATGGCGTCAACCAAAGTGAATGCTGGAAAAGAATAATGGTCAAAGTAAGCTAAAATTCTGATATTCAAGTTAATTTTCTGACTTAAGCTGTGTAGTGAAACAAACCCTTGGTACCTCTATCAAACAACTTCTTCAGTCAAAGTCGACTAAGATTCTGATCTAAATCTTAAGACCAATATTCTGGCTAGCATTCTTATGTGAAATTGGTGCCTTTATCAGAACTTTCTCTCATGGAACAAGTACCTGTATTGAACAGCTTTAGTAACTCTTCCTTGGTCCAGTTACATGAGGTGATAATGAAGAGTCCAGTGTCCTTCAACAGGTGGCTGACATTCACTGTGTATTTTTCCCTCTTTCCGTGGGCGTTGTCTGGGCTCAGGCTGATGGCGTCAAATGTACCTTTGTCTACCACTATGTCGTACGTGCTTCTTAAACTGGCACTACTGGTGTCTGGTAGGTCATCAAGAGCGTCAGCAACCTGTTAATTATAAATCAAATACAAATACAGTTTCAGTCCTAAGGACTTATAAAGTCACCAGTTTTGCCATTAGTTATATAATAGCTCCTGTCAGATCCAGAAGCTGTAAAAGAGAAAAGCTGGCTGTACTTCTGAAAAAGTCTGTGAAGAGTACCCGAGGTCTCTCTTCAACTGCCCCCAGTTAATAATTGTAAAAGTACTTGTCCAATTAAACTAAAAACTTCCTTCTTTTGCTTCTTCTGTGAATATGTGAAACAAATACAGAGGAATGGAATTAAGTTCACACACCTCATATTCAATGGTGATGTCCTCTGCCTCAGTGACAGACCTGGCCAGCTGAATGGCCGCCTCACAGTAGTCCACCCCCACCAGATTAACAAAACCACGCTTTCTCTGGAAAAAAACAAATTCTTAAACGATTAACACTATCTTCAGGATCTTTTAAGATATTAGTGCTCATTAATAATAACTCTAAGCATTAGCACATACTGTATGGAATTTTACTAGGAACTTAGAGGTGATACTCCATGGGTAATTACAATATCTTATTAAGCAGCAGATTTACTGCTGTCTACCTTGATAAAAAGTGGTTTTCTTCTTTTTTTATCTGAAAACCCACCAGTTCAATCAGCAGTGTGCCATTGCCACACCCCAGATCTAAGACGGAGTTTTCTTTCTGCGTCAGATCACTTTCTTCTATCCAGTCCGCTACTCTCTCAATACTGTCATAACCAAACCTGAACAAAAAAGCTGCAAAGTTAACTACTGTAGGACTTTTCCAAGTTAAGAAAAAACACTTCACTTCTTGTTTTTATACTAATATAGACAATTTTAATACAGGTTTACAGATCACAGCATCATTCATTTTCAAACTCAAAAATCTGTACTCTATTTCTGAATATTGAAAAATAAAAAAGAACTTTTTTACTAAAAATTAAATAAAGAGAGTCTTGCATGCACTCAAAATTAACATGTGAAAATAAAAAATAGATAGAAGAAAAACATCCAAACAAAATATTATTGACTTTCCATTTACTATAAAGTATGTTACAACACAAAAATGCAATTTTGTTCCATTTTTAACTTTTATAAAATATCTCACTTTTCCTACCAAACCTCTCCTTCATCCCCGGTTTCTTGAAAACTTTTCAATTCTCTCTCGTAGGCTTCATCCCAACTGGAAATAGAAGAAATCACAAATATGTTGGTCTTAGGTATGACATTACCTGAAGGAAAAGGGTGATTACCAATCATTTATCCAAAAACAAACAAACTATAGTTATTTCACAAAATAGAATATGACGTGTTAAGTCTTTTTCTCATTTCAGACCAGAGGAAACATGCACAATAAAGTTTAAGAAAGGGAAGAATTAACGCGATAACAACAAATGTAACGTTAATGTAACTTATTTTCCATAAATTATTTACTCGCATTATTTATGGAATTGCAGTGAATTATATGGTTCTTTGGCCCTTGCCCTTATGTTACTCAGCAACGATGGTATTTTTACTTGATTTATCACATGACGATAACGAATTTTGATTGGCAAATCTATCATTCTTCTTTTACAAGTACATGCACTATGTAGAACAAATCTTCTTTCGATCGATTTGTTAATGTTATACATGTTGTTAATGTTATACTTGTTGCACGTGATGTTTTGTTTACTTCAATTATAAACCCGATTACAAAGGAAACAAAAAACTGGGTCTGGCATTTTTGTGCATTATTTCTTAACCAACTGTGGCCAGGTATACATGCAGTTATTTCTATTGAACTTACTACTGTTTAGTGCCCAATTTCGATGACTCAAATCCACCGTCAAGTGTGTCACAGGGCGCTGCCATATTTCAATTCACAATGAGGCGCATGACGTCACTCTGGTCACGAGAACGACCGCCATATTGGA
This sequence comes from Lingula anatina, assembly GCF_051362555.1. Classification (NCBI taxonomy): domain Eukaryota; kingdom Metazoa; phylum Brachiopoda; class Lingulata; order Lingulida; family Lingulidae; genus Lingula; species Lingula anatina. Next base: position 23,054,399 of record NC_141772.1, read on the forward strand.
GGTGGAAAAATTGCAGTAGCATCGGAAGAACATTTTTGTAAAAATATCGCAATTTTGGTGAGTTGACAGGTTTTCAGGTGGTGATGAGATGATCAGACATTAACTGTTTGTTTATGAATATCTTTTTTATAATGATTGTGGCAACATTGGGGTATTTACGAACTTGCTGCGTTTTTGTTTTGTTTGGCGATTCATTTTATTCGTTCTCTGATTCGATGTCTTTCACTTCATTGAAATGTCACCAAACAAACATTTGAATGATGGTTGGAAGTTTTAAGTTATAGTAAAACATATTGTTAATTTGACTTAAAGAAAACAATAATACTGTCAAGAATAAGAATAAAGTATTCGTGACATAGTCGTAAATATTTTTTATGCTCGTGTAAAGTGTATTTCCTGGTTTTTTCATTTGTTTTGGTTTTGTTGATTTGATAATTGTACTTGTTATATAGTATGAAGTGCTCCAGTTTTGAGATATTTGTCGTCCTTTTGTAACTGAAATGTGATCTGTATCTGGACTTATATAGGTCATTGATAAATAAGAGTGCAGAGGGGAGGTGTTGGCCACACATGGTATTACATGGAAAGTGTCACTGCCTGACATATGGATCTTTTCACCTTGTTGAAAATGATCAACATATGCAATGGAATGAATTGATTTACAGTAGTCAATAAGTCCCACTCCCCAGGCCAGGCAATCTTGACACAAACTGTTTACCTTTGCCCTCTGTTTTCTATCAGATTTTGGTCAGATAAATGGTTTGTAACGTAGACCATGGGCATCAACTTGTGTGTAATTATGCAAGATGTTATGTGAAAAAAAAACAACATATTTTTAGTCACTGAAAAACTGCCCCTAGTGTTAATGGTCTCTTGTAAAATCTGCCTACCAGTAGATTTAAAATGTAATGTATTTCCTTTGAAATGTTATAAATCCTAAGGTAGAAACTTTAATGGAAAAAATACTTTTGCATAGGAACAGGTGCATTTTTATGTGGCAAACAAAAGAATTTCATTCCAGTCTTGGTAGTTCCCCCTTGACAGCAACTTCAGAATATATCACACTTGGCTTCCTTTAGGCTTGATGATTTGTACTCATATTCCTCTGACCTGTTTTAATACCCAAGGATAGTTGGCCAATGGCTATTTCTAATGTATGCTTTGAGAGAGAGAGAGAGAGAGAGAGAGAGAGAGAGAGAGAGAGAGAGAGAGAGAGAGAGAGAGAGAGAGGGGGGGGGGGGAGGTGAATTGAGGGATAAAACAGATGGCAGATTGAAATACCTGAGAAGTGTATTATCCATCAAACAATTGTATAAGTGATCTACAAGATTTCAGACTTCAGTCATCTTTAATTACTATACCAAGTTTTAATCTTTTTCACAAATCTACCTACATTAAGATTTCTCCCTGGAGTTCCAAGTATACGGGTTCCTATCCGCATTGTGTCTTTTATGAGAGTTCTCTTGTTTGTGATATTTGAGCAGATTTTAATCTCTTTTGTTGTGGAAAAAAACATAAATGTCAGATTGAGGGTGAGATAAGGTTTACATTTTATGAGAACTTCTTGTAGGTCACCGCCTTGCTTACTAGTATGCACTGGACTTTATAGCCCTCATCCAGTACCTCTTTTAAAAAAGTAATTTCAACCAATCACCCGAATAAATATTGTGTGACCTATGAAATTGTGAAAAAAAACAAGGGTTTTCTGGTAGAAATACACCTCTCACTTGCCATGTGCAGAAGTTGTTTATGATTGAACTTGCTGGAATACTAGAACTGTTTCCTTATCTGTCTGCGTCTTGGACTACAGCATATTGAAGTGAATGTCTGATATCAGGTTACTTATATTAATCATGTCTGCATTTTAATAATAAGTATTATGACAGGTGCTGCCACACTACACCAGAAGTTTGAGACAACCTTTTTTTGCTGTGCTTGGAGAGTGACAGATACGTTTTACGCTACATCCTGAATGTTGTATAACACATCTTTTTTATTGTTGCAGTAATTTTCACCATGTCATCTAGAAAGAAGGTGTTATTGAAAGTCATCATCTTGGGGGACAGTGGGTGAGTACATGGCACTTCTGTTTATTAAAGGGACAGCAACTGTTGGTTTTGGTAAAAAAGGAATTTCCTGGGGTAAACTATGATAATATTATACTCACCAATGGTTAATGAATCCATTTCGACATTCAGTCCTTTTTTTTCCAAAAAAAGGTTTGTTTTTTTTTTTTGTAATAATCTCTGAAGAGATAATTACGGAGGTATAGCCATCTATGGAGGTCAACGTGGTCTGCTGGCAAGCACAGATTCCAGAATAATTGTGACAACTGCTGTTTTGGTGGTAAAATAAATTATACTTCTATGAGTTGTTTACAATGTATTTATTGTGAAATATAAATCTCAAACGAACACTTGTTATCCCTTAAACTGTAAATAGACCCACAGTAGCCTGAGGGTTTGCTGTAGCTGACGTGAGTGTAATCCACAGAGAAATTATTGATATGCTGAAACCAATTCATCACAAAGTGACTGGGGGACTTGTTTGTCCTTATCTATTCACTTGTCACATATTAGATGGAAAGATAGCTGCCTTTCTCATGTGGCTTACATTTGCTATCAATTTACAGTCTTATTGATTGCCTCTTGATAACTTTGATAAGGATATTTTATAAAGGGAATTTTTATGAACTTGAACACAGGTATGAATATATATAAAAAGAGAATTTTAAAAAGGTATGTCAGAACATAGAGATATGCATGTCAAGTTAATTTTATTCTTCTTTGTGAATTAATTCATAAGGTTATTGGCAAGTGATATGAAATATGAAAGGTCTTTTATCCAAATACATTTTTTGCCAATTTTTCCCTTACAGTGTCGGGAAGACGTCCCTGATGAACCAATATGTGAACAAAAAATTCAGCAATCAGTACAAGGCCACAATTGGAGCAGATTTTCTCACAAAAGAAGTCATGGTAGATGACAGATTGGTCACAATGCAGGTGAGGACCCAGGGGTTGAGGGAGGGGGGGGCAGGTGAGGACCCCAGGGGGAATACAAGATGGAACCTTGCTTGCTCATAATTTTTTCCAGCAGAGTTTTATATTTGTCATTTGATTTTAGACTTGGGACATGGAAACAGGAAATTACGTAAGATAGTGTCAGTCTTGTCATGGAACGCTGCAGAAACATGTTGTTCAATTATGTTATTATTGGTCCTGACACCTTAATCTATATTTTGATGTACAAAACTCTACTTGGTCTACTATAAACATTCACTATACTGCACGGTTACTGTGTAGCACTATACAACATTGTCACCTGTAACTGACCCTTGTAGTAAAGACATCTTGTAAGTGAGTAAACAAAATCATTGAATGTTCAATTTATTATTATTGTTATTATTATCATTATATTGCCAGATTTGGGATACAGCGGGCCAGGAACGTTTCCAGAGCCTGGGCGTGGCCTTCTACCGTGGTGCCGACTGCTGTGTACTGGTCTTTGACGTCACCATGCCCAACACATTCAAGACGCTGGACAGTTGGAGGGACGAGTTCCTCATCCAGGCCAGCCCCAGGGACCCCGAACACTTTCCTTTTGTGGTGATTGGGAACAAAATTGACTTAGAAAATAGAGCGGTGAGTTTGTTGCTTGTTGTGTTGGAAATTTAGGCGGTTGGAACAAAATTGGCATGATAAGGAAAAAATGCAAATATTCCTGTTAGTTTTTTTTTACTTTTTATGTTGAAGATAAGTAAGTTGTTTGGAATAAAATTGGCAAAAAAATAAATAAAAAATAAAGACTGTGGATCTGTCAGGCCCTTGGAGATGAAAGTTTTACAGATTATGTGGAAATCTGAATATTTGCGTGCTGTATTTATATCCCCAGATGGCCCATATAGAGCTGTACATCGCTGGCACTTATATTTTCGTATTCTTCAAAAATGTGTCCACCTTCAGCTGTGTACCTTAATTGTGTAAACATATAATATGGCTTTGACAACTAAATTGAAAGGGGTTCATTCCATGTTTTACGCAGTAAATAGGTTGCATGTCCTCATTTTAGACACATTATATATATATAGCAGTTGGTAGATTTCAAATGGGTGCTATTCATTCTCTCTCACATTTTTGCAGTGTTTTGGACGGTGAACAGCAAAAATGAAGCCTGAATAATCTTGACAGTTTGTAATCTGTAAAGGAAAACTGCAGTGGGCTTTTTTTTTTTTTTTTTTTTTTCTGCGCAGAAACATACATAAAATCTAATAATCTCCAGGCAGCTTGTGTGTTCAGTTGATCAATAAAGATGGATGACTTGATATTATTGATGTGGACAGTAATGAATTGGAGTGTGTAGCAATAAAGGGCCCCAGTGCTTTATCACATCTGAGGAATAGAATTTTTTTCTTTTAGTGAATAGATGTTAGAGAGGATGCACTTCCAACATTTATTTCTCAATTTAACAACCTGAGGGGTGGTATTGAAGAAGAATTGTATGGGTTTGTGCAGATCATGAAATTAATGATACATTTGGAGATGATTGGTGTGCAATTACTGTCAAACAGAAGGTATTATAGTGCAGACGAATTGTGAACCATTTCTCATTTTAAGTTGAGTATATGGTTGTAGTCTTGTTTGTTCTAATAGTGTTTGTGTCTGCCACCAGGTGTCCACCAAGAGAGCCCAGGGTTGGTGCCACAGCAAAGGTGATATCCCGTACTTCGAGACCAGCGCGAAGGAGGCCATCAACGTGGAGCAGGCTTTCCAAACGGTGGCCAAGAACGCACTAGCGCAGGAGACAGAGGTGGAGTTGTATAATGAATTCCCCGATCAAATTAAGCTCACAAATGCGGACGCTAATAAGAAACAAGACGGATGTGCATGTTAATGGAAGCTAAGGACCTATGAGCTTGGAATTCTGGGAATGCATCATTGTTATACTCTTTTTGTAAGAGCAACTCATCTAGAAAACGTAATATATTTCCTAGGAGGAATTTACAGTAAAAAAAAAAAACTTGCTCCTGATGCCATAATGAAACAACTGGCTCAATTTGTTAGTCACTCCAGTTGTGTAACAAAATGAATTATCACCATTTCATCATATCAAAGTATAAAAAGGGATATTTTGGTGCATGAGATGGATTGGACTATCTTGCAAACTCTGAACAAAGCTCCTATCTTGTATTGAAATGGTACTATATTGAGAAAGAAAAAAAGATATTTATAAATGTCATCAAAACTCATGAGATCACTGAATCTTTATTATCAATGTAAATCTGAAAAATAAAAATAAACATGATTACTATTTACTTAAGTATAGGTTAGGACCAAACAAAAGATCGGGAGTTCATTTTCTCTGAAAATTCTCCGTAATCATGTAATCTGATCTTCATGATATAACAGGACGACAGTAGGGCAGATCATGCATTCTCATTTTATTCAGCATAAAGGGGGTTGGGAGAGATTCATGTATTAAATTGGGATACAGACCTATGAAATAATGGGGGAATTCGGGGAGAGTAAGAAATAGAAATGGACAAAAAAACTGTTGATCTTGGGTGATATTTGGATAGCTTGATGGGAGAGGGATGTTAAGGTTCACCAATTTTTCCATTGGGGTCAAAGTTTGGGAGGCTTAACCAATGGAAAGTAAGCAGTCAGTGAGTGATGGTGTGCGTAAAGTACAGTATCACCCGATGTACAACTTTTCTTTGTTCTCTCACGAGGAAAATAATTATTAGGATCTGACTTTTCACGACCAATTTTGACCATTGTATAAGGAATGTGAAAATGACACTCAAAAGACAGTGAGGAGAATGGTGATATTTTTGTATGATATTTGAAAGAAAAAAATTAATAATCTATTAATGTACAGGAACCTGATGGTATTTGATTAATGGGTATTAGTGCTGCCAGAGACTTGGTGGCACTAGCAGGTTGGGAGCCTATAGTGCAAGGAGACATATATATATACTATCTATATATATATACGTATATACATGCAATCAATGTGACACCTTGTATAATGTGATGCAGAGGTGCACCTTGTACCCAGGTATTGAATGGGTCACACATAGCTCTGTATATATGCTGTACTTGGCATAGGCTACCTCACATGATAAGATGCAAGAGCAACAGGAAGGTTATCATCAATGTAGGTCAGATCAATAATATGTGTAATGCCATACCTATCCAATAGTGTAGTTAAGGGGAGAGAATGCCATAGCAGTTAAAATACTATAGGTAGAATTAATGCCAATTATTATTGATTGTACAGATGGAGGACTATTGTGTAAATACAGCTGTAAGCATGCAGTGAAAATTGTCTAAAAACTGGAAACATGGTCATCTTTTTGATGAATTTTATTACTACAAATTATGCTGTATTCAGGATGAAGAAACTGACGTTAGGATTCTGAGACTTCTCTTTTACATGGGTGCATGTTAAAAATGAAGTAAAACCTACAGAAACTTGGTCATGATGGGGTAAAGGTAATTTTCTTTATACAAAAAAAAAAGCTTTGGTGCTTCTCGATATTTTACCAAACAAATCTTTTACATCATTCAGTTCTGACTCTTAAATTTGACGCAAACAACTTGCATTTTCTTACTGTCAAAGAATCTTGTACAAAGTGTGAAATGAATCGCATGCATGATTGTATGATTTCCTAAACTGATGTACCATGTGGAAAATAAAATGTTAAGATGAACCTGATGATTTGTTGTCCTAACCCTCTCTGAAAACCTCGCCACCCTAACATGATAAAACTGATGATGCTGTATAACTTTTAAGCAAAAGTTTTTTGTCTTGATGTTGATTCGGTATGCCTAACCTAGCTGGTGGCACATATTCAGGAGGCGGTGATGCCTCTCCAATCCGCTAGTTTCACAAATTCTCGTTAACTACGGGGCCGTAGCGATAGTCCGAAGGTTCAATGGTCCAAATGTTCACTATAGAACCTTGGGACCAATGAACCCTTGATTAAAAAATCGATGAAAATGTTACCACTTTTTGGACCAATGAACCTTCGGACTATCAAGACGCCCCCTTAAGTACACCTTTACCTCATGGTGGTGTGAAGTGAATTTTTTTCTCGTTGTAATAGTAGTAGTGGTACTTACAGTAGAAGTATTGATGGGGGCTGTAAAAAAAATTAGCCCCTTTGTGTAACATTTCAAATGTAATGTAGACCAGGTATTTCTGACTGTCAGTTGAAGTTTTCAACGTACTTCCTCTTTCAGTGATAACAAAGGGATCTTTTACGCAACACAGATAAGTGGGTTTACATTGTATATACATTGTAAGAGATGGATGATATCATCTTTAAAATATGAAATTGGAAGCGAAGTAAAAATATTTGGTGAATTTCACGTGGGTAAACATGTACCTCATTTTCTGGCTAGTAGAACAATATTGTAAAAGAAGTCACCAAAAAGGGTAAAATCACATTAAAAATTCAGTCCATTTCTTCCAGACCCCGGGATCCTGTTTACAAAAGATAAAGATAAATGTATAAATAAACAGAATTTGTTCATCCATAACAAAAAGAGCTGAAGAAAAGTGCAAATGTGGACCAAGCTCTTAAAACAAAAAATTAAGTATTAATTAGCCCAAACTGTATCTATTCTGCATATACAACGTTGAGTGCAAGCAATGAAGAGATCTAAATGAAAGTCACGTCTCCTTTCGTTTTCTCACATAAACCCGTCTTGTCTCGTGGCGCCATCTAGCGATACGGAAGAATAAAAATAAATGCTCCATCATGTCGACGGAAATGCTACTCCTCTATGGACTTTTCTGTCTCATAGTGGCAATCCTGCTGACTGTGTTAGGATTCTTAGTTTATTCCGGACTGTTTGCAGACATAGTAGTTGGTGCAGGACCCCCTCCAGTCGGGAAGCTGTACGTGGCCTATAAATTTGGGAAAGGATCGTACAAAGACGCAGGGTACCTGTTCACCGAAGCAGTCAGCATCGTAGCTGATCTGCGTTGTATAGGGGTTTATTATGACGACCCAGATGAGGTAAGCACGGTTGAGTACGAACTTCAGCTGGTTTTGAACTCTTTGAAGGGGAAGGCAGGGAATTTAGAACTAACACTGTCACCTGTCTCCATATTCTGAAAGTGAAAATGACGGTGCATTATATTTTAATCGCGCGTACATGTACATAAAGATCTGCGGTTCCATTTTATTGTAGTATACATGCAAGTTCAGGCCCGTAGCATGTAACATGTAGGGGAGTTACAATGTTACCGAAGTGTGCAATGTCACGAAATTAAATACATGAAACCAAATAAATTTGCGCTCAGAATCTACACCCAAATAAGTGGCAATTACAAACTTGATAAAATTCTGTTACAATAAAATCTTTCAACAACTGCCAGCTATACAGGTATATCAGACCTGTAGCCCAGGAAGGGGGGGGGGGGGGGAGGGTCCAATGAAATGACCTTCATACCAGGAAGAGTTGCACTTTGGGTGAATTTTGATCTACTGTATGTACACGTAGGTTCCATGGTAATAGGTCCACATTTTCACCCCCCCCCCTTTTTATTTATTTATTTATTTATTTATTTATTCTTTTTGGAATTACTGGTCTGAGTTTACTATCATCTTTTCTTTATGTAAAATTGTGTACTTTTAAAACGTTCTTTATTACATATCTCAGGTAGGATTGGGAGAGCAGAGGTACGTGGTGGGCAGTATCCTGGCAGAAGGGGACAAGGAGCCAGATCCTGCACAGAAAGAAGAATATCAGAGACGTGGCTATAAGTTCCACACTTTCCCTGCTGTCACAAATGTGGTCAAGACAAAATTTCCTTATAATACAGCCATATCTATACTTGTAGCTATAAAAAGGGTGTATCCCGTCTTGGGCCAGTATGTAAAGGTAACTAAAAGAGAGGTGCATTTACAATGTCTTCTGATGGCTTAATTTAGTGTTATATTGTCTCAGAGTCAAAAGACTTGGGTAAAGTTTGTGAACCTATAAGGAGTTAATATAACCCAAATTGATTTATTCAAAACGCAAATCTTTTAATATAAGATCATTTTGACTCGAGTAATCTTGAAGTTGCACCTGCTTTTACTCAATCCATGTAGTGATCAAGAATATTTCAGTGAATAAAAACAAAATATGTTTAAGGCCTTTGGAGAATTAATAATATACAAAATGAAACCACTAGTTGGTGTTTATTTGATAATGAGGATATTTTAATTGCAGTCAAGTATAGCTTGGGGCATACAATACAGTGGCAGCCCCATATCCTGATATTATTTTTTAGATTAAAATTGTGATTTTTCCAGGAAAAAAGGCTGTGTGCCCATCCATTTGTGGAGATATATGACGGCTTCACTATTCACTTCATGGCCCCTCTTGCCAAACAGGATGAATTTTATGTCCCCGAGGCCCACGGCCACACCCATCAAGAGGGCCCTACCCATCTCAAAGACTCACCAAAACACAAGAAAACCGCCGACCAAAGAGAAGACGAAAGCCAGCCAGTTAAAGTGCGCAGAAGTAAGAGGAGTGGATCACCATCAAGATCACTTGATAAAACTCCAGAGCTGTCCACCAATGAGGAAGATTCAGGGATCACTTCGGCCAACATCAGCGGCACCAGCGCAGGTGGAGATTCCGCGGAGGCCGAGCAGAGCTGTAACCTCGACTCCACCGAGGGAACGAGTTTTGTCTCAGATGTCACGACATGTACGGAGGACGATTCTGTTGTGTCGGGAACAGTGACTGGGGACTCCTCGGCCGAGAGCACGTCTTCATTTGAAGAAGTCAGCAAAGATGATATTTAAATTTAAAATGGCTGGTGGTTACAATGTTAAGTTAACTGGTCATAATATTTATGTTATATAAATATGTGTATGTACTTGTGTGGGTGTCTGGTTAAAACAGTGAAATATTAATGCCGTATTCTGGTGTACATGTGTTATGTTTTGTGTAGCTTTATCCTAGATTGTGTTGTAGTCATGAAAACAGGAATTATAAAAGAGGTCACTCTTAAATTGTCATAATTTGAACCAAGTGTGTGTAAACTCCATACCAACATATCCTCTACCAGGGCCACAGATTGATTTTTCACAAGGTATTCACAGATATGTCTCCAGCTAATTCATGGCACATATCTCCACTGTGAGTTGAAGAAACGTGCACATTATTAATCTGTGGCCCTGGTAGACATTACCAATAAGTTGCCAGGGAAGATCTGATCATCAGGTGGAATTACAAGGTATATTATACCTGAGAAAACCAACCTTAAACCTTAAACTTGGACTGCTAAGTTATTGTCACAGTACTTAATTGCTTAATCAGTGATTTAGTAGTTAGAGGCAGATTGAAGTTGCTTTGTTTTTGATTTGAGGGTGGGGTTACTTAATCCTAAAAATCAGGTTATCAAGACTACATACTACTTAGATTTGGTTTAAACAAGCTAAGATCTGCTATTTGACAGCTACTTACTAGTTAGAAAGTCGGCTATCTGTATTCATGTGATCAGGGGTTTCCCCAGCATTTTAAGTACAGGGAGTCCAAAATGTGAATCTGTAATTTGGTCATTGAATTTCTGGTCCAACCCAAGCTGAAGCAGGCCCAATCAACAAACCCCAAAAATTTCCTAAACTGTCCAGTTGTCCTTGAAAGTATAGGTCATCTTTTGAGGCCAGTGGTCATCCAAATGACGACTGGACAGTGCTCTGGGGAAATCCTTGCCTGTGGTATAAGTTTATTCTCAGGTGAGGCAGACTGTCTCCTCAGCCTGCTGACATTGCCCTGTAAAACAGTTCGATAACTACTGCTGCATTCCTTTCATTTATTTAACATGTCACTGTTTAACATGTCAGCATTGATATCTTGTGTATGAACTAAAATCGAATGAATTTACATTTAAAATGTTACAGGACCTTAATTGTCTTTTTTTTTCTCATCATGACAGTGATTGTTCTAGTGGGTGCTACTGAAAAGGTTCACAATAAATGTTATATCAGTGTGGAGCATTCTGTTTTTTGTTTTTTGTTTTTTTTTTCTTTTGAAACATTTTATGGCGGCATCTACGTCCGTTTGCTTCAGGCCATACACAATGAGTTTGCATGTCGTAAAGAAGAGGTTATGATTAACGGCCTATTAAGTGTCTGGGCAGTTTAATATCATTTATATAATTTCAAACATACGGAAAAAATGTCTAGACAACTTTTGCCCTCACAGAAGTCGCTATGAACTATAATGTAAAAAAAGAAAAAGAAATTAAAATGAAGCAATTCTTATTTCGTTGTTCTCGACAGTCTATTTTAGGAGATGTTTAATTAAAAGTAGCTAGCAAAAATATTCATATCTCAAAAGTGATGTTCATTTCTTGGTTAATGCATGAAATTCTATCCCTGTCTAACTTTCGGGGTAAAAACTCTACGCATTCAACGTAATCTATTGTTACACTTTCAAGTCCATTGCTTTCACTGAGGGTAATTTTATTATGAAAACAATAAGCTAAACCATGGATCAACGCAAGTAAGACAACGTAATGTCAGAAGACCCGAGATTCTGGTGTTGTAAGAAATTGCTTAAGCCGCTGTCAGTTCTAAGCGACATTTGCGACTGCAATTTTTCTTAATTTTTAACTTTAAAAAGTACCTGTAACAATAATAATCCTATTAGTAATTATCGTAGTTTATAAAAAGCATGCCTTATCTAGAACAGTGTTTTTTATACACGGTATTAAATTGCAAACACTGCTTAGCATCGCAAATGCCAGACAAATATTTCCTCATTGCACTTTACCTGTCTGTCTGGTCTTCTATCTACACAGGTTGCGTACTTTTAAAATCAGCTCCTAGCAACAATGTCGTTACAATGACTCGTCACAGTCGCCTTACTGTTACGTTGCCTAACACCGATTGCAAAGTAAGATTTGGGTTGTGACGTGATGGTTTCGCTGATCTGTCACAATATCAGTCCGGTTACGTCATAATAGTTGTTACTTTAGTCATGCATAACGTCATGCGTTGTGAAAATCACGTAATTGTGACATCATAGAATGTTTCGTTGCTACAGAGACTACAGCATTGCTTTCGGGTATACACTAATTTTTCTTGGCTCTTTTACTAGAAAAGTTGAGCGGAGAACTGTAATGTGTAACAGAAAACTGGAAAATAAAACAATTTTTTTAAAACAAATCGTGATGGACTATGGTGGAAATAGATAATGGATAAAAGGTTAGTGAATTAAGATCTGTTTTAGGTGTTTCAGTTTATGAGGTAGGAGAATAGAAATGGTACCGGTCGTGGGGGCGACCAGGACACACACGTAAAGCCTAGGTCCCAACCGAACGTACAGGCTACTACGTGTGGTCTACGGCCAAAAAAATTGGGAAAACGTGGGAGTTCGTGCGTGAGGAGCACGTCCATCGTGCGACTTTTGGGAGGACGGACGCAAACAGCACGTAGAATCTTTTCGACATAATCAACAGCCGCTACGTGCGATCTAGCTACGTCCTAGCCGGACGCAAGGAATCTAAAAAACGTGCGTCCAAAACGTAGTTGGGACCTAGGCTTTAGAGACATCTAGGAGTGTAACACTCACTGCTCACTGCTTGGTACACTTGGTGCGTTTCATCATTGTGTTTGGTCTTTGTCACAACTACTACATCCTTAAACTGGTGGACCTGATTGACATAGAATTGTTTTTATTGACAAAACCCTCATTATAACCATTTTTAATTCATTCAAAACGTATAACGCGCCTCTTAATAATTATTTAAATTAAGTTCGATCCTTCTTTCTTTTACATATTAGGCAGTTTAGATGTTTCAAACATGGAACATAAAATCCAGAGCTAACCGAACTAATTTTAATTTTTGACACACACACAAAAAAAAATAGATTTCAGAAAAAAAGAACCTCAAAGAGATAGTATGGGGATTGTTATATTGAACGTAGTCTTGCTTTGTATTTATAAATAACCTGCATTTATCTCCAAAGACACGATGTATATTTTTGAAGTAAAATAATCATTACATGTACTTTTGCTAAAGAAATACATTTCAACTTCGAGAAGGAATTTGAAGTGTGCATGTCAAGCGTGGAAAATATATTATGATGTGGTTTTTAAAAGTATAACTACATGATATTTGTAAGATTGAAACCCAACAGTTTGGTGGTCTGTAGAAGTACAAAAAGTGTTGAGGACGCCACAAACTCCTTTAATTGTATCATCTCCCCCCCCCCCTCCCTATTTACAAGCTAGCTTACCTGCATGACTCTTGTTAAATGATTATAACAACTACCGAATTTAAATGGCGCACTCAACCAAGAAAACTGTCGCTTTCACGATAATATTCAAACAGTGCGAAAATTCCGTATCAGTAGCACCCGGTCATTCACGTTCATATATGAATACCTTATTTCCGTGTAATAGCATTATACAACATTTAAAACGTCTTAATTTATGGGTATGCTGAATTCTATTAGTCATACCTTTATATTAGGCATAGAAATTATTGTATATTATCATAAGAATATGTTATTTAACTGCCGTGGCAGCGGTATGTGACGGTCGTGACTGTTATATCATAGTTTGATATACAAATATCGTCTTAAATATGAGGATGCCTCCAACTAGTAAAATCACTTAACCCGGAACTTTCTATTTAATCCACTAATTTATGAATAATGCTCAATTAATAACGCATTATTTGAGAATTTATTAAAGAAAATTAGATCGAATTAAATATAAATACATATTTGCATGGGTTTTTCTGTATTTCACATTTAAATGACTTTAATATTAGGTACGTTATGTGTAGTAGCGTCAAGTACATTAAGTACAGAAAATGCGCATTTAAAGTAAATGACATTTTTTTATTACACGAAGGAAATATCTTTTTAATATATATATATCGTCGGTATCAAAAGAGTACACTGAGATAGTGACTATTTTTTCACTTATACACAAAAACATATTTTCGATACATCGGCGGTAATAAAAAAAGTGCACCGTGCGTGTAAATAACTGTATAAAGAAACAATCTAAGATTAATGTGGTTTAAGAAAATGATAATGATTATGAGAAGATAAAAAGCGCGCAAAAACACCAATATTTAGCAAAAATTAAATGCAAATATTATCTACACTCAGCTTGTTGATGTTTATGTAATCAGGAGATAGTCACCAGTGATAAGTTTAATTACAATCAGACTTGCTGATTTGACTCGCGATATCGCGACAGGTCCCTTCTTCTCGTTCCCCCTCTATGCACCCATCTCACACTAGTGTCACACGATATGTTAATGGCGTTCTTCTTGGCCTACTTGGCTAGAATATTAACCCGTTCCGTGTGGGTTAACTTATGCTAATGTCTTTTTATCTCATGCGTAGATCGAGTCGACGTCTCGCCTCAGTCAGTGGCATATGAGACGAACCTCTCTCTTGACACAGGCGCGTTTATGGAACAAAATGGCGACTTGAAAGAATAAGCACAGCGTATGTTTTTCATCTCCAGAAGGAGAAAAGAGGAAAAGGAGACGAGGTGTGTTTTTTGCCAAAATCAAGGAGAGTTTATAGTGTATTTAATATACTGAACAAAACATATCCTTGAAGGAAACATGACTTGAAAACATGAGGACGTATTACCATATCCAAACCGCGGTGGTTTTTCTGTGGATCCTTTACAAAGAAAGTTCAGGTAAGTTCATATCAGGCGAGTTATGCCTTAATTTTCCTGGTTGAAGCTGTCGTGAACTCCCAGAACTAAGCGAATTAGACTACCGTTATCTGGCTATTATAAAAATAGCATAAATCATAAACAAGTAACGACCTGTATTGACTATACGTATATTGCTTCGTCTAAAATAAAAATGAAAAACAATGATAATGGTAATAATGAATAAAATAGAATAAGAAAAAACACCACTATCAAAATTTATTTTAAGCTGCTACCGTTTCAAATATCCTCTGTGAAGAAAAGGTTTATCTTTACATGAAAGACCACTCTATTTTTCAAGAATTTCATATAAATAACAAATAAAAAATAGTGCACAGTAATTCATATGTAAAAAACTTCTTTGTCTCATTGCCTTGATGTAAATAAATTAAAATAAACTGTTTTTATTAAAAATTATCCGTATAAAGTTAAACTCCAAGACAACTACATGTCTGCCAAATGTGATTTCTAAGCTCTTTTTAATTATAAGACCACCACTCCACTTCTTTGCAGAGTCACGACACCTCTCTAGGTGTGTCGTTACCATCTTGTCAGGTACCATAACTTATATTAGGCGACTCTACCCCCTCACCCCAACTCCAATAAAACGAAACACCGGTGAAATCAGAGCTTTATTACTCTGAAAGCAACCAATTTATATAAATTCATTTTCTTAACGATGCAGCCATTTTGAATTTTAATTTTGTCCTCAAAACAAATCAAGTGACATGTATGATGTAAATAATTTGTAGGCCTATTCCTTCTAGTTTACATTTATAAAAGATAATCAGCATTACAGCTATTTTCACAACTGCACACACAAAGACAAATATCAAACGACAAAACTTCTTATAATGATTATAATGTGTTATTTTTTTCACTGTGGTCAGTTTTTTATGAGTGAAGTATTTTGATTTTGCTCTCTCTATGGACATCTCTCATATCATGATGAATATGATCTCTTGCATTCTCGTGCAAGATGAGACATACTTTCTCTCTGGACATAGCTCTATATAACTATGATATTGCCAAATTTATACAGTTTTCCAAGTGTTTGTGGTGACAATAAATATATATTTTGTCATGAGAGCAAGTGTACATATACACATGTATGTCTGTTTGTATGAAATCGGCTCTTGTTTGTATGCTGCCGTGTATATAAGAATGCTGCGAATCATTCTCCGAGCTGAATGCTTTTTAAGAATTGCAGTTAAATATTTACGGGATACATGTTTTGCAAAAGTACATAACATTTTTTTTTTTTTTGGACATCTGTTGCACCCACAATAGATCTTTGCTAAGTTATCTCATCCATTTATTACTACAGTTTATTATCCTGAATACATTCTCATTTTTTTTCTATACCAGTCTTTGACTTAGAACTAACAAATAGCAGTGAAATTTAATTGTCCATTTTCCTTATCACGAGTATATCCCCTTTCTTGCACTGATGGAAATTAATCATTGCATTATAATAACTGCTCCGAGATTTTTTACTTTAGAATTCGCCTGTCATGGTTAAAAATTGCAGCTCGCACTTTAGGGCGCATGCGCAATGCACCCTATTTAAATGCATGCTCACGAAACCATATCTTCATGTATGTTTTATTTACGCCACGAAAAGCGCATCACTGGTCAACTGTGTTTATCTCTTCAATGTCCACCATCACGGGGCGAATCCCATTTCAATAAAAGGCTTGTTTAATCTAACAAGAGTAATTTCAATCCCCCAATCAAATACATGGTCGAATGCGTTATTGTTAAGGCAGTTTTACTTGGACCGAAATACTCACATTATCCTATATTAAAACCCTAGATGGAATCTTGTCTAAACGCATTATTCTGTGGTGTAATTATGATAGGAATATTACACCTTTACAAGAGATATGACACTGGCAATTATGATAATATTATTATTTAGAGCGTAGGCTGCTCAATGAAAATTTGGCCTTCACATTGTGACTTAACGACAAAAATCAACCAGCCTTTTATATGCTTTCGTAAATTTCTTTTGTAAGAGGTGATGTAAGTGTCCCCGACTTTAACGTACGAAATGGAAGTTTGGTTAAGTTGTTCTTATAATTTGCTACAGAATTTTTCACTACTGAAAAATATTTAATTTCCTTTTTCACGTGCCTATATTTTCTCTGTGCTTGTTTTGGAGAGGGAGAGAAGGAGGGTTTTAGACAAGAAAAAGGGAAAAAGGCGCGGCAAACTCAGGCATGTCATGTTCGTTTCATCAAAGGAAATGATCGTGCCAGTACGTGGTGATCTATATGGTGTATTAGCCAAGCTGCAAATCATGTTGTTGTTGTTGTATATTCTCACATGTCCAAGCACATATCTGTTTGTTTTGATTGTTTTCTATCGTGACCGGACACAATTTCGGCCATTTAAGACATGCATACGACCTTGGGTGTGACCACAACACATCCCTTTATATAGAGCCTCGTGACACGACGGACTCGAATTAAACCCGCCATCGAGTGCAGTATTGTGAAATAAAGTAGAATTTAGAAGCACAATGAAAAAGGAGCTGTCACAACAAAAGACAAACAAACGATCGGTTCGGCCAATTGCGTGTTCTTTTGGGTGGCAGAAACGGTCGGTATTTGAGCACATTAAGGTAGCCAAATATAGGCATTCAGTTATAGAGAAATGAAATTTATAATATTTTGAAAGTTGCGTGAAAACGTGCAATGTCAAACCCAGCTAATACATATGTGGGGGTTTCCTCTTAAAAAATGGAACCATGGATAATTTATATTAACCCGAATGTGACAAAAATGCATCATTAAGGCCTACAGAGTACTTTGTTGTTATCGCGGTCGCATGAAGTGCAGCCATTATGGGAATAAGACGGTATAATGAGTTAGACTGGAATTTGGCTGATATTGCAATAACTGTTTATGAAATATATATCGGTTCATTATATAAAGATATATATTTTTTCATAAACAAACTGGCAACAACATTACCAACTAGAGAAATGCGACTTATTAATCTGTTCATTTTTTTTCCACACCTGTAGAAAAGGGGGGTCGAAAGAAACACCTTTATGGTCGGTAAAAGGCTAATTCTGAATCAAAAATTTTCCCTCGTTCTGAGAACACAGGCACGAGCATGAGTAGTCAAAAGGTTCACGTTTTCAAAAGAAGAAAAAAACTAGAAACTGCTGACTACAGGCCTGTAGTTATTTATTATATCTTTATTACGTCAGATATTTGCGATACCATACTGTTTTCAAATTTTTTTGTTGAGCTGTTGACTGTTATGATAAATGCATGTCTGCGCAGCACGCAAAAACATTCCTGGCTCCATATATGGAAACGAGGTCTAGCAGGGCTTGAAAACCGCGCATGGCAGCTGTGACATTTGTTGTCATGGTGCATTAGTGGATATGCCAAGGATGCAAATATAAACTAGCATTCTTGTAACTATTTTGTATTCAGATGTATATCATTTGTGCTTTATGTCTGAATATTCATGTCTGAAATGTTTCAAGGCCAAGTGTAAACTTTGATTTAAACTTGCTGTTTGTACCAACAGACGTTTCTAAGTTGCATCTGAGGAAATAATCCGGAATAAATAAAAACGAACTATAGGAAAGCGGATAAAACCGCGAAAATACAAAACAACCCAACTACTCTTTTGTTGTAAACTTATTCTGCTATCATTCTCCATCACACTCCATATTTGAGTTATATATTTATTCATTTTTCACTTTGGTTTTTCTTGCAGGTCAAGGCAGCGCCAATAAAACGAAGGTCAACTGTGGCCCGGGAGACTATATCAATCGAGATGCAAACGCGTGTAGACCATGCGGCATCGCCACATTTAATCCGTTCCCAAACGCAGAGGTGTGTTTTCCCTGTCCAGAGGGGCAGACGACAGAAGTCATTGGCGCCAAATATCATGGGGATTGTATAGGTAACTCATTGGTTCTAAACTTATAAAAACAGAGAGTGAGAGATTTTTTAAGCAAATGTTTGCAGACCTACACGGGCAAAATGATCAAAATATAATCGATCATAAAGATACATGTATTAAAGTGGGGTTCCCCCGGCCAGTCCTGTTTTTCCCGTCAATAATATACATAAATGATATATATAACTTATAATAAGCACTCCGCCAAGGCAACTCAACTCTCATTATTACCAATTCCAATGGGCCATCACTAAAATCTAATTGATTCTAAGGTAGGCCTACAGTACATGTAGCCCATATCTGTCTAAGCCTGAATACGTTATCAAAATCCGTTCATAACTTTTTGAGTTAAACTTAACTAAAAACCAACAAAGAGAAATGGAGGTAATGGAGACTAGCACGATAGAGGAGAAGAAGCCTTGTAAAGCACTGATGTGTATTAAAAGCATCCTGACGCCGAAGTGGGTTGGACTTGGCATGACCCTCGTGGTTCTTTCATAAAGTGGCGGTCATTGTTCACGCCTAATGTGTAACAGAATCGAACAAGAGCTGCCAGTCCAAAAAAAGTACCGAGTACTTAGAGAGTTCAGTGTCCTCTCTATTACAGAGCATAATTATAGATGTTAAATTGAAAGTAAAGTCTCCCCGTCAATTTACCCATGATGTGAAAATGGTTGGTGGTGACGCAACCATGGAAACGGGTCAAAATCCAAGATGGCCTCCGTGGCTTTCGTATAACCAGGCACCAGAGTTTGTGGTTGTTCTCATGACCAATTTTCCAAACTTAAAGACATAAAAGTGGTGGGCAAATGTAAAAACAATGATGAAAATTATTGACTTGTTTTGTTAAATGCAAATTGTGCTTTGTACTGTTTCAGAGACCACCGCACAAAGTTCGCATAAATGATGATGGGACCAATTAATTTCATTGCCAAGAAAACATTGAAATCTATTAACCATTTGCACGGTATAAACAACAAAGAAATAGGTTTCAATGTGGATGTAACATTTTAGAAACTTGATTCAAATCCTCAAAGAGGATCGAGTAAGATAACTTAAGATACTACATCATTTATGGTGGCCATATGTAGTTATGCATGTATGATATAAGTATTGAACTTACTGTCCTTGCAAATGAGTACTAAATTGGTTCACTGTGCATGAAACCATGTTATAAGTTTATCTATTTATTTATGCATTTATTTTTTTGGGGGGAGGCGCTCCCGTTGTCGTTTATTTCAATCAGTTTACACTTAATTACGGGAGGGGTAACGGAGCAATATGAATGTTGTTAGATCATTCCGGTGATGGGATAGCAACAGGCCTCCTTTATTCCCAATCACAGGATCTACGGCTAGCCCCACTGAATGCCCTATTACTCGTGAACTAGGTACCTTGCCCTTGACTAAGGGTTAAGTTAAAGCAGTTGGGCGGAATGGCAAGTAATTTAGCTAATGGGAGATTTGGGGTGTGCAGGATTGCTGACTGGCGTGTAGGAAACCATCGCTGATGTAGTAAAACAGATACAACCCCAAACCATATTTAATAAAGTCAGTTACTCGGCCCCAGTGGAACCTGGGGGATTGAGACATATAACTTTTTTCACATCGACCCCGACCCCGTACATTATGAAATCTGACTTGCCATCTTCTTGGCATGGCTGACTGGCGAAATTGCTAAGGTGACTTAACTTTTGCTGAAACTTTGAGCAAAATGAACTCGCTGCGCGTGCTGTTAAAGCATTAATTTATATTTTAATACCGGTTTTACGCAAAGAAACTGGTTCAATCCGGGCTGCCGTGTTACACCAATAAAAAACCTATAAATGATCTCTAACAGACAGCATCTATATGATAGCATTTCAGTCTTGTATTGTTTTCTATCACAGGGTTGGCTCCATGTTTCAGTGTATCTCCAAATTTGCGAATTGGATAATAAATAAATAAATAAATGAATAAATAAATAAATAAATAAATAGATAAACAAACAAATTATTAAATGGATAAACATATTAATTAATTAATTAATTAATTAATGAAACAAAAAATTGATAAATATCAGTAGTTGACCCCCCCCCCCCCAAAAAAAAAAAAAAAAAGGATTCAAAAGCACCCCATCTTACACAAGGGTTCTATTGGGCTATGGTTCTCACGTTTTTTCCCAGAGCAGATTTTATCAATAGCGGCTGCAATACAGTAATAATTAATTGTCCCATAAAGATATATTTAAGATGAACAATTCTCCATTACATGCTGTAGTTGTGATCCCTTGTAGATAACCATGGGAAACATGACTAGATAATTCCCAGAGAAGTTAATTCCCAATGGAATATTTGACATAGAGAGGAAAGAATATATGTTTCTCTTGTATATTTATCCCGTTTTAACTATGACTTTGCAGTTTCACTGAGTATCTCCAATTTTGCAAATATATATTAAAATGAATGCATTTACTAATGGTATCTTCATTTATCATTTCCAGGCCCGTGTGAGAAGGTCCAGTTTCCATGCCAACTGACGGCAACCTATGGCGTCCCGGGGCAGTGCAACAAATATTTCCAGTGCAGCCATGGAGGGGGGTTGCTCTCCGTTCAAATGTGCCCCTCGGGGACTTTCTTCAACCCCTTCCGCAAAGTCTGCGACATTTACCTCAATATGGAGTGCACCCCCAACAACTGTCCTGACGACTTCGTGAGTCGCCTGGAAGCGTACTCAGAGGAGCCGTCGACCACCACCATGAGTACGACAACCAAGGCCTTTGTGACGCATAAACAGACAAGTGAGTTCTCCTGGTTAAATATATTCATGTCACTTAAAGAAACACGGATCCATGTAGTTGGGCAATGGACAGGAAAAGGAGGATCCTTTTTTATCCCCCCCTTTATTTAGCCTGCACCCACTGCCACTTTTTTGACATCCCGGGCTTGCCTGAAATGGAATAAAAGTTGAATGCATTCATAGTGCATTAAAATAAGCTGCCAAAATATTACAAGCGTCATCTGGCATAAAGCTATTCTGAAGCTCCCCTGTTGAAATACACACGGATTAATAACAAAACTTAAAAATAAAAAGATTAATTCTCAACAAAACTAAAAAAAATATTTTTTTTCTCTTTTTTTCCCTGAATTGTTTACTCATTTTTGTGAGTTTCATTCAGAGTTACCTCTTTTCCAGAGCCCTGTGGCGACGTTTCTCTCCCCTGTACCATAGGGACCACCTGGCCATCCCCTGGCCGCTGTGATAAGTATATAGAATGCGCAGGTGGGATGGAATTCTTAGAACGTCCCTGTCCCATCGGGACAATGTACAGTGACTTTCACAAAAGCTGTGGCAGAGATATCCAATGTATCCCTAGGGACTGTAACGGGAACGAGATTGGACCTACGTACCCCACTTTTCCCGTTCGTCCCACCACCAAGACAAAGAAGCCGACGCAGCTGACGTCACCGGAAGTGAAAACAACAGACACGGAAAGTCCGAGTCCAACAACAAGTACTACAACTACTACTACAACTACAGTTACGACTACAACAAGTATGTTACGTTTATCTTATATCATTTAACCAATAAAGAACACGCCCAGTGGTTTAAAAATACTTGATATTTACGATGTTAACATAAAATTTAAAAATGTTCGTCATCTTTCTTTATTTTACTATAGTTTTCACAATATGTAACAGAAATTGAGATTAAGACTTCTTTCCAATTGTTTTCTTTTGCCTCGAAAGGATTTATTTGTTAAATAATCTTTAACAATTGATGGTAAGCTTTTTTTTTCAGTAATTTTGTATCTTGATCGAATATAATCGGTTTACGTGTATTGCATGTCTTTTGAAGGGATATGTCCGCGTAGAGCATGGGTATATTTAGTCTTGTCGAGGGCATGAGTTAACTCTACAGTGTTAATGTTTATCATATCTTTATCAACGAATTTGTTGCGTATCACAAATCATAGATCTTTATTTGAATCTGGTTCCCTCACCTTTAGTCCCTTATCCTATATATTTCATCATTCTTTGTTTACCATTCTTACGGAAATACTGAAAGTGCGACAAGAAGCCATTATTCATGCAAACCACCGCATCATACGACTCTACCTGCCTGTCATTTGGCCTTATTAATTGCGTCTTTAAACGCTACTTTTTTGCATGCAAGCAAAATGGCCACTTTTTTCGTCGATCCAAGATATACTTAAATTTTTGCGATATGGCAACCTACTGGTATTTTAATTGTTTTTGTCTTTGAAGTCTGAAAAGTAAAACAAATGTCCCGAAAAACTGTACATTTCTATTGCCCTCCTTTTTCATGTAAGTACCTCTGACCCGTGTTTGTGTCTTACACCCAGTCATTATAATGCAAGTCTGCGCAAATAAAGCCCTTCAGCTGCTGAGAACAAGTCGTAAAACTCACATTTAAAACTAAATGATAACTCAGTGTAAATACTGTCTGATATTGTTCCACCATGACAGAGTAATTTAAACACATTGAAACCGGATGATGTTTTCATTCTCTTTCCAACCAAGATACGGTGAGTCCGAGTCCAACAACAAGTACAACAACTACTTCTACAAGTCCGAGTCCATCAACAAGTACAACAACTACTACTACAACTACAGTTACTACAACAAGTATGTTATGTTTATCATATATTTTTCCCATGAAAAACACGCCCGGTGGTTTAAAAATACTACAGTCATCCCATAATAAATTCCCTGTTCACCTCACCCTTATCCTTTTCCCCTTACCCAGTTACCTTGGAAATAGGTACCATAGGAATGGTTCGTAAAAGCTATATGTGAAGTAAAAGGAAACAGCACAAACGACAGATATGTCTAGGCTTCAGCAAACTTCAGAAGACAACGACGGCCACTACATGGACAAGTTCTCTGGACCAGGACTTTGCCTGCTTTTATAAAATGAAGAATCGGTTTTAGGACTGAGGAACACTGACGAAGAGGCACCGGCTGGTTTGCCCCATAAATCAACTTCCGGCGAACACGCGGCACGTGGTTGGCTCCAAAAAAACATCCCTGTTGCTAATGGCCAGCTTGGCGCCAAACACATTTCCTTGGTTTCCCCTGCTTTTGAACTTTGTACCTTTTTCATATCTTTTTGTCAACGTTCCCATTCCAGCTCCGACCACCACGACTACCCTCCCCATCTTCCCCAATATAACCAGTGACCCTGGCATTGTTGTCACCTACAAGGGAGAGGGTATGTGCATGCCAATATACTACACATATAATTGAATGACATAAATCAAATCACACGGTTTTTAAAGTCTTGTTTTGGATATTTGGGGATATTTTTATTATTATTTTTTTTATATATTTATGTGTATGTGAGCGACGGGCAAAGGCAGTGTTATGATACATATGAATTTTACAAATAACCATCGGTTTGATTTATGTCATACCACTAAGAAATTTGGAGCTCCATTTAAGGTAATCGTGAATCTTGTCAGCCAAATGAAAAGGAATTAATATTTTGCTTTTATTTATTTATTTATTCATTCATTTATTTATTTATTTATGTAGAATTTATATCTTATTTTTTAATTATTATTTTTAAGCAATACCAGGTCATCCATTTTCCAAAAGCTTTTTTTATATAACTGCATGATTGATATAATTCACGGTTACCTTGTTTGGTGGTCTCCCCTTTGAGAGTAATGTTATTTTTGTAATTGTGTCTTGTGTCTTGTGTATGTCTTGAACAATACTCTTGTAATCATTGTTCTATGATTGTTCCTTCAGTGTACCATTAACATTTTTTTCCTGCGATTTACATACAATACATTTGATGTCATGTGCGTGGCGAGTTGAGGTTGTTTGTATTGTGTGACTCGGTTTGTGTTCTGTGCATGCAATAGCAATACAAGTGTTTCAGGAAGGCATGGGGCAAAGTAAAATATTGCATGATTCATGTTTGTAAAAAGTCTAACGTAGTTGATATTTCAAAGTAAGGCGTGTTCACAAGCGGGTTTCTTGGGACAATAAGAAAAAATAAATTAATTGAAGGTACTGCAAAATCACATAGCACATAGGTCCTATTGCCCAAAAGCATTTGACCAAATGTGTCCTAAGCAAATCCGATTGTGAAAATGCCCTTAACGAACAAGTGAGTATTTAGTGGCACACTGACTGGAATATACTTTAGGTCAGTCATACAACTAGCTGTATTTTGGGGAGGTTTAGAGGGGTGTTAAACACTAAATAAAATCTTTAATTACAATAATAATAAAAAAAACAATTATTGTAACGGTGACTGCATGTGGGCATATACAAGTACAGTATGCGGTCCAGATTTATTATGAGTTTTATTTTCAAAATGTTGAAATCATTTAGGAAATAAATCATCTGAGCAAGAAGACGGCAGCCAGTCGTACAAAATGTTGGTCATTCTCGCCATCCTCATCCTGGTCGTCCTAATAGTTGCCGTCGTTGGCGGCCTCTGTATGTGGAAGAGGAGAGCTATCAAAAGGAGGTAGGAAAATGGGGCGCTTGGTGCACAATATAGTCTGCCTTGTTTAAAGAGGGCGATATAGGCCCTTCATATGGTAATAGTTCATATTATACAGGTTCTAGCTGGGTGCCTTTTTGAAGGAAAAGCTGATGAAATAAGTCGTTTGAGTAGTTTATTTCAGAACTAGATAATCAACAACTGAAATTACAGTTTTTTGTTCAATAAAGCAATAAACAGATGAGCTGCTTCAGAGTAGACAGATAGTGTGTCGAAGTATGTTTACAACTTGTATGGAAATCAGATTGCCTTAATTGCCCATTAAGACAATGTGGAACTCCTTTCAATTTAAAATCTCAGTAAACTTGGCAAAGGGTATTGCCAACCATAAAACTATCCAATTAGTCACGGTTTGAAGCAATTGCGTTTTAGCAGCGAGCCGGAGACAGAATCATGGTCCTTTCATTGCCCGTAAGTAGGTTATAGACAATCCTTAAACCCCTACCCCGGTTCTTGGTAGCAAACCTTGTAGATTACGACCCAAATTTGCATACAACCCTTGTAGTGTAGGAACCAAATGCACATACTATCAAATTGTCATTAGTTTTGCCCTTGTTTGAAAAATAATGGATTTTTCACATTGTTTTTTTTTCTATATCTAAGAGATAAAGAGGTTATCGAAAATTCATACATTTTTAAAAGCAGCAATTTGGCACAAATAGCTGTCAAAATTATACACCGAATGCCACGTATTTAGATACGGACGCAATCATTATCGTGTCGAGTGATGCATTTCCTTACTAACTGAGACAAAAGATGACCGCAAACATGTATCCGACATGGTCGGTGGTTTGATGACCAGCGACGCTGATTTCAACGGAGTGGAAAGCAAGGACAATCTAAATCATTTGAGTCATCAGAGAGATTGCAGAATCAGTGTAAAGTAACTGACAGTATCTCTGGCTGTATCTTTTGTAGTCATCCCCATACTCAGATATGATGATGACTGTTGTTCTGGTCTTCCTTCCTAGGCCGGCCACTCCCTCGGAGTCAGAGTCAGAGAGCGTGAGGTGGTCAACTCTGTTATAAACAGCGGGTTTTAGACTGGACAAAAAATTGTCATCTTGAAAATGCATATGGGACCTTAAAGATCGTTAAGATAACGGCAGGATTGGCTTTTTAAACATAGAGACGAAGATTTTGTACACTTTCTAAACTACCAGCTATTTTTGAGATATATCGCATTATTATTGCAAAATTTCAATTCCAAAGCGAAAATAAGTTATGTAAAATTGATAAATTCAATTTATTGGAATGAATCATGCCTCTCACGCAAATTACATTTTTTTAACAAGCATCATTCAAAATTGTTTTTTTTTTAAATTTTAGTAAGGTATATTTCTGTCTAGGGTAGGTACCGCAAGGCGACATTATCTTCTCAAACACTGAATCAGTGTTTGACATTCTTGTTCATATCCGTGACATAAAACTGTAGACCGTACAGGAAAACATCCATGCTCCAAATATTGAACAGGTTGTTTAAAATAACTTAACTATGTTAAACTTTCGTCTCTGTGTTAAGAAGATACGTTTTTCAAGGTTTTATTTTATCAAACAATTCAATGCATTTTAATATATCTGATGATCAATCACCGAGCCCCCGACCCCCCCCCCCCCCGTGTTAGCTTCTTAGATTATTATTACTATTATTATTATTATTATTAAAGGTTATTTTTATTATAATTTTTTTAATTTTGTAGTTGAACGAGGCATATAACACCTTTAAGTTGTAAATATACCATACTTGTGTATAGTTTTTAAGATTTGAGTTTTTATTTCCCAGTTAACGTGCTCAATAACTTAATATGTTTCCTTCCAATGTAGTTAATGTCTGTTGTAGAATCACACATTTTGTCTTTCATACATCGATTTACAGTACTTCAACTAATATTTAGTCCCAAATAGAGTTAACAATTATTTAGTATCATTTGGTACGCTTGGTGGGGCTATAACGTTACACCTGGTCTTCAGACACAGTGACTGTCGTATGCGGTTAAAATGTAGAGGACAGATCTTTTCTGTATTCAGGTGCTCCACATTGCTGCGGCAAAGTTATTATTTTAATATTTCTTGTTTTTAAACAACCCCTTAAGAGAACCAATTCTTCTCCGTTGACCCAAAATCTCGTGCTGTGCCGTAATCTGTTTGTCACTACAAAACCCCAACACTAGACTATTATATTAAACCTGTACAACTGATTTACTTGTTTTCCTGTGCATCGAGATGTTGCATGTATATATCCATTGTAACCACAATAGGTATTAGCACCCACGTCAACTAGAATGCATGCTATATAGCAACCGTTTTCAACATACCGCACCCAAACCAATTCGACAATTTTTTTCAAAAATGCCTGAAGTTTAATCAAGTCCATAGAATTATTTTTTTAAAAAGGGAAGCAAAGCATTGCTGGACACCTTAGCTTTTTTTTTCGAGTTTTGTTCTTTTGTCCCCGATGGAGCTATGTAGTCTTAAATGACCTTTGTAGTCATCCAAAGTTTCGGCATGAGAACTTAGTGTTTAAATTAAAATTGAGTCACTAATTGTCATGGTAGACTAAATTTTATCGCATAGAAATATAGGTCATTCTTGTACTCAGAAAAGTAGAGTTTTCGGACTAATTAAAATCAGCAAAAGCATACAAATGACACGTTTATTCTAATATTGTATCATATACGTAGTGCTTAGTTTGTCGGCTAATTGTACATGTGCTATTACTGAATTGCATTACATCTCTCTACAAATAAGGGATAATTTAGTTCTGTCTCTGTTGGCAAAGAGCACAAAGTAAATTTTGTAAAGTCAAAGTTTTGTTGCAATTTTACAGCCTACACGTACCGAAATGTACGTGGGAAATACCGTTCACTTTTCAATGCCCGTAAGTATTTTGTAGTCCCTAATATATTTGCAGAATGTTAGACCCCACTGCTTTGTGACTGGCATATATAGATATCATATGATTATAATACTGAGCCTTATAATAATTTAGCATAATTTTTTAATTGAAATAGTACCTAGATATTGTATATACCCTGTAGATATATAGACGTTAATAGCAACCGAAACAAAGCGACGATGCATATGTTCAGATAGAAGTAATTGTAGCAGACTTTAGTATGTAAGCTATAAATAAAAAAATATCAACAGTGTGTGTGTGTGTGTGTGTGTGTGTGCCCGTGTGCATGCGTGCACGCGCGTGTGCTGTACTTGTAGATTAAAAATATAAAAGAAGTCGCATAGAAAGAAAAAAATTATAATAGGTAGTATTACATATTAATAAAGCCACAATAAAAAGTTATCTGCGTAGTTCCTACTAGTAGTTGCAGCTAGTAGTAGTAGTTACAATAGATAAACACTACCATTTTAATTCGTCCATTCTTATAGGCCTACCTGGATAACCAGGGTTCTTTATTTTTGTGAGCATTTCACCCTTTTCGAGGGTAACACACGCCCGATGGACAGATTGAAATATTGTAGATAGCCGTCATAGCGAAAGTAGATATAGTATTTTATATATCAAAATGTGATTTTATGGTCTTTTTATTTGATATGTCTTTGTAATGGTTGTACATCTTTCTGTTTAGCCATCTTCCTAGTGATTGCATGTTAAACACTATTTTGATATTTAACCTTAAATTGAAATTTCTGTGAATGTATACTTTTGTCCAAGAGCAACATTTTCATGTACATTAAGATCAAAAGTTGATGTGTGCATTGTTCTTGTGTAGATGATAGTTGATTTTAATTTAAAAAAATTACTCGTCGTCAGCAGTTCAGACTGTCATAGAGCACGTAACAGTACTAGACTGAAAGAAGCACACAATTTCATCACAACTTATTAACTTCATTTAACTTATTTTTCAGATTGCGTCGCAAGCGTCGCGCGCAGCGTCACGTGGACAATCCCGAGTACGTTTGGAAGACAGAGGATGCATACGCCGAAATTAACGAGCAGCACGTAGGAGTAAGTGGGCAATATCATACATGCTTTGACAGATCATTTTTTCTATTTATAATATCATTCATTTTGTAAATATTTGGTTGTCTGAAAATGTACGATCCTTTGATTGGAAAAAAATTTCGTGACAGGCATTGCATTTAAAAAGATAAACGTAAAAATACTGTCTTCATTACATCCAGTTGTTATTTTTAGCGAACCTTGCCCAAGAAGCCAAACATTCCCCTCCCAGAAGTGCCAAACGAAGATCCTATATATAACAGCATCCCTGACGTCGTTCACGAGCACAGACCAAAGAACGCCACGTGGGGCGAGGAAGATCCGGGTCCTAAACATCATCACCACGAGTCTCGCAAAGCGCACGAGACTCTCGCGGTGTCGCCACAGAACAACTCGGCCTCCCACCATTCTCCTAAACAACACAGCCCCAAGCACCATAAGCCGCGGCATGGCGGGCACACGGGGCAAGGTGGCAGGACGAAACACGGCCATGGCAGAAGGGCGCGGGAGAATTCGACGAAAGAGTTGATATCCCCCGGCGCCAAGGACAGTAACACATACAGCCACGCGTGGGATTAATAGAAAAACGCGACAAACGTCATTGTAACACTAGTCTTTTGAATTTGTTTGTCAAAATACAGGAATTATTTTCACAAGAAGACTTTCCCTTGTGCATGTTGTTCTTGAGTTATGAAAACTGCTCACGGAAGATCTGGCCACAATATATCGTAGTGCAAGCTCATCTGTCGCACTTAACGAGTGATTTGACTGTAAAGTAACGAAGGTCATAACTGCAATTGTACTCACGAACAGGACACAGTCCACGTGTTGATTGTGAACAGATATTGCCAATGTGTGACACAGTTGATGGGCCGTTTATAGGATACACGGCCACATGGTTATATTTTTTTCACGTGGAAGAACTTCCCTGAGAGGCTTGTATATCTAGAGGCAGCTCTGTGGTGTTTTTTACAGAATTGGTGTTTGTTCTCAGATAGACTTATAACTTAAGTCAAATAAGATTTAAAAGCTTGCGTGTTGGATACATCTGAAGTGTAGAACTATCAGGTTCTGAAACCATGTCATCTGACGTATAGTAACGTAACGTGACAATGACACGTGTTTCAAAGTAAGATAATTTATCCATATATACAAAAGAACACGAGGGATGTTTCAATTAACAAGAGCGTATTATATTTTGGTTCACATATGAGGCAGCTCCAGAGTTCTTGACTTTTAGATAAAGGGGTCCTGAATCTGGTTTTGTGTGTTTCAGTTCCGCTTTGAGGGATGGAGATGGCGGAGAGGGTGTGCAAAATAACGGGTCAACATTTTGTGCCCCCCCCCCTCCCTTTTCTAGCTATCCCAGACCAGCCAGTACACGGTGATATTACAGCTGAGGGCAAGAGAATACCGCTAAATAATGTGCTAGAATTTTCTCATAGATGATCTTTTTGTTACCTGGAAGCGAAGTTAATATTTGTGCGATTTTGAAAAGTCGCCATATGACGTCACACAGAGTCATTTCCTTGTGACGTCACGCTGTAATTATCTAAATACGTCACAGGACACAGGTGGACATGCAGCCGAAGCCGCTCACAGCACCTTTGACGGATGGGTATATTCTACCCGAGAGATTATCTTGTTAGTATTTAGATTGTATGGTGTGCAATGTGTCCCTTAACTTTGACGATCTATTTTCTGTAAATGAATGAATGAGTCCCCTTTATAAACAAAGTCACCGTGAACAAGCTTTTAATTAGTCTCATTTCTACCTAGAGCTGGTTCAATGTCTGTGTGGGCGTTTGAGACCTAATGCCATGTTTGTATGCAGAGAGAAGTCGGTTTAATGTTATGATGTAAAGATTAACTTTTACAGGATTTGGTGTATGTCTACAAATATGTATATACACGTGTACATGTACTTATTTGGTGCTTTTATAAAAATAAACCCTTGTTGACTTTAACGGTATTTTTTTCTTTCTTCCTTTTTATTTTCATTTCTGAAAGCGATTTGTGCGATGCATGCAGAACTGTTTGACACCACAGGCCCGTAGCCAGGGGGGTTCGGGGGGTTCGAAAGAACCGCCCCTTTTGCTAGGAAAAGGTCCACATTGGGTAAAATTTGATCTAGGTACATGAAGTTTTTATGGAAGAGGGTCCACTTTTTTCAGAAAAAGAACCCCCCTTTTGAAATTGCTGGCTATGGGCCTGCACCAATATTTGCAATATGATCACCTCCGGGAGAAATTATGCTGTAGGTCTTCTTGGTCTGAGCAGAATTTAGAACCCCTTTATGTCTGCACCGTGTTCCTGGGGTTGGCATCTAGAATAAAATAAAAACATTTTATATCGAAATGATTGAGAGGACCGAAGAAAAGAGTAATAATGCGAAACGATGAAAAGCTGGTTTGCTACAATAAGTGTTGTTCAGACACAAGTATTATACCGTAGCATTCACATTGCTCGGTCTCAACTAGCGCAATTATGGGAGAGAGGCGGCCACTTTCTACCCTCTACCAGGGCCGCAGTTATTATTGTGGACATATTTTCACAGTGCAGAGATTAGCCATCTATTTAACCAGAGACATATCACTTAATATCTAGTGAAAAATCAATCTATGGCCCTGGTAGAGGGTAGCCGCTTTCCATGTAAACATTTGCAATGGTTACTGTGTATCTAAGGAATGTGTCTCTTCAAGTGTTTTAATCTCTGTCATCAGACTTTGTTCCTTGGGAAACGACCCTGAGCTTTAGAGATATTCGCATAAAAAGTTACTACATGTATTTTACAACTGAAAACTACGGTATACCATTTTTAAAAAGCTTGGTAGAGGTGATGGAGTCGAGTTTTCAGAAATCTCTCTTGAGGACAAACGGCGTTAGTATTGACCGCGCCTATTTATCAACTAAGGTGACAATAGTCAATACAAGAACATATCATTAATTTATTCCCACTGAGGCCACCCATTAGCTAATTGCAAGAAGTCAATTAAGGGTACCGGAGGAGATCAGCATTGGTCAGAATTGTGCCGGAAGTGTGACGTCAAGTGTGACGTCAAGTGGTTATGAGGCCACCCATTAGCAAAATTGCAGGAAGTCAATCACAGATAGTGAAACTGTATAGTACATGCGACCTGTCACCGCGCTATTCGTGAGGGGAAGATTGCCGATCTGAAGTCAACGCAGTTCAGGGTTAAAACGCCTGAGCGCTTACTATGTCATGCGGACATCTTTGGCGTATTGGGGACTATGTACATATATAGATGTGTGTTGACAGGCTTTGGATGTTCCAGTATAGTTAGCCTGAAGTATTTTCGACTAACAAAAATATTTGAAAGCGACATCTTAAGAAGGACCTGTTCTTAATGTGTGTGTGTGTGTGTGTGTGTGTGTGTGTGTGTGTGTGTGTGTAAAATCGACTATTTCCTATTCAAATGTTGTAAATTTCAAGTTTTATCTAAGCTAAGGGTACATATTTGCCAACTAAAGCCACAAAAGCTTGTCATTGCCTTGATTAAGAAAATATATTTTTCTACTTCTTTTTCTTGATTAAATGGGAACCATACCAAAAGTACCACTTTTACCAACAGCGACAGAAGTAAGAATCGAAACGTGTAATACACATGTACACATGAGTGAATAAAAATAATTAACTTTACAGTAATGTGGGACATATACATGTACGTCAGCAAAGTGATGGTTAACACATACACTTATTTAATCTGTGAGATTCTTAAAATATTAACGTCCTTGTGGGAGTTCGGGGGAGAGGAATCATTAGTCACTAGTAATAAAGTGTCTTTGGATGACATTGGGGAAATTTGTTTGACTAATTGGTATCGTCCTAGTCCCAGTGATCTTCCCCTTAAAATGCCAAGAATTAAAATATGTTGCTGATTTCTAAGTTCATATAAATGCGTGATATACGCAGTAAGTAAAACCATCAGGATAAAACAAAAGTGTGTGGGTTCCAAAAACAAGGCTACAAAATGGCCCGCATGTCCCTGTCTTGTTGTTCAAATAAACTGCCATGTGATACAAATAGTTCTCACAACACGCCCCTTGAGTAAAAACTTTAATTTTGCACCAGCTCCGATAACTGGTACTCTCCGATTTTTCAATTGAAAGAGTGATCTAGAGAGTGAGTGAGAAATCGATATTAACAATTTAACCGCTTTGGCTCTGGTCCAGTTTATTAAATTCGGGAAATACGCGTCTCACGATGCCTCGTTATACAGTTATTTTAACATTTCTCCTAGCGTTGACTTAATACGTCATTTAAAGACAATCCAGTCGGTTGGTTTTGACATTCCAATTGATTTTCAATTGATTTTAAATGGTCACTGCAGCGGTCTCTTCCAAAAGAGTTTTTCAGTCACCATTTTCCTTAAGGGTGCGTCAGGGGCACTAGTGAAAACATATTTAAATCTGACAGGAAAGTGGCCAACCTCTTTTGACTCCAAAAAATGTCAAAACATCGTTAGTTTTAAGAAATTCTTTCACCACTGAAATTGTCAAAATTTTGAAAAAATTGAGATTTTTCGCCCTAAATGACAAGGATACAGGGTAGGCCTATTGTCGGCCATGATGGATACTGCTGGTGGAGAAACCAGCAAATCCAAACCGACGTGCAATCACCCTTGTATTACAGCATAATTGGCTTCATGTGTCAAAGAATAACGGGAAATAAACTGAAGCAGTATTGTAGATAAAAGTGAAAATTAGCGTTAACGACACTAGAGGTAATTTCCTTGACACATCAAGCGCTCTTTTCGTAATCATCGCATTTAGAACAACCTATATTATTTAGACGTTATTTGTTCCGTTTGCTTTGAACGATGTAATTGTCAATGAGGTACCTCTAGGGCTCGATGTAAAATTATTTTATGAAACGGATTATTGAAAGAGATGTACTCATGAAGAAAACAGTGGGGAGTTGAAAAAAAATTAAAAACATAACCCAAGACATTCACGTTTTTCACTAGATGTCATTGCCTACTTTAAAACTTTTCCATGGCGGCAAGTATAAGCTTCTGATAACACCGTTAATTGGACTGATGCCACAGACAAGTGCTTCGTGATGAGGGTTGTGATAACCGCCAGTGACGTCATCAAAGCAGTCGCGATGCACTCGGAACTACTCGGATGTCTCCGCACTCGACAATTTGTATGGAGCTTGCGGAGTCAGCCGAGGATTGCCGATTGGTGGCAATAACATGTTTTATTTAACATTACGTAAATGTAGACATGCCTTTAGTCTTTAAAAAACAAACAAAAAGATCAATTATCAGGGAAAGGTCAACACTATTTATTTATTTAACAAGATGCTTGTATACTACATTTCGAAAATCGTTTACAGAATCGCGTTATTACAAATTATAACCCCATTTTTGGGTTTCTCGCTTTTGAGTCACTCTCAAAGTGATGAAGTTCATTCGTGACGGTATTAAACAGAAATGAGAACTCGACAACGGATTAATAGATCGCAATTTTTAATGGCTTCTAATGGCTTTGGGTATTTGTAAAGGTATTATTTGGGATTACGTAGAGGGAGGGTGTTAACTGCCTTTATCTACATCTAATCGCAAATTAAACCATCAATAATACCCGTTGTTGATGGAAGAAAGTAAAAGCAGACCTATGCAAAAGACGACCAAAGACGGTCTCTGATACTTCTTTAGATACATGTATTTTCTGTTTATTAGCATCTCTCTTCTGTAAAATTACAATTACATTGCAATCAACGAAAACTAAGTCTAAAAGAGCCATTCTTTATGAGAATTACATAACATACCACAATGTAAAACTGCTGAATTATGGCTAGTTCTTATGAATATGAGACAGTTTATACCAAGTAGGATACAGTTCACGATGTACAAAGTTGTCCGGACCTCAGTTCATAGCAATATGTTACCCGGTGTATTATTATTATAGTTAATTCTATACTTGATTACAATGCCAAATTTGTAACAGGGGGAAATGAAGCAATTTTAGTTCAGTGGTGCACTCTCACATTTTGTTATCACTATACAGGGGTTATTAACTTAACAATATTGAATTTGACAGTTGATTGTAATAACGTTATGCACACAGAATTAGCCTGATGACAGGCGCCTATCTAAATGTATGTCGGAGACTGACTGATCCGCAATTGATGCAGAGAAGCGGGCACATGTTAATTAAAAAAATTTTTTTTTGCTCAAAATACACCCCTTAAAATTTCAAATGTTCTCTTCAATATTTTAAAATCTCTAATCACAAAAGAAAAACTCATTTTTTAAGATTTGAAATAAATCCAGACGGGCAATAAAAGAATCGGTAACATTAAAAATCATTTATCATAAGTTAATTTTTTTCTAAAGATAATTTCAAAATATTAAAAAATCTTTACTCACATCAACTTAGTTTATAACGTGCCCTACATACAATCTTCTCTTCAGTCAGGTCCAAAAAAACGTTTACGACAAAATTTTTAATTTCTTCATTTCATGAAGAATTTCATGAAGAAAGGATAGTAGTCAAGATAAATAAAGAATGTATTGGTCTGACACGTTAGAGATGCTTTAAAATAGTCTTTTGATTGGGCCACTACTGATTTCAATTTCACTATTGATTCCTAACTTTTGATACACACACAATCTTGGAACAATTTATGGGATAGATCGTTCGGTAAATTGGATCCCAAAGTACGCAGTTCTGTTACGTCTATAATACAATGTCCCTTGTGGCCAGGGGCTTTTACAAAAACTCGGGAACTGTGACAACATACAACAGTTCGCGGTTTTAATATTTCATTTCATTTCAAGTTCATTTATTATCCACTCTTTAGGTCTACAGAATGTCGCCTTTTTTAACATGGCAATCTAATTATATATATATATATATATATATATATATATATATATATATATATATATATATATATATATATATATATATATATATATATATATTTTTTTTTTCCAAGCTTTTGGAGAGAGAGAGAGAGAGAGAGAGAGAGAGAGAGAGAGAGAGAGAGAGAGAGAGAGAGAGAGAGAGAGAGAGAGAGAGAGAGGTCACACGAACATAGAGAGTGCATATTTTTCACATCACTAGCATGGATGATCATGGTTTACCGTATTTTTTTTCGTCCGAACCGCACTTAGTTCTCATGGATGGACGGTCTCTGAATGACAAACCGCGTTCTTTAAGTCACGATTTATGGAGGTCACGTGCATGTTCACAAATTGAAAGAAAAAAACCCGTTTTTCCCGATCTACGATTTTATCGAGTATTTAGACTAGCACCCACCATTTTCCATGCTCCATGTTTCTTTCAAAACGCCATAACAAATCATCACTGGTGGTAACATTGTGGGTGGAGGAGGAGGAGGTGGTGGCAGTTGAAAAAAATATCTTGTATACTACTGTTTGTAATTAACAGGACACGTTACATTTAAGATACATTAAGCATGTCTGATCCTTACAACCTGTTATAGTTACGTTGACCATATACAAATATACTAGTACGATACCAATCGAACATTTTCTAATACATTACAAATACCTTTAAATGTTCCAAATGTTTTTCTATTTTAAAAAGACAATTTGTGCATGACAGTTAGGCTCTATTCCCATAGATTTTAGATCGATCTATCCCCGCGGGAAGTCTCACTAGATTACTTTCAGATAATCCGACTTAAATGTCCGTCCCGCCTACTACAAGCTGTAAGGGGGTAATTAACTTTCGTGTCCGCCCGGCTGACAGCTATTTAGCGTGAACCCCCAGGGAGTTAGGTCGATCTAATCTATGGAAATGGGGTGTTACACTACAGATTCATGTGTAAGTTGTGATCCACTGCTGTTTGGCTGACTACCGGTGGATGGCAGTGAAGGTGTTTTACAGACGTTTTGACTGCTGTTTGCCATTTGTCCTGCAAATGGTTTCTTTGAAGTGCGCTTTTTTCGGCGTAAGCTCCTCCCACACAGTTCAGCCATAAGTGACAGGAGAAGTTTTCGGAACTTTTTGCCGCATATGCAATAAATTAAGAAGTTGGTGGAGGCATTAACTACCACCATCATGGAGCTGATCATATAGTAAACGAAAAGAGCGTCGGAACTTCTCACTGACTCGTTATCCAAAAAGTAGAGAAACTGAAGTACAAAATCACACGTCTGGCAGGCAACGAACACCAAGACAACGACGACTAACATAACTGTAGTGCTCTTAGAAGGGTGTCCCTGTCCCGTGAGCTCGTGACGTCGTTTGCCCGCCTTGCGAAGCGCCAAGATCAGGCTAGTGTTCACGAAGACTAAAATAGCCATTGGGGCAATGAAATTTACTAAAGAATTCAAAACCATGGCATAAAAATACTTATAAGCGTCTGCATCCATCCATTCTTTATCTGAGTTAATGGGCCTCATGTGTCCTAAATCCACATCGTAACAAAAACCAAGGTCCAATTCGAACCACCGTGGCATGTTGTAGATCAATGACAAAATGGCGACAATGATGACGTGTTTTCTTGCACGCGTCATAGTGCAGAAGGCGCCAGATTTCAGGGGTCTACAGACGACAACAAACCGGTCCACCGTCACGAGGACCACGAACCAAATACTGCACTGTTGAGATATGTACATTAAAGGTTTGACAAATAACATAAGGTACCCGTAGACGTCGACGTAATGGCGGGCCGTTCCCACATATTTCACAATTCCTATCAGGCTCAGGAAGAAAAAATGACAGAGGAGATAGACAGAATCGGTCACGGCAAGTGCTTGGAGAGTCAACGCAGTTGTGGTTTTGGGGTTTTCACGCCGTAATACCACGAAGGAGAGCGTATTTCCAAACAATCCAAAGATGATGAAAGTTATGCATATCACTGATTGTGTGGTAAAGAACACTGCCCATGTCCAGCTGTTGCTGACGCTTGTAGAACACTCGGTTATGTTTTCCAGCGAAGAGTTCATCGTCACTTTTCTCTGGCACTGGATGGTGCTGAAAAACGAATTTCACTTAGAATCAGATGCGTGTATGCCGTTTTTTTTATTCTTTTTTATTTTATTTATTTTTTTTTTTTACGACAAAGCTTTCTAAATAGTTATAATGGGCCATTTTGTAAAAAAAAATTATTGATTGTGCACCTACCCGGTGTAACGTGACAGAGAGTCCCCAATGATAGAGAGTCCGCCTCCTATTCATAGCCTTGCCCTAGATTTTGCCTCACCTAGGGTGGCCCTAACCATTATAACTAAATGGAGGGCGGATCCTCTGTTTCGTTTCACCGGGCGACTATTAGATAGCAGGGTGGCAGTGAGAGGGCGGATAATAGTAGGGTGGATTTTGACTCGTGGTCAAAATACAAAGGTATTTATACTCGCCTCTCTTCGTCGATTACGCATTTACGTTTTTTTCTTTCCAGCATATTTTGAGTGATTTAAAATATTGTATTCTATTTTATCAATCAAGGACTCAATATTTCCTCACCAGACAATCTCTTTAAGAAGTAATACACATCTAAAACTAAATTTCTTTTGTCTCACATTTGGAAAGTCCACAAAGTCCGGCTTGTGGTTGTTATCAGTGTCAGGGAAAACTACATTTAACTTGCGAGGTCAACCAGAGGCTTATATGAACTCGTCATTTAT
Organism: Lingula anatina; assembly: GCF_051362555.1. Lineage (NCBI taxonomy): Eukaryota > Metazoa > Brachiopoda > Lingulata > Lingulida > Lingulidae > Lingula > Lingula anatina. The sequence continues at coordinate 23,093,142 of NC_141772.1, forward strand.
CACTTTTGACTAATTAAAAGCAAAACTCCAAGACAATAATACTCATACTTAATAAATAAGTAACTTTTTTTTAATTATAACTTATACTGATTCGGTTAATTTTTCAATTGGTGAAATCATAACCACTTACCTTAACAATGGTCCCATGCCTCCCCCCCACCCCCCAGGCGCGTGCCAATACATTTACAGTATCAGTATTTACACACACACACACACACACACACACACACACATATATATATATACAAAGGCGTACAAAGCAAAGTTTACACTATACAGAACACAATTTGATGTATATTCAGGATCTAATCCTGAATTACGATACAGGTCTTTGCAATGCATGTCAACTGATTCACCCTTTCCAGTATACTTACGGGCTGATATGATCCTATATAGACAAAAACCATTATGGTTTGCCAGCCGTATGCTTGTGCTATATGTTAAAAATCCTGAGATGAATAAACTTTAAATAATTACTACCTAGATCCTACGGTAAAAAAACGAGACAATAGCACTCCGTCTAACATTAGTTCTAACTATAGGTCTTTGCCATAGATGCAAACAAACAAACAAACGAACAAAATAAAAAAAAAATCAAAGTTTAACTTACTGTTAAGGTCGTATTTTTAAAAACGGTTCAAAAGAGTGAAGCTCCAACAAAATTTCCCGCAACATCAACAAGTTTACCAAAGACTGCTAATTACCATAAATGCCTACCAGAATAAAGTGAGAAAATGTGATATCCACTTATAGCAGCAGCCGTTTTGCTGTAAGGTCGCTGAATGAATGAGTTACCGTCTCTTAGTCATATTATATACATTGATGTAGGATGCAGGGCCAGGCTCATTATTTCAGCAAAGCTTATACAAATAATTATCGATCATAATTGGCATTTTTGGAGCGTCACATGCTGGCGTTCATAGGGAAACAATTGATAAAGCTTTTAGATGTTGTTCTGACAGTTTTCGTGCATTAACCAATTATCGTATACGTATTTATAACAAGATAACTCATTAGATACGCGGTGCTGTGGGACGTGTGACAAAAACTAAGCCTATCAACAATTCCACTGATGTCTATATAATATATAACTGCACTTTCGTTTGTTTTTAGTTGCAATAAAACACCTTCCATCAGATTAATAATATATCACTCCCTGGAGATTGAGCCGAGGCCGATTCACATAAAACTTGGAATGGTTAATCTCACCGACCCGCCTGTTTACTATTATCTCATCATAGTATCACTGAAAGCCGTTCTAATCTCACTGGTTCCCACTCATCCCCATTGTAATCAAGGCGCGTGCCTTTGGTGAGCTTACCGCTACCAGAGAGTGTTCTGCTGGGATGACTGGTTCTTATAGTTAGGCCGGTCTATCTTCACTGGGAATGCGCCTGCAGCTGCATGCAGAAAGAATACCAACAAAAAAATCTCTGTCAACGGTTGACGTGCATGTGGAGAAAGAGTCCAGGGGAGAGAAACTTAAATAGGTCTCTACGAAATTGTTCCTAAAATGCATGAGTACACTTTTTTCTCAAAGACCAGATGTGAAACTGCTGGAACGTTTACACTCGGTTACCGGTAATATTTACATGTAAAGTTCTCCCGAGGTATGCTGTAACCTCGCCTGCCTTTCTCTCCCTAAAAAACCTCTAATTAATTCAAACAAGTGCCCTAGTTCATTCCCTCTTGGGATCCAACCTAGCTCTCTGAACATTCTTTCTAAATTTAATCTTGATGATTTAATGCGACAGGTAAGTAGAAACAATGGTGGCGTTTGTCACTTCCCCATGGCCCCATCACATTAACATGAGAAGTCCGGGGTCAATACAGTGAGGCTGTGCATTCTCTCAGCTAACATTCACGATTTCACAACAACAAACAGCATGAAGAGAGAAAATTTTTGGAAGACCTAAAGCAGAAAATTGTGGCGTTCAAATACATGAAGGATGGAGGCTGCCATACTATAGTACATGTAGTAGGACTTACCACAGTATTCCAATTTACCCACACGAACACTTTAACCGATTTTATCACATACCGTTTTAGCCTTAACGTAAAGGTGCAGACACTTGGTTGTACTACCCCCATCCAGCTGTACAATCCTACTGCTGTTCCGCTCATAGATCGCTGAAAGTGCTGCCCGCATAGCTCAGGGACTATAACGCTGATTGCAATAAACTGTCTCTTTTGAAGCAGGGACGAAAACAGTTTCTAGCGAAATATGTTTGAGGGTTACTTTATACTTTATCTACAGACCTTAGGTACGTTGTGAGGCTTCTCGGTCGAATGGGTAGAACTGCTCGGCTCCAGAGGCGGGGTTTTTATAGAGCTGTTGCAAATGACATCACATCCTCTCTTCTAGACTAATTCACAAAAAAAAAATAATAATAATAATAATAATAATAATAAAAAATAAATAAATAAATAAAATTAAAAAAAAATAAATAGAAAATTAAAAAAAAAACGGCAAGTAATCATTTTTCGTTTTTGTGAATTTAAGGACGCGTTCAGAACAGTGGACTAACTGGTCCGAGGGTCAAATATGGCCCACCCACTTGCATACCTCTACACTAGGAACCTATTTAGTGTCTTTTAGCAGATTAGGCCCACACGGCAAGCTTTTCAGTGGGTCGCCATATTTGACCCGCGGACTAGTTAGTCCACTGCTCTGAATGCGGCCTAAAATTGATTGGTATATAACCAGACACCGAAACGTAACGAAACTGAGGGTCCGTGTAACAGAAAGTCCGCCCTCCATTTAGTTATAACGGTTAAGGTTAGCCTGACCTAAGTGGGTCAAAATCTAGGACGAGGCTTACCTGTACAAATGAATGGGAAGCGACTCTCTATCATGGAGGACTCTGTCACGTAACACCGGCAGCACCTCGGAAGGGAAGAGAGATTTCAAGACTTTAAATACGCCCAAAGGACAAGTCACCTCTCGAACACCCTATTGTCATCAGGATAGTGAGTCACTATATAGTGTGCACATGTGCAGTTTTTCAAAAGTTTACATAATTAGATGTTGTCCAAAGAGTTATTGTATTATTCACTGACACCACCAGTAGATGACCGTGAAAAGAACTGTCTGAAACGTGCAATTTATAGGTGTAGATGCTCAAGGTACATGTACGCCAAAGCGCATATTTGATAACGGTACCTTTACAAGTGGTGTTGACTTCAAGGCAAATATAAGTTACATGGAAATTCACTTTGCACGGATCTTATTTTTATATTGTCAGTTTTGTTTCGTTTCGGTCAGATTTGGCAATTTGATTTTAACCACGTTCAATTTCAGAGCGCGTGCACTGCAACATGCTGTCAGACCGACCTAATAACCCCTGGCCCACTCAGCTGTCTTTTTCAGCTGGCCATGCCAGTTTGAGTGAGGTCAAAATCTTACTCTCTGCCGATTTCTTCCTGTTAAACCCCAATTTAAATTGGAAAGCAGGGCCATAGCCTGAGCAAAATGCCAGGGGGGGCAGTAAGCGGACACTAGGGGGCGAAGCCCCCGAGGGGGGAGGGTGTGGGAAGGGGTGTCCCCCTCCCACGGTGTGGAAAATTTTTAAAAACTGTATGTATAATACTGCACTTGGTGCATTTTAACTGTTATTTATTGGTCAATCAGAAGTCAGAAATTGTGGGTTCATTTTGCCATAAGTACAGTCATTTTTTCAACACAACACGCCAATTGGCCTGGGGGATAGCTCCCTCAGGGAGGGTGAGCTTTTTTGGCATGAACTGAGTTGGCTAAAAACAGTAAACCTTTGTAAACAGATTGTTGAATGATTGTCTAGTGGCCATGAGTGCCTTTTCTCACAGAATTGATACCAACTTTGCAATTATTTTTTTACCTTTGCGATTATTTTTTTTGCACCCCAATTTCCAGGGGGGGCAGCTGCCCCCCCCCCCCCCCGCCCCCTCGGAGGCTACGGCCCTGGAAAGAAATCTCAATCAGTTTCAAGCTGGGTTCGTTACCCACCCAAGATACAATTACGATTTTATCAGTTATAGTAGCAAACAGGAAACCAATACGTTACTGAAACCAACTGCAGAATAGGGACCCGTTTTAGTTTGTGGTGTTCAATTCTTGGATCCCTTTCATCTACCTAGGCCGAAGCTATTACTTAATTGTCCCGTGAATAATCCTATTTCGATTTTGACTATAAGACCCCATTTCCATAGATTAGATCGATCTACTTTAGCTGTCAGCCGAGCTGTCAGCTAAGTTAATTACCCCCTTACAGCTTGTAGTAGGCGGGACGGACATTTAAGCCGGATTATCTGACAGTAATCTAGTGAGACTCCCCACGGGGATAGATCGATCTAAAAGCTCTGGGAATACGCGCCAAGGCAGTGCAATCAAATTACAATACAGGCGTAGGCAGCTTCCATCATCTCGCCATATACATAGGAACCTATTTTTCTTTTGACATTAAAGTGAGCCTTTAAGCCTTTAAAGTAATCAAAGAAAAAAGTAGGATGTGAAACCAAGTTACTCATTTTGATCTAATTGATGCAGCAACCCGATCTTATAAATTCTAGAAAATAAAATAGCTATTTATCAATCATATGGGCCAATTTGCCCAAATGAAGATTTCAATGCAAGGACAGTATCATTACCTATCTTCACTTAAGAAGAGGACAATGATTGATAGTTACTCTACAAACAGGATTTCACGAGAAATATTATTGATACAGTCGTCAACTCGAAAGGAAAAGCCTTGCTTGAATTATGAAGCACAGCTACATTTAAGATCCTTAATGGTAGAATTAAAGGGAACTCGTTAGGATGCAACATTTGCTATAGGCCTACTAAGCATGGGTGTAGGGAAGTCGATTACGTTGTCACAAATGATAGACTAATGAGAGAAATCATGTACGTTTTATTGTAACTTATAGATTATTTATCAAAGTGAAACCATTATCTGTTAGACCTTGCAATCTACACTGCTGGTATTTAAGTAGAGTGACCCACCCATTTAATACAAATTTCAAAGACCGCTACTTTTTAGAAACAGACTCCACTGAAAAAAGTTAAAAGCTCTCAAAAGTGGGGGCAAAGCACATACGTGTACTTCCCGCCATCTAAATAACAATATACAATACAATCTCGGAACGAACCTATAGTTCATTTGACGGCGGCCATAAACAGTGTGGGTTTCTATGCTTACAAGTAGAAAAAGAGAAAAGTAAGAACTGACACCAGGTTATTCGTTAATTTTCGAATCCTGGTAATAACTTACGTACATCCGTGGGAGATTGAAGGTCAGGACATATTGTGATGGCATCCCAGGAGGAGCCTTGACTACCGCTGCAAATTGGATTAATCTAACATTTCTAAGGCCCCATTCCTATAGACACCATCTTTCAGTTAAGATGATTGCTCTGTACTGCCCCACAAGAATATTTGCAAGCTAAATAAATAAATAAATAATGAAACATCGTCACCCAGCTCGCCTCGGATAGAGAATAAGTAGGCTTACAGGTAGAGTTGGGCATGTTGTGTGTGCGCGTGTGTGCGTGCGTGCGTGTGAGTGGGGAGGGTCTTGTCCCTTAACTTTGCTGATCTACACTTACTTGAACATAATATAATTCTGGATACACAAATGTGGAGCATTTTGGAATAAAACAACACCATGAAAAACCGATACCGCAATACTTACCTATCTTACTATATCATTAGTATTACTTACTATTATCATTAGTATTAAATTTCAAAGGTGAGCATATAATGCCTAGGCGAATTGCCACCTTTATTTATACTGTATCAATATTTAACCCTCTTGAGAATAAAGATGTTAAAAAAAAAAAAAAAAACTTACCTATCGTTTCTTCATCTCTGTTTGAAGTCCCAGGTTTAAAACACCCTGTTGACTTTTGCATCTGAATTCGTGTAAAAATAGAACTTTCGTAGCAGGGGAAATAATCCCTGCGTTTATGAAGGATGCAGCTTATCTATGTTTATTCGTAGAATGAAAAAGGAAAGATTTCTGAAAATTCTCTATCTTTATGCCTTTACGATCCTATGCACTATAACTCATAGTACGAGTAATTACTACGGCGCGGCAGTATAGGCCTCAAAACGGACATTTGCATTCATTCTCATTAATTTAGCATTAACTGTTTCATCATACAACCGTTGAAATATCGCCACATCACCATGCATGATTTATTCTTCGTCGTGTTAATGGTCCATTATCTTTATTTAATAATAAGAATCACATTTCGTTTTTATTTATTACCTCACTCATTATCTGTATTCTTAAAACGAGTGATATCCATATCATGATTAAATTTAAACTACAAAATTCGATTTTATAATACACGGCTTAAACCAAATCCATCCCAGGTCGTTACCTTCGAGTTCCACAGCAATCAGACATATGAAAAATAGCGATTTTCTGTTATTAAATGAATTAAGACGGCTACGAGACTATTACGTATTGTGTTCGGCGTCGCACCTATCACACTCTCAACGCCATGCAACCGGTATCACAACTACCGCATTTTCATCATCAAGTGGTGTTCATTGAATCATCTTGTCTGAGTACAACACAAAGGTACAGATATGTACACGCAAAACTTAGCTATTATCAATTTTTTTTAACTGTGCAACAGACACGGACAGATTTATTATTGAAAAAGGCATTGCTGCAAAACGAATAAACACAAACGGGGCAATTATTTTGCTAGCCTATACATGACAAGAGATGTATCTATTTTGTATAGCAATACTGAGATAAATGACACTGAGATGCAGAAAAAGACCTTACGCATCTGAAGACTTCTGCGCAGTTGGCCATGTACTGTATGTAACTTGTATAGTATAACATTACTTCAAGACTGGAGGCACAACTAGCACATTCTGAACATTTGCTCACCTGGAAGCACAACTATCACAATCTCACTCCTGTTAGCTTAAACCATGCCTTCTTGAACATATCTCATCTTGTCACTAGCACAGACCCCTCACAATCTTCCACAACTTGAAGCAGTGATGATGTATGGATTAAGAAAAAATTCATGACATCTGAATTGAAAATCTCCACAGTCCAAGATTCTGAGAAAAAAAGGTCATGTTTGTCCAATCCACTTCAAGTAATGATAACAAACATCATTAGTAAAATCAAAATACATTTTATTACAGTTTGTGTTGATGCATAAACTGATGCCATGAATAATTTAACTAAAACGTGCACAAATGTGCCCAGGAAGATGTCTATAATTTGTCGTTCTTGGCAAGTGTACAGCAATTCAGACATCCCTAATGAAAAAAGTCCTATAGGATCCAATAAGACATCCTTTGAGACATGCAACCTTTATCATCTCATTCATGTCAATAAATACAACACCACATGAAAAATTGTCTATGTTATGCAGCGACCAATAAAGTGTTTGTCTATTGTGTCAGGGAAAACTATTGGCCATTTTTATATTTACAAGATTCAAATTTTTAACTCCCATTCAAGGGTTTAAAAATCTGAAGAACATCCTTAATGCCCTGATCATCACTGTAATATAAAGTGTGCATTTCCCCACCGTCCAGGTCACATCTGGCTAGTACAATATCTCTCACACCGTTCTCAAGGATAAGGAAGAGATCAATCGAGATCATTCTCCGCCTGTTTTATCCTCCACTTTCCTGTCAGATGTTCGGGCAAGGGCTCATAGCCTGGGCAAGGCACCTGTCCCGGCACTTCACAAATACACCAGCGTGGACAGTCAAAACCAAACTTGGGGGAAATGTTGCTCCTCAGTGTGCGCTCTTCAAACTCCCTCCTTTCTCTCCTATAATCAATCAAATAATAAACAAATCTATCAATCAATCAATCAACTTTTATCAATAGTAACAATTATGCTTACAATAATACTAATAATGATATTTAAAATGATTAAATTACTAAATACAATTCTGCAGAATGCAAAAAAGAGAAGAGTGAGGAAGTAAGGAAACAGTGGATTTCTGATTCATACAATAAAAAGAAAAATGTCTTGTTGGCAAATCTGGAAGAAAACGGATAAAATTAACACATGGCAAACAATCTTTATTTTAACAGGGAACATATTTCTTATGAATTCAGACCCCCAAGAGTTGGAAAAATATAAAAATTTCAGCAGGTAATCTTATAATCATAAAATGTTAATGTGTGAATAAGGTCCATTGATTCCCACAGATACCCTTGGTCTATTTGGACAGACCAAACTCTGCGGGGACTCATGCTGACTACGGTCAGCTTAACTGAATCACACGCCTCCTCCTGGCGATGAGCAGAATACAGAAAAGCAGGCAATTATATATATGTATGTTGGAAACAAAAGGAGGCGTGTCATTCAGTTACACTGATTGCACTCAGCAGGAGTCCCTGCAGAGTTGGGTCAATCCATGTAGGCAGACGGGGTCTTAGACTAATACACTTACTGTGGTATTCCTATAACAAGGTCCATGTGTGCCATAATTTCATCTTTAGTTTTACTATCAGTATCAATTACCATCTCTGAGCCATCATCTGAAAAGAGAAAAACCGTTGTGGACGGTAGTGGTTGGTTGTGCTAGGTTGTCGATGGTGTTTATAGGTACACCGTAGGTTTTTCACAAAATGAAACTTATGCTATGTGACATATTCTTAACTGTCATTGGCTTAGATATCCCCGTTAAAATGAACTTCTAATGGAGAGAGTACAATGGTCTTACCTATCAGGCACCGGATACATGGTATAGGGGTCATGTTCTTACCCATCAGGCACCGGATACATGGTAAAGGGGTCGTTCTTACCTATCAGGCACCGGATACATGGTATAGGGGTCATGTTCTTACCTATCAGGCACCGGATACATGGTATAGGGGTCATGTTCTTACCTATCAGGCAACGGATACATGGTATAGGGGTCATGTTCTTACCTATCAGGCACCGGATACATGGTATAGGGGTCATGTTCTTGAAAATGGCGATCTGTACTTGTGGGTTCTGATATCTGATCTGTGGAATGTGCCAAAACACAATCTGCCTGAATAAGAAAAAATGCAAATGTCAATAGCTGTATACAACATGGAAACTATTACTGTTGACTAGAATGATTCAGATTTAAAGTGTCTTTATCCAATTGAAGAACCTCAGCCTCAGGTATTTTGTTTACAGTACGCACGTTTCATGTACAACTTGAATTTGTTTTACTGATAACACATGGGGTCATGTTTGTTTTCTTTTCATCTTCACTTGGTTAATTTTCTTAAAGGCTGATGTATTGCAACAAGAACGCAGACGGTGGACATCGTTAATTTCACTTCCATCCTTACTTCAGTCCAGTGCTATTCTTCTCATCAACGTTGTAGTGTATAATCATCGTCCTCACTCCTTTCCTAATTCTAAGATTCCCGCTTTTCAAGTAGTTTAAAGACCGACGAATGGCAGCTCTCCCTTTTAAAAAAGGCATTGTGTGTAGTGTTTCTTTTACTACAATAAAGTCCAGTTAAAACTTAACAACTAATGTTAATAATCAACTTTACTCAAAGCATGTCGCATCCGTAAATGGGTACTCGTTTTACAGCATTATCCAAACCTTAGTACAAAGTTGGTGAAACCTGGGATCATTTTCCAAAAAATATTTTTTATCTTTTATCAGATGGTTGACAGAAGATTTTCATACGTCTTTTATATTATAGGGTTGAAACAGGAATAACCTTCAGTGACCTTCAATGCAACAACCGCAAGTAGGTACTAACAAGACGTATGGCACCTGTCGGCAGTAACGCTGCAAAAGCTGCAGGAATTGTAGTGCTTGTAGCGGGTCTGGTGTTTGTAGGATATCGTATCAGGCAATATATCATCAAGAAAAAGAAACAAGAAAACGAACCAGAAGGTAAGCATTCAGTAAATTTTATTTTCATTTATCAAAAATATCTCATGTTTTCTGTGAAGTCAAATTGCCCATGCGTACTGTAAAAGCAAGTTTCATTGGAGCAACGTGCGTTTCGTCATCGACAGAATCGATTACCTACTTTCCTTTTCTGGAGTACAGCTGGGCTCCATAATTTATTCCCAGGTGTGACTTCCAGACCATGAATAAAATGTCACGTTCAGTTATTTGTAGGACGCAGGCGACCTTGTTAATGGGGTTGTCATGGTGTCTGGATGTCACTCGTGTTAGATAGGCGGAGTGACATCAGCATTTTGATGAACGTGTAATCCGTGTAACATTAACAGCAAATGACAACAAAATAGCGAGTAAAAGTATTTTTCTTTCCCCTCTGATAATGTTCTTATTTCTGTAAGATAAAAGATATAAATTATGCTAAGTGTCAACAAGGGGAAGATATACCCATGCCACTGATCAAGAATACATTGAATATTGTAAAACATCCATTGCTGCGGATACTGTAAGTGAACTATAGGTATAATAAAAACATACTAAAACACTGAAGATTCTAGGTTGGCTTTTTCTAATAAAAAACAAGTATTGATCTTGGAAAAGCTCATATTTTGGATGTTTCATTTGTGAATTTAAACTTTATTTTTAACCAGTAAAATTATATGGTATGGTTAAGATTTTCTATGAGGAAAAAGATGAAAAGTGTTTTCATTTTTATTTTGTTCAGATTTCCATTTTGTAGAAGATGTGTCTGCTTCGTACAGCTCAGAGAGTCCATCACTGTCGACACCGACACCACTTGAAGAAAACACCACATTGAAAGCTACAGTCAGAGAAGGTAAAGGTTATCTGATACAAGCAATAAGGTAGTATTACTGACTCACTAGTATTGAACTGTAATCATGATGACAGGGAAGATTTATCTAAAATGCTTATAGACTTAATTGTAAATAAACCTAAAGACATGGCATTTTATATTTTAAAAGAAAAATTGTAGTTTAAGGCATTCAGTTCTATATTCAGGGCTCACGAGACGAGTGCACCATTAATTATAATGTTTGCTTATTATAACTTTCAACCTTAATCATAGATTTTTGTTTTGTTTTGTTTTGTTTCTGATATATGTACAAAGTTTGGTGACTTGTAGGCCCATGTGGCTAGGTGATTGGTATGCCTATTCACATGTCATGTTAATAAATAAATACTATACTCTTACCTTAAGTACAAAGAATGTCTGCAAAAATAAAAATAACATTGATATTGAGACTCCAATTTTTAAAAAGTATTTTAACAAACAAATTTTGAAGTGGATAAAGTTATTGTAAAATGTATCGTCTGTTTTCAACAGATTTATTCATTTAAAATAATTCACCTATTTGGCTGAAAGAGATTTTACCGCAGAGTGAGTCCAATCAAGTACATCATATTTTTAGTGACTATTGTAGGGGACCACTGGTCTCATATCATGTGTCTAACAATAGTATTAATGAAGGGAATCAATATGTAATTGTGTGAGGGGAATACATAATTGTGTTGAGAGCTGGCAACCTTTACTGCATTCGTATAATGATGCAGACAGCTGACAATTAGGTAAGCAATGTTTGGCATATGCTGTAACTCTCAGCAGCAGTGGCTCAACATGGAGTCAGCCAAAACAAAGTGTGTTTCTGGTAAATGCCTGTATTCTAAACATATAACTTCTTGATAGTATGGGTACATGTATTTATGAATCATGTGTATTTTCATTTATTTATACTCTCACAGACTAAGACTGTTAAGGAAAATTATTAACAGATTACCAAAGTTTTTATTATTGATTATTTTTTTTATAAATTATTTGTCGAGATGAAGTTTTTGAAATTGATATTAGGCCTTATAATGCCCAAAGCCAAACCTCTATTGTTTTAACCATAGCAGCATTAGCTTATTATTACTAGTATTATTATTTTGTTATTATTGTCCTGTCATACCTTCTACTCACTGTAATTCATATGAAAAAGATGAGTCATACTGAGAGAGAAAAGTTCACCAGAATGTTATTCTTGATAGGAATGTATTGAGTAATCCCTCAGGGTTAGAGGAGCCTCTTGATTAGCATCCTCACCTGGATATTCATCCCCTGGAACTTGTTTTCCCTTTACATGAGTACAGTCTTGTATCTGAGAAATTGGTTCAAAATTTCCTCAGTTGAAATGGCATGCACCTCATTTAATAACTTTTATGCATGATTTCAAAGAGTACCAGTGTTTATTTGACTGTTCGTTGGAAAACGTTTGCTATCGGCCATGGTATATTGATTCTCATTTATGAGATTTCATCATGTAATCAAATTTTACTTTGTTGTTTATACAGTTGTTGGGAAGTCTCTTTGATCTGGAGCTCAATTGCCTTTAGCCTAGTGTGTACTGCTCTTGCTTTTTGGATTCTTGTTGAACCTCTTTCTATAAATGTTATTTAAATGTCACACTTGAAAAGAATGATAGAAGCAACCCGCCTGCATACTTAAATACTTAATTTGATTTAGCATTGTGTATACTTAATATTTATTTGTTGGGGGGGGGGGGATTGAACTACTCAATGCATTTGCCTCATAATAATAATGTACATTTAAAAGACTGCTTATATACTTAATAAAGGCCACTATAACTCCTGTTTCAGGCTCAGCAGATGAAGAAGCCAAGGGCAGTCAGGACTCCAGCCAAAATGTTTCGTCCAACGTCCTCACACCCCTCACCCCACCAAATAGCATCTCCTCCGACCTTACCCCCTCCACTGCCCCCAGTATGCTGCACAACTTTGAGATGGTGGCAGACTCCCTGGCTAAAACTATAGGGGCAGGTGAAGAAGGGGTCAAGGACACGGAGGGTGAAGGTCAAGCTGAGGTGAAGGTTGATAAGAAAGGTGATGGAGAAGAAACCAAGGATGAGGAGGAAGATGAAAAAGAAGATAAGAAAGAAGAGATTTCAGAACTGCTTGATGTTGCATTAGCTTCCCAAGATGTAAAGGTAGAAAAAGAACCCAAGGAATCCCTACAGGACCGTATCAAAAGCAAAGCTTCAGAAATCGTTAACACAGTTGAATCTAAAGCTGCTGAACTTTTGAGAACAACAGACAAAGCCCTGAAAGAGGCCACAGAGCATGCAGATAATAAAACTCCTCTGGACAATATCTCTAAAGACCATTCTTTCAAAGAAATCACAGATGCTACACAAGCTGCTGCAGAAGGTGCTATAACACATGCCAAAGCCAAAGCAGATGAGATACAAAATGGCGTCACCAGTAAAGTCTCCCATCTGGAAAAATCAACCAAAGATGCAGTCCATGAAGTATCAGAGCAGGTTGCGGCAGGTGTCGGTGCTCCAGGGGAGAAAGCTGCCACTGCTGCCTCTAGGGTGGTAGAGACAGCTAAAGCAGCCGTCCATGGTGCTGAAGTCAAAGCTGCAGAGGTAGTAATTGCTGCCGAGACGAAAGCCGCAGAAATCATGGACACTACCAAAAGTGCTTTCTCTGGTGCTGGCTCTGCCATTGGTCACGGAGTGGAGTCCATTACAGCAGGTGTTTTTCGTTCAAGTCCAAAGAATGAAACTGCAACCTCTCTGAGTTTAAAAGAGGATGCAGTTACCAAAGAGGAAATTTTGCCAGTTCATGCTGCTCCTGTGGGGACAACCCCTCCCCAGAGTCTCTCACCAACAAAAGCCGTTACAGATGATGATGTTCAGAAAGCCTTAGACACTCTAATTCATGGCTCACCAACAAGAGAACGTTCACCAGGTGGCGCTTTGTATGAGAGATGGTCACCATCCCCTTCAAGAGAACCAGTGATATCACCTCTAACATCTGTCCAGGATGAGCCCAATTTGTCACCTCCAGGGGTCGCTACAAACTTACCTCCTGATTCTGGAGAAAGTCTGTCCTTTGAGCTGCTGTCTCCACCCACCAGCATGGTGTCTCACCAGGGTCAAGGTGAAGGGCAAGGTGAAGGTCAGCAAGAACTGGACTCCAGCATGGGCAGAATGAGTGGGGATTATCTAGTGCTCGGACAGGACAGTAGAGGGCAGTCCGATGAAGGAAACTCTTCCAGTTCATTTGAGGTTCTTTCTCGTGAAACGGCGAGTGAAAATCACCAGAGACAAGAGGATGTGCTGGATGTGGAGGCAGAGGAGAAAGAGGAGGCCTCTGGACAGTCAAGTGATGAGAAGGAGGAAGTCACTGTAGGTGGCAGCAGTGGTGGTGATGGCACAGGAGAAGCTCAAAGCAGTACTGAGGAGAGTATGTCTGATTCCACAGACAGTGTGAAGGCAGCACCTAAGACAGCTGAAATAGAAAAAAGTGTAAGAATTGATATGCAATTTAATGTTTTAATGCATTTACTAATTCTCTTCACATCTTTGAAATCAAGCTGCAAGTCAGCTTGTTTGTTTTTGGGCAGATGATTTTCATTTTGTTTCAATAGAATGTAAAATCTTAATGAATATCTCTCTGATGACTACATTTTCAAGTTTTACTGTCCTATTTTATGTTGATGTAATACAACAACAGGTAAATTAATTATATGTTCTCCTTAATCTTTTTATATGTTACAAATTTTCAGAAATAACAAAAAAAATTGATGCATTTCCAGGGTCAGGCCCTTGAAGTTCAGCCTAAGCAAATGGTGGCTGCCAAACTTGTCACAAGAAAACCTGCAACACCACAGAAGGGTGCACCTGAGGCCCAATCCCAGAGTACACCAGAAACCCAATCCCAGAGTGCATCAGAAACCAAATCCCAGCCAGTGCATGTCAATCTACGGGAAATGGTGGAGGGAGTTCTGTTCCCTGGCGATGAAGAGGAAGATGCACCCCCTCCTCCAACCCCAGACGAGATGAGAGCCGCGTTATCAAGTGCCCAGTCTGGTACCTTGACCAAGAGGGATGCAGAAGTATTGGTGGCGATGCTGTCAAGTCCTAACCAAGAAGAGCTAGAAAGACTGCTCACCACCATCAGCAATTGTGCTGCTTTTACTGTGAATCAAGTGAGTGCAATGTTGTAGATCTTGCATGTATAAACAGTTTAGAAATGTCATCCAAACATTGTAAAACAAAACCACCATGCACTAGTTAAGTAAATACCTTGAAATCTTTTTCACCTTCTTACAAAGTAACAAATATATAGTACCCTCTATGTTTTTATCAAATTCTGCACAATTCCTTGCAAATGTCGTATTATGCAGTGAACAAAAATACAACTTACCTTAGTTTTTAATTCAGTAATATCCTCTACATGCATTTTTTCTCTTTGTAGAACTTACTGCGAGAGGCAGGGGGTCTGGACAAGGTGACGGAGCTACTGGAAAAATATGGCCACATGCCAGATGACCAAAGTTCACAGAAAGTGGTCAAGGCAGCTGCTCAGGCCATTGCCAACTTGGCCATGAACACAGAGAACCAGAAACATCTGAAGGTGAGTCAGCAGTTTTGATGTACAGGGAAATGAGTAGATGAATATTACAGGCCTGCATCCGGCAGTTTCAAAGGGGGTTCTTATTCTTAAAAAAAGAGTGGTTTTTTCCAACCACAAGGGGGGGAGGGGGAGAACCCCCCGAACCCCTTCATGCTTCTGGGCCTGAATAAATGGAGAAAATGCCAATGTAATAATATGTGACGCACTGAGTAGCAAGGTTTTAATTTACCTTACATGTGGCGGATAACTTGATTAGTCGATTTACCATAAACAAAACACTGCTGTTGTCATGGTAATGTATGCATAATTATATAATTACTTTTAACTGTGAAAATTAGGACCATTTACACTGATTAAGTATAAAAAATGAATCAATTGTTTTGTTATTGGTTGAAAATGTTTAATAATCAGAGTCAGTGAATTTTGACTGATTTTTCAAATATTTTTTTTTTCATTTTCAGGGATGCATTCCAAACCTGATAGATACTACCCTGTCTGAAGAGAACCCAGAGCCAGTGTATCTGGCCTCCCTCCAAGCCCTTACCAACCTCTCTGTCACAGACCGTTACCATGGTGACTACACCAGGCTGATCCAAAAGCTGTATTTACTCCTAGATGGCGCTGGTGAGGCTGTCAAAATGCAGGCACTCAAGGTTCTGGTCAACCTGTCCTGTAACGCAGATATGGTGCCACATTTATTAGCAGCCAGGGTGAGTTGAAGCTGGAGGAAACTGTATTTTTGTATAATTTTAAGGGTAAAGTTTAAAATCTTATTGAATATTTGGCTGAGGTGAAAACGGTGCACTTGATTGTTTGAAATAAAATGGCACCTAACAGAAATTTCCTATAGGGTCCAGTAGGATGCCTTATGGGAAATTGGCCGAAATTTATATAGGATCATATAGGACACGTCACAGATAGGAATCCTGTATAACATGATAATTCAACATGTTTTAGTTAATCATTCTGACAGTAGGCAATAAATAGATTTGTATGCATTTGAATTTCTTACAGGCCCCAAAAGGGGTACTCAGCATGCTATCATCCAGTGAGTCAGAGGATGTCCAGCTCAGGTGGACCACACTGCTGGCCAACATCATGTCCACTGTGTCCGAGTTGGGACTGACCATTAAGGATCTCCCGATGACCTCCAAGGCACCGTCCCCCGAGACCCTCTACGCGGCTGTGTATGGGGTGCAGAGCGAGATGGCATTGAAGAGCAAGGTGTTTGTGCTGTGTAGACATAAGAATGAAGATCTCGCTCAGCAAGCCACCAGGCTCTATGGATGTTTCTCTGTTAAGTCTACTTAATAACTTTTACTTTAAGGGAATGGTTGCAGTGTAACTGCTCTAACAGAGGTCAGAGGAATAACGCCGTCTTCTCTAAATGCTATATCATTTATATAATATAAGCATATGCTTGTATTAACTATATGACTGGAAGGATCACATGGACATTGGGGCATACGCTGTGTAGAGACACATCAGAGGCAGATCTTTATCTTCCTAAGTAGCCAAGATAAGAATTTTGCCACTAAGACTAACAGTCTGTAAAATTTCAATCAAACAAATTGTGGGTATATTGTCTGGAAGTGCTAGAGGATTCGTAATCCGCCTCTGAAAATCAAGTGGGACTATGGTGCTTACTGCTCCCTGGAAAGGAACTAGTCACTTTGATAATACATTTTATTATGTTTTGTTATTTATGAAAAGATTCAATGCAATTGGAGAAGGTACAACATGTTGAAGATGGGTGGAATGTGAAATAATCTAATACTAGAACCAAAAAAAGAGGAAAAAAAGACCTAATCTGAGAGTAGTGTCAGTGGAAGAAATATTCTAGACTTAAGAAAAACCTCGAACATGGTCACATTTATTATAGCACATAACTCCAGAAACACAAATGTCGAAATGTTGATATTGTATATACTACTAGTTCATCAGTTTAAATGTTAAAAATTTCTCTCATACTTTGAATGTTATTTGAGTATAGGTGAAACTGAAGTGCAACTCCCTGTAACCAAGTGTTGGGCTTTAGTAAATAAAAAAAAGGTGCCTTGTGTCTTTAGAAAGATCCCAGTGTGTGTTGAGCAAAATACTTTGGACATTTTTACCTTTGATACGGTACCTTTAAAATGTCTAGAACACTTTTATGGTCTTCCTTCACCTTGATTGCCTCTAGATTTGTCATTTTGTCATGTCCTGCATACGTATCCCCATAGTACTTTGTGCAATTGTAACTTTGATATTTGAGTCTTTCACACTGCAATTTTCCCCAGAAACGGTGCATAATACAATGTTTGTGGTGCATTAGTTCCCGCAGTAATTTGTGGCTGAAGTCATGAGGTGCCCTTGATTCTGTGAGAACCTGCTGTTAAAAGAGTGTTGTTTATGTAAATTGATATTTTTTTGTTAACTATTTGTAGCTTTTAGTGGACCTGTACTCTTGTGGCCAAAACATGGACATCACAAAAGTCAAGATAAATGTTACTGTTATTTAACTAGATTAAATCTTGCTGAAATAATCTTAACTCTTCCATCCATGTTAGTTATTCGAAGTTTATACTTTAATAAACCTGAATAAGGAGTACTTTTAGCATTGTTGAATATAAGGAAATGTTATAGCATGCAAACATGTGTATATATAGACTACTAGGGTTGCCAGTTTGGTGTACTTTTGACAGATTTCCTTGTGTTAAGACTCCTGTCTGTATTAAGTACATAACAATTATTAATTAATTAAAGTGATAATAACTCTTCGTTTCGGCCAAAAAATGAATTTTCCTGGAGTAAACAACAATTTTCCCATACTTACCAATGGTTAATGAATCCATTTTTACATTCAAAGTTAGTCCCTGGTTTTTTTCTAAAAAGTTTGGTTTTTTGTTAAAATCTCTTAAGAGATTATAGCAAGTATAGCCATCAATGGAGGTCACGTGGTCTGAAGACAAGCTCAGATATCAGAATAATAGCTATAACTGCCGTTTTTGTGGTAAAACAGAATATATTATATTTCTATGAGTTATTCACAATGTTTTTATTGTGAAATAAAGATCTCATACGAAGAGTTATTATCCCTTTAATATCAAGACTGGAATACATTCTTATAGCTGCATATCTGTTGATGATATTACGTTATGGACTGAAATAAGTGATCTTCACATGCTGATGGCTGATGAACTGGCAGCCCTGGTAAGTAGTTGTCATTATCACAAGGAATGAAGTTTGATGTGTGCTGGCAGGGGGAGCCTCTAGCTTACTACTACTACTACTGTACTTTATACCCTGGGTATCAGAGATAGCTGGAAACAGCAGAGTGATGCTGAAAATAAAATTGGATTTCCGCTTATCTCAGAAACTTGGTGTAATACTTTGCAACACTTGTGCCAAATAAACATTTTCTTCTCTGGTTAGATTGTCAAGGTTTGATTACTCCGTATGCTTGTCTTTTCCCAGCATAATGCGATGGTACTGTGGACCCTGCCCCACCGCTCCAAATTTCTATTTAATCAATCTGTTAGGAGCTTAAGCACCTCCAAAATGCTAATAAAATGGAGCTGTAACGTTGTTGGAGAATTTTCATGAATAAAATTGATTTTAAAACTGGTAAATTGAATGGGTGTCATCACATGTAAACCTCACCTGCATTAACTAACACAGCAAGGTGGACAGCAGAGTAATCACATCAAAATGGCGGTAGGGTAGGGTATTTTTTATGCTAACATGCCATATTTTTACAAAAGTGGCAACTTTCTAAGATTAGGTAACTAGTTGCTCTTATTCAACCTTTAGAAAAGAAAGCGAAATATTATAAACATCTGTAATATGCTGAATTTAGACCTTGGAAATTGGAGACAAAAGTGTGTTAAAGTAATACTTAATGTGTTCAATTCAGGGCATGGTGCGGCGAGCAAACACCTTGTTCTCCTCCTGCCTAAAATTCCTCATGCCTTGTGTGCGCTGCGAGAAAAACAGCTACGAGACTGATGCGGACTCGAAACCTCACCAACCTCAGTGTTACACCTGTACCATTACTCTGAACTCATCGATCCCCGAAACAAAGGGATTTTAAGACAAAAAATAGAAAAAAATTACTAACATGCATGTTTTTTTTTTTTTTTTTTTTTTTTTCTTTTTGAAAAATTGTAATTTTTATTCATATTATGCCCTTGCTTTGTAAAAACTCTATGGTAAATACTTGTAATCTCCAACTTTGATATTAAAGAAAGCCCTATAATCAGCTTGTCTATTAGACCTAAATTTAAGGATAAGTCCTCTTTGTAATTATGTTGCAAATTTTACAATTGATTAACAATTAATGTTTTTACTTTTACTTAACATCTCAAAGGGATAGGAATTATGAGAAATGCGGGCAGCAAAAAAAAAAAAAAAAAAAAAAACACTGAATATTGAGTAATTACATTATAAGAACTGTACCTATTGAAATAAATGCTTAAGTCTTTTAAATCATGGATCATTGTCTCTGATACAAATTTTCCAGCTTTATAAAACAAAAACAACTGAACCATCCACCAATTCTCTTCAATTAACTCTCATTCCCTACATTCTCACTCCTTAGCCAGCTTTTACCTTTCCCCTCTGCCTCAACATTCCTCTCATAATTTCCTTAAAGTTCATGCCTGTAACTCTTTCTACATTTCAATAACAAGATATTATGCCAACTGCTGTATGCCTCACAATACCCCCCCCTACCCCCTACCCCCCCCCCCCCCCCCCCACCACCACATCCCCACCCCACACAGAATGGACTACTTTTTCTAGGAGGTGTGTTGATAAGAAAGTAATAATAATAATAATAACAGTTCGATCAATTGTTCAAACTAATTAATTGTTATTCCAAACCTGTGTGACGAAAACAGGAAGAAAACTATATGTTGTAAAAAAAAAATAGAAAAATACCTTTCACACTAATTATTTTTTACTCCCTGTTCTTACAGAACATTGGTCCATTATTTCACCCCTTCTGGTGCATTATTATTATTTTTATTAGTTCGTGCAACAGACGTATTCCATATTTCTCTCCATCTTCCGTTAATCATTGTGGTATTATGGCTTGTAAACCCTCACATTTGCTGTTCAAAATACCAAAGACTACTTGTTATATCATATATATATATCCACCTTGCGTCGGCTGTCGTAAACCTCAATGGCGCTCGTGATTGGGAGGATGAAACTGGATCATGCAGCAAATAAAAAAAAAGGAAAGGAAAGGAAAAGCAATAGAGACTGACGCCTCTGCCAAGTCAAATAATGAATTTTTAATTAACCATTTCTTAATAAATTAATTAATCATTACCAAAATCTAGCCATTCTTTCCTTGGCCCATTTGTGGCTTATCCTGCACATTTCATTAAAATCAGTACATAATTTTGATTAAAATTTCTTAGTTAACTACTTAAGAAGGCCTACTTAATTAATGAAAGGATCGTTGACAAAATCTTATCCTTTCCTTCTTTTTCTGTTTCTGACATATCCTCAAAATTTCATAAAATTGGCCCATTTAATTTCATTGATGAATTGATCTTCACCAAAATTTAATCATTTCTTACTTGGGCCATTTGTGAACTATCATGAAAATAAAAGACGTGATTTGCATTTTGCAATCAGTTATTTTGTAAATCACACATATGGTTTGATTTTAGTTAATTTTTAAGTTTTTAAAAGGTATTTTTAAACTTAGCAAAATTATCAAGGGACAACGCATGTAGGGGAGACCGGGGCTAGTTGGCCCAGCTAGACACTTTTGGCCTTGTAGAGCCAACTAGAAATGGGTTAGAGTAACAAAACCGGTTTCAAAGTAAGCCCCATGTACTAAGCTACTTATGCAACGTCATTATTTTTCAAATATAATCCCAGGTGGCTCACAATTTGACAAAAAACGCAGTTGACGTCAGGGGGGCCAACTTGCCCCGCCATTTAAAACGAAAATTTATTATTCGTTTTCATTCATTAAGAACCTACTTTTATACTATTATTAATTTATTCTTAATTAAAACAAAACAAATTTTATTGATGGATATTTTGGTTCTTGCAACACATACCCCCCCCCCCCCCAACAACGTGACGTACGGAAACCTCAATAAATCTGCCTCATTTGAACTATTTATTCATCAAAGACTCTCAGAAATCAATTTAATGAATTATAAATTTATAAAAATGTATTTCAAGGCGTTTACATGGGATATATTCTTCATTTTCGTATAGGGGGGCCAACTTGCCCCGACCCTGGGGCCAACTTGCCCCATGGCGGGGCAAGTTGGCCCCCCTGACGTCAACTGCGTTTTTTTTGTCAAATTGTGAGCCACCTGGGATTATATTTGAAAAATAATGACGTTGCATAAGTAGCTTAGTTCATGGGGCTTACTTTGAAACCGGTTTTGTTACTCTAACCCATTTCTAGTTGGCTCTACAAGGCCAAAAGTGTCTAGCTGGGCCAACTAGCCCCGGTCTCCCCTATAACGTTGATATATTCCCTGCTTTAATTACAGGGAATCCAGAAATTCCGATTTTACAATCGGGATGACGTCGCTCTATTTTTAAAATTTAAAGTTTATGAAACATAAAGTGCTTGTACTTAATTCAGGCATTCAAAAGAGAATATTTAGAGATTATGGAAGGCAACAAAATTTATATTTTGAATTAACGGTCAGGTTTATTAATCAATCTGTTTTATAAATGGTTATTATTTATTTTGATTAACCAAAATTTTATAATTTCTCACTTAGGTCATCTGTGATCTATCAAGAGGACATTTGCATTTTGCAATCACAACACATTTTGCAACCAGTTTTTTTGTGAGTCACAGAAATTTTTTTTCGGTTTATTTTTTAAAAATAATTTTAAACAGGTGTAAAAATAAATAAATAAATAAATAAATAAATAAAAAGGACATACATATGAAATATTTTTTGAACGGAGACTGTAATTGTCTGTATATATTCTGATCGGTCTATCAGTCCGTGTCATCGCAGTCTGACACATTACGTTCGCCCCATATCTTGCAGACCGTACTTTTGGTTTTCTTTGAAGTTAATAATAGGACAAGTAAACATGGACCCCTACAATGATTATATATTCCCTGCTGTGAATACATGGACAAGTGGACATGGGCCCCCACAATGATTACATGTTCCCTGCTGTAATTATGGCAGGGTATCCAAAAACTAAATCTTACAGTCGGAATGACGTCAATCTATTGGAGAAATTTAAAGTTTATGAAATGTAAAGAGCTTGTACTTAATTCAGGTATTCAAAAGAGAATATTTAGAGATAAAGGTAGGCAACAATACTCTATTTAAACATTAATGGTCAGGTGAATTAATCAACCTATTTTATAAGTAATCATGTTTTATTTTGATTTTAATTAAATTTTTAATTACAATTATTATACTACAAAAATGAGAAAAATAAGTCTAATCTTGGATCTCACTTTGAAATGACGATCACAGCGTTTCGACCTTATCACAAGGTCTTTTCTTCCGGTGATTTGAAGTTGTCACTGATGTCAACGTTAGATCTGTAGGTACAAATGAATATAGTAATTCTGTTAACATTAGACATTTAGAATAAGTCTAATTACTAAAATGCTATTTTTTATCTATTCCGTATGAACAGCTGTAATATAAGGCTATAATTAGCTAAGTTGCTTCGTAAGCATCGGTGGTTCAGTGGTAGAATGCTCGCCTGCCACGCGGGCGGCCCGGGTTCGATTCCCGGCCGATGCATTGATTTTTTTCCCTTCTTTCTGTTATGTTAGGAAAACGGAGGCGAGCAACTAGTACTTTGCATTTATAGTAAATAACTGATTTTTTTGACATGTTATGATGTTTAGGAGCACTACAACTAAGTATAAATGCTGATCGATTAAAAGGCAGGAAATTGACAAATCAACAGAGGCCTTGCTGACATTTCGACCCAGTTAGGAGAAGTGCCCGGATATCGAGTCGTTGGAAACTTGAAAGTTGACAGGTAAGTTATTTATCTCACATTTGAACAACATAGACCTAAATATCTCGTGTTTTCTGGTGAAGTCGATCTCATGTTTAAACTGATTATTTAGAGCATTTTGTGAATAAAATGTGAGACGTCAGTTTAAACTCAATGCAGTGCCTAATTGGAGGGTCTAATCGTAATTGGGGATTTAATTATACTGCTACTACTAGTACTAGTACTGCGTGCGGTACTGCAAGACTAGGCAAGTGTTTGTATGTAGATAAGACAAAATATATCACGGTCGACACATTATAGTAGCGTCTTATGTGATCTAGATCCATACAGTTCATTTTAAAGAGCTAATTAAAGCTTTTATCGCCGTGCAAAAGCCTGAAGTTTAAGCTGCTTTTAAGTAGGCTACGTCCTTGCATTTTTTTTTTTTGCAAAGTTACTACATTTTGACACGGAAGTAGGACTTGAGCAGTTGAGATGAAACCTGCTGGGAAACTGATTGGTTGGAGTAACAGTACTTTTTTTAAACAGCTAACGTTTAACTTGATCAATTTGATTTGATTTGATTCTGCATGATTATCATATTTAACAATAATCTTTATTGGTTCCAAGTACAGTTTATACAGGCTATGACTAAACAGTTGCATTAATAGATTACTGTAGTAATGATTTAAAAGTCATTATTACATGTATATCTATAATCTTTCACCTTCAATCCCCCCTTATTATAATTGTTCTATGTATGCTAAATTTACAACACAAAAGCACAGCTAACTAAATATTTCTGATAATAAGAGGAAATGAAGTTACATGATATCAGAGAATTCCCACGTGTGAACATTAATTGAAACTACTTTGAATTCATCCCAGTGATGCTCCCACACAAAGGGTGTAAAATATTTATAAAATAACAGTTTGTTTTGAGCAGGATAAGATCTATATTGATTTCAGGAAACCACATCAATGGCTGACCCTTCAGAGCCAGGAGAAATCAATAAAATATAGAGCATTTACTGGTACCTGCACATCCATATTGCTGGATGGGCCTGTCCACTCTACACTTTTAACTTGATACATGTACTATAGTAGCTTGCAGAGAAAAACTATTGTCTAAGTTAAATATATATTACACATGTGCCACGAGTAGAGATCTGTTACAAATTAATTAGACTTTCCAGTTTAGGAAACACTCTCAAAGTGACTTGGTGCCATTTGTATTATAGAAACAGATCATTGCAACTTTGAAATTCTTTATGACTTCTAGCATGATGCTAATTTCATGTTATTAGTAAACTTAGTTATAACTTATTTGCGTATTAAATGTACTAGTACTATTAGAAGTCCTTGTCTTATAAGAGTGGAGTTATACAAGTATCTTATAAGAGACTGAAATTGCAATAATATGTTTAATCAAATTATTATCATTATTTCAGTGGCTTCCACTCCACTGCCAGTATGAACAGAAGAAACGGGCGCGTGGTGCGCGACCTAGCCCACGAGCTCCTCAGCAGCCGAGAGAGGCAGGTCCTCAAAGATGCCATCCAGTACTTTCAGCAGACCAAATCTGTCCCCTCACTCTGCGCTGCCATGAAAAAGATTATCACTGACCCACAGCGCACTCTGATCCTTGTGGAGCTGACGTACATGATGCCTCTGTCACTACAGGATGACTACTATCACCTCTGCTGTTTGGAGTTTCCGTACTACAAACACGTGCTTTCCGTTATGATGCCAGAAGAGGTGCGTAGCACGAGTCCAACATCGATGACCATAGCTCAAAATGAGACTGGCTCGATGAAGATTTTGTCCAGTGAGGAAGGAAAGACTTTAATCATTGAGGAGGTTGGAGAGGGCAGAAATGTGTTAGGTGAGATAGACAAGCACAATGTTTTAAGAAGGGAGGTACATACAACAAGTAATGCCATTGTTGAGAAACATGAACACAATGCAGAGAAAGGATCAGATAATAAAGACCAGCTGCACAACAATAACACTGCATCATATGGCATGATGAGAGATATTAGATTAGACATCATGGCATTAAATGACAGAGATGCCAGTTTACATAAACACCAACAAAAGGGACATTTTGGTCAGCATAACTCCAATACAACTGAAAAAAGAGAAAATATTTCCGGTAAACAATTCCAACACACAAACAACAGTCAGAATGGCACAGCAGAGGTAGATCACACATCTTTAAACAATGAGCTCCGAGTGGCCAATGAGAGCACAGATTCACAAATGAATGAAGCACAAGCCAATGAGACGAGTAGTGAGGTAATTAGAAGGAATCTGACCAATGTGGGAGAGGAGAGAATGAAAGTGGAGATTCCCCCAGCTGACAGAGATAATAGTAATATATCTCACAGGTTGGAAGAGCAGAGAGCAGCAGCAGCAGGTGCTCCAGACGAGGTCGACATGAGAGTGTTGGGTCCTGGACTGGTCAGTGACATTGTGGTTGAGAGAGTGGAGGGACAGAATGATCTTTCTGACCGCTCTACGCCTGGACAGACCAGGCACTCTAATTCCACCGTCAGGTCAGCACACCATCATGGTGAGGAAGGGGTGCGGGTCAGCGATACAAATACCTTGACTGCAAGGACGTTCCCAGGTTCTCAAAGAACAAATCCGAATCTTGGTTTTAATGAAAGACAGAGAAGTGCCGCAGGGAAAGGTGCAGTAATACAACAGGCGGTGTCAAACACACACGCACATGCACGTGGTGATATTCGTAAAGTGGTGCTGCACCGGTACCCAGGACAGAGCCTGGGGTTCTGTATACGAGGAGGGTGCGAGATGGGTGCCGGAATCTTTATCTCAGAGGTGGACGCGGGAGGACAAGCAGAGACCAAGGTAGGTACCAGTGTATAGAACTGAGAACATTGATGTTGATCAAGACATGCCTGACTTTTTTCTCTCCTTTTTAAATTGACCTCTGTTTCATCAGTTTAGGCTAACTGTATTTCAAAAATAGGCATGTGATAATGTGTAAATCAAATAATATTTTTAACATTTACCAAAGATATTTCAAAAGACTTTACCAGTAATTAATTTTTTTTTCACAAACGCAATTTAATGTTGGTGAAAATATTTTAGTAAATGACCCTTAGAATACTTAAAAAAAAAAGTTGGAATTAAGGTTTGCTATGGATTTTTTCGCTAATAAGATAGTGATCAAAGATGTAAAATCTGTGACTAATTGTCTTCAATAATTACTCAACAATCTTGTCACAGCTGTGGCTTACTTGTTGGATTCTCAATATTCAGACTGCTAGAGGCATCTATATACCTGTACAGTGTCAATACAACACACATACTCAGGCACTACTAGTACATCAGTACACACAGGCACCTGTATTGTTATGTAATGTGAGGTAACATGCACTCCACTTCTTGACTACTATTACAACTGCATACTTCCTATTGTCTTCACAATAGCCATATATCTCATAGATCTCCCATGATGTAAGATTACTGGTACCTACTGCACGCCCTTCCCATTTATGGTATTTACTGACTTCTCACAGAATACATTGTTATTTCACCAGTTAGTTTTATTTCTCCAAGATTTATATTTTTATGCTGCTCACAAAAGCATATATATATATATATATATATATATATATATATATATATATATATATATATATATATATATAATGTGACACAAACAAAGGTCAATTTACATGAATGCAAAATAATTTTACCAGGGCAACCATATTGCTTGATTATTAATATCTAGAAGTGGTTTTATATTATTTTATGTATTTTTTATTTTATGTTTTATACAAAACTGTGCCTCCAAATCTTACATGTTAATTATAATAAATAAGAATGGATGGTGTTCTTGTTTCCATTTGAAATTGGTTATCATTTTCACCAGTTGTTAATGAGTGATAAATTGGTCACAGAATAATCAAATATTTCCATTTTCTTTTATTAAATTATCTTTCGTTCAGTATTTGGTTGAAATTACAAACACTCTTACTGTACAATAAATGAAAGCAATATATGCTAAACTCTACTGCCTATGTATCCTTAAACACCAACTCTGCCCTTTATATTATTCTGAAAGTAATCATGCTTGCAAAGCCAAGCAGCGTGTTTTGCTAATATCCAAGTCAACAGAGATCTTGCTAATATCTGAGTGGCAAAAGACATTCTCCGCAATCCATCCATATAAACGCTGGCAACAGCTTGGCAGCACTTGCTAATTAATTTCTGCTGAAGATAATCTGCTCGTATTAGTCTATAACAGCAGCTGGGGAGGTGATAGTGATTGCTGCAGGTTTCTTATATGACATTATTCTTCTATAGAGATGAACATTAAGATTATTACCCTCTGTCACAGCTGTTTATATAACTATGGAGATGAACATGTTAAATAATTATCCAGCACCAGAGCAGTTTAGTCTGGCAAAAAACACACATATTGATAATAGTAATAATGTAAATGGTGGTGATATAAATGTTTTTCAGCATTTGAAAATTCAGATGTTCACCTGTGACTGCAGTTAAATAAAGTTATAAGCAGATTACTGAATTTGTCATTATGGTTCCGTTATAAATGTCAAAGCTTCATTTCTGCTCTGGAGATTATAACTGAACAATAATGATGTGCATGCATGTGCTATTAGTACTGTATATACCCAGTATAGAAGTAAATGAAATTACCAATGTTATTGATAAGGGTAACTGAAATATATGTGATTGGTTTTTATTAAAATAGAAAACAAATATAAATAAGCAAACAAATAAACCAATAAGAGTATAGATGACAATGAACAATGAAATTAAAAAAAAAAAATAAACAAAAATTATTAGAAAATAACATTGAAAAAAGATAACATACTGTAAGTGTTTGCGATTCAGGATGACATTTTTAAAAACACTAACAGCATATTTTATTCTTGACTTGAGTAAAATTATTTAATGAAACTCAGACTGTTACTCAAAAAAAAAAAAAAAAAAACTGTACTATAAATGACATATTTTAGCAAATATTTTCTCCCTCAGGGTTTGCTTGTTGGAGACCGCATTGTAAATTATTTAATGAAACTCAGACTGTTACTAAAAAAAAAAAAAACTGTACTATAAATGACATATTTTAACAAATATTTTCTCCCTCAGGGTTTGCTTGTTGGAGACCGCATTGTGAAGGTAAATGAAACAAGCTTCCGTAAGATCTCGCACGATGAGGCCGTGTTTTTCATCAAGCATTCTGATGTTGTTAAGATGTATGTGACATCACAGGATTGTCATAAAATGCCAAGTGAGTTTTTTTATAAACAGTTGGACAGATATTGCATGTGATAGTGGTTATTACATATATTAGATAGTATTTTATATTATTAGTACATGTGTGTTGTCTTTCATGCAAGTTTTGGTGGTATTCATTTTTAAGAATTTGTAGTTGAGATAAATGTCATGATATTAATTAATTTCTCTTTAGTACCTTAATTGTATTATGCTTATATGTATGTAGCACATGGAAGTTCTTTTCTGACTGGCATTAATTGAAGTTATCTTTTATTTGCATCTTTTCACAATTTTGTAAGTGAATGTACCTGGAAAACTGAAGATATTGGCACAAATTTTGAAAGATATTTTGATGACAGAACTTCCTGCAACTTACAGTAATGAAACTTCCTACTTTTCAATTCCAGGCATAGAAGAGGCTTCCAAGATCTGTAAAGAAAAGGCCCTAGTGGTCCATGCTGACCCTGACGGCTGGCTGGGGTGCAGTATTAGGGGGTAAGGGGATAGGCTTGTAGGGAGGGGGGTGGGGGTTCGAACCACAATTTCATCTGAAAGGGGAGGGAAACTTGAAGGTATACCAATGATACTATTACTACTAGTATAAAGAAACTTGTTTTAAATATGTTTTGCATGTAAAACATATGTTTACTCAGTAATGGCCTAATGGTCTGATGTAGCACTCATCTGAAGAGATTGATTTTCTTCTAAAAAAAAAAACTAACACCAAAATATCCAATGCAACAGAACCACTTACACCAAAAATTACACAACTGAGATAGCATTTTCACTTCACAGATGTATTTGTTCACTTTCCAGGGGGATAGACCAGGGCAGGGAGGTGATAATTTCCAACGTGGACCCCCTGTCACCAGCCATGAGGGCGGGGCTCAGGAAGGGGGACAGGATCTTGAAGGTAACCCTTCACTTAGCAGTTAATTGACCTAAAATTAAGTAAAATTCAAGTATATCTTTTATAACTGTTGCTGTATGTCATTTTACAATGAATGGTAAAAATCATGAGGGTATAATGTTATATTTTCACCAACATCTTTTAAATAAAAAATTAATGGTGGACTGTTGTAGAAAACGATGAAGTATATGTTATTATTTATTAATGATATGGTGAAAATTTTATTTCTTGACAAAAATAGATACTAGTACCTGTATCATAATTATTTAATGGTACCAGCAGGTATATGCCATATGGCTTTGGTTGACAAAAGTCATTTGTTATAAATTATTCAATGACATGTAATTCACCTACAGATTTATTCTGAAAATCATGTTATACTATATACATAAATAAAAATGGCATATGAAATAGTCTACAGTGCATTGTTTACACTGTTACAGCTAAATGGCTATCCTGTGTTTGACATGACCCACATGGAGGTCGTTACCCTGGCAACATCTGCTCCCATAGTGCATCTGGTGGTACAGCCGGTGTGTCAAAGGTCAAGGACGAGTTCAAGGTCAAAACCAAAGTCAAAGAAAACTGGTAAGGCACTATCTACATATACTGGTGTATGTTCCAAATTGGTAAATAAGCCCTTAATGGGTAGAACTGGCATGTTTATCTAATGGGTTTTTTATAGGCAGAACAACAGATAACCCCTCAGATGTTTCCCTTGGATAATTGAATACTCTAAAACATGCTGATGCGCACTTAAGAGAGTATTTAGTTGTTGCTCTGCTATAACCACCTCCCTTGATGAGAACTATTTTAGGTCAGAGCTTTCAAATCATGTCATGGGCTTTATTTAAGACACGTTATCCCAAATTTCAAGTGATTCAGAAATAAATGAAATACCGGCACAGTACAAAGCTTGCCAATTTAGCATTTTAGTTCGTATAAAATGAACATGTCTTTGGTGATTGATATTGTATAGATGTAAATAAAGATGCATATATATTACAAATATGTAGTTATAATATAAAATGAAGATGTCACTGATGTTAAATTGTTGTCTCTTGTGTGCTTTGATTTAAATAAGAAATGCAGGTAGAGATACAGTGTATGACTATACTAGTAATATATTGGTCGCAGTTTTAAATAAGATGAAATAGAGATTGAAAAGCTACATGTATAGCGTCATTTGTTTCGGAAAGAATGCCTTGTAAAAGATGACATTTTTACAGAGCGTTTCAGATACTTCTATGGGTTCCAACCAAATAAATCAAAAATATGATTTATTAGTGTTTGAGGGACATTGTGTTGTATCTCTGTGCTGAGTATGGTCTACAGAGAAATCCCGCAGTGCTGTAGACAGTGTGTAATCACTGTTGAATGTATTTAAGTTACAAGTACATGTGGCTGCATTTAAGTGTTTTGTTTTAAACCAACTAGCATACTGCTAGCATCAGATTGTGTGTGGAAACTCTGCACCTATAGCAGGATCCAGAGATATTTTCTGACAGTCTTCTAAATTATCTTTGTTGATCCATCCTCCATTTTTGACCATCTTCTTACAGAAAAAAATTAGGTACAGTACCCATCAATGTAAAGTTGAAAAATTCTGCTTGTCTTCTGAAAGACCCAGAAGACAGCCTCTATAAATCTTTAGCCAATATTCAATGTATTGATCGGCATCATGAGTAATTACCCACTATCAGTCTCCACATGGACTAATTGGGCGCTGAAGATACTCATAGAGGCGAGGGGAAATATCAACAGTGACAATGTGCTCAAATAGATATTAACAATAAGTTTGGATCTAAATTGAACATGTACTTTTGTATAATGTGTAGATACTTGGATTGCAATATTCACATAAAGACAAGCAGGACGGGAAGATATAAAAGTACAAAGTACTAAGGGTCATTTCAGCCATGAAAATGACTCTCTGAATCATGTCAGCAAGCACACAAAATTCTGACTTGCTTCAATATTTTTCACTATTTTGCACTTAAGTACTCTCAGTTTGAAAAGAATGTGGTCTGATTAAGAAGTGATGTAAAACAGTTATGTAAAAGTCAAAACTTTAATTTGTGTCTCTAACTTCACTTTTTTGTGTGGAATGACCCCCCCCCCCCCCACACACACACACACACACACACACACAGAGCCTTAACTGAAGATGTGAAGACGATGTCAGCTGGTAGGCCATGTGCTAAGGTGATTATTGAACGTTGATCGAAGAATACAGCATAAGACATTAAAACTAATTGCAGTATTCACTGCATGCACTTTAGGAATTGACAACACCCGATACTGAATGCAACAATTAAGGTGAAAGCTTCTTCTGAATACACCTCAACTGATTTTATTCATCTTGAGCTTGACTTGCCCTACCTGCGGAGATGTCCCCTGGAGACCTTCTGAGCAGGGAACTGATGAGATGGCTGACAAATGAGGTGACATTTCCTGTTCTGCTGTTTCCTCCGAGATCTCTTGGTGACTGACCCTGAGATTCCGAGAGTTTCTTAGACACGGTTTTGAAATTCAAATCAAAAATCCAATTTTTTTCACATATATTGTCTCTAATAATTAACCTCTGAACCTCAGGGTACTGGAGATAAGGCACAGCAGGTGCTTGCATGAGAAATCTGTATTGATACGAAATTGGCTCTAATCTGAAAGTGCACGCAATATCACACACGCAGAATTAAGGAGATTTGTGTCAGATTTGGTCTTAAAGATGTTGCAAGATGACCCAGTACCATTTATGAGCAGATTGAGGCTGTAGGAGAAGATGCCTGTCTTCTATACAAGGTACCCTGCCTGTTAGGTTAATATATTTTTTCTTTTTCTGCTGTATGAATAGGAGGGTCTTATTCTAGTTCAGACTCAAATTAGTGGTGGTTGTTTTTGGAATATATCCTGCAGTCTTAATTCTCTTGACTAGAAACAGACTACATTTTGTGTAAGTGTGATAGATTGCTGACTCTTAATTTCCCTAATTGGTAACACTAGATCTGTTTTTGCCAGATTACAAAAAGATCTCATAGGTTTTGCGGAAGAAATATCTCATGAGATTAATAAGACAGCCATAATCAATACTCTCAGACAAAGCCACATTATCACATTTTGTAGTTGATGAGAGTCCAATTTGTTCCCTTGTTCAGGTCTGTAGGGATGAGGTTTAAGTAAAAACCTGATCTAATCTGCCTTGCCAGACAACATAATACCATGCATTGCCTGGAGTGAAATGAAATCTCCTTTCATGATTTCAACTAAAACCAGTCAAGACTACTAATTTAATCACTGCATGCTTATGCATTCCGTAGAGTTGTCCTAAGTTGTTTTAGTTTATTTTTTTTATTTTTAAACTGACTAGAATGATCTGTGTTGTTTGTTAAAATGATGGAGGCAATAAAAAGCAGCTCAGTAACTAATGTCATTACTCCAGAATAGAGTACAGACAGAAAATCTGAAAGCCACAGGATACCTGGGGAATTCAGTAACAGTACACTAAAGTTGGAAGACCTAAATAAATAAGTCTTTCTGCTAGTTCATATGCAGTTTAAGTCAATGTATGTTATTACTTACACATAATTATATACTGAACATGATATTACTTTTGCACATGACACACAGAGGAACAGTATATAGCAGCAGTGTTACAGTAATAAATATATATTTATTACAGTAATAAATATATATTTATTACAGTTTTCCATCAGTCACCAGTTTTACCCTCTTGAATTTGCTCTTTGAGACAGTGTTAAAAACATGCTTCATTTCAGCTAAGCACAATGATTCCCAATCACGTAGCAAGAAGAAAGTAATTGAGTGAAGAAGTAAAGTAATCTGGATGTTGCTGTTTATTGATTTTCAGTACGATTCAGGAATTTTGTTGAACAGTTCAACATATATGGACAAGTGCATGAGCATTTCCTGTACTAACTTGATAGCACACGGCAGAATTGAGCCTCAGTCAGTCCTTGGGAAAACCCAGTGTAAATCTGTTGTGTGGTGGTGGCATATTGTACGTGGTGTGTGTGGAGTTAAAAGTAGCCCCCCCCCCCCCCCCCCCCCCCAATCAGTGTCTGTTTGCCAAACTGCATGGCTTTAATTGATGGTTGATGTTTTTGCATGTGCTTTGAAAATATATATTTTATCATAAATGAATACTATGTCATCGCAGTGAACATGTTTATGAAGTTGCCAGTGTACAAAAACTGAAATGAAGATAGTTTTTTGAAATTCTGTAATGTTTTGGCACTACTAGTACCTTAAAACATTTGCATGAAATGAGGATTGGAAGTTTTTTCTGTAGGGGGATTTCCTACTTCTTAGGCTAAATTTCTGCATGGTTTTACTTAGAAAGGTTTGAAAGTTGAAATTGGAAGTGCTGATTGGTGGATTTTGATATGCAGTGCCCTCTATTGTTCTTTTGGATAATCTGATATTGAATATCAATCAGCGCATGCATGAAATGCAATAAATTAAATGTACAAACTGGGGCATGTGATAAATTTTTGTGCAGCCAAAATAATTGACATATATCCAGTCTTATTTATTTGATTTTAGTAATTGACCATAAGTTATTGGTATTAGCTATGTTTGAGTTTAATTTTGTTAGATGTAAATTTCATTGTCAGCCTTTTCTGATATTGATCATAAACAGCAATACTGATCAATCCATAGACATTTAACTGAAATTAGATATATATAATATATGAATAATTAGTTATAGATATTATACTGTATGTACAGGTATGTCTGCTACAGAATGCAGAACTTTGATATCTTACTTGTTTCAGGCTCAATTTCCTTCTAAGAATGCTTAAAGTTCACAGAAGACAGAAGTATATTTTTGATCCAGACAAAAAGTGAACAATTGGGATGTTATTTTAATTGTGATATAAATGATTTTATAAATGTTTTTGTCCTTTTTTTATCAACAGGAGACTCTGCAGTGGCTCCATCTAGGGAGGAACCTGAAAGGCTAAACAGTGAGGTCCATCAACAACATGGAGACCATGACATGACAGCCACACACAGTATGTAGATCCACCTTTTTTTTAATGAGTGGTTATCTATTTAAAGGATTTAAAGGGTTTGTCTGTTTAGGCCATGCAAATTTATACCAATACCACATTTGCAGACTTGCATAGTTTTGAACATAGTGTAAATTCTCATTATTACTAGGGGTGGTTTTCATCTCAGCTAACTCTTTACATAAATTTTTATGATGCAATCATAATTTATATATCTTCTTGCCAAGAAAATGTATTTCAACAGTTAAGAGACCTGGCACTACTGGTCCTAATAACCAACGGAATTGAAACTTAAGAAAGAGTAAAGGTGACAACGCAAAAGATCTTATCCATGACACTGATTCATCTTCATATATTCCAGATCCTGTAAGTCAGCCCACTGTCACAGATTACTCCCCAACCCACCTGTCACGACCTGAAGAAATACGACGGTAATTATGGAATGCAGTGCAATATAACAATTAGAGCAATAAAATAAATAAGTAAAAATAGAAAATAAAAAGGATGACAAATTAATTAAACTTGAATCAGTGACAAGAAATTGGACCTTAACTGGTTTCAGTCCAGATGACATCAAGTAGGATTCAGGTGTTTCTATCCATAAGGGCACCCATGGAAAGATACAACATTAGTTTCGTCATATCTGTGCATTTTATAAATAAACAAGAACAGCTATGTTAAATATATTTTAAAATACTGAGTCAGCAAAACACGTTTGCTTAGTTTAAAAGACATTTGTTGCTATGTTTCAGTTATGAACAACATCTTCAGAGAACACCACCAGTGATTGCCTCCACTCCTGTGCCAACTGACACGCCCACACCTCTAGTTGCTAGGCGACAGCTCCAGTATCCAGGCAACCAGGCAGATGGTGCTGCATCTCAAGAAGAAATGGAAATGTCCATGAGCTTTGAAGAGACCAGTATCTCATCTCCTCAGTTGGATCACCATGGTAACAGTGTTGCTAGGAGACACCAGGGAGTCATGAATGTTGCTAACAACCTTACATCACAGGATGTGTCAAACAACGATGGTGTCAGGCGGTGGCAAGATGTCATCGGCAAAGAGCAGGAACTGCAGGTGGCAACTATGACCATTCATGATGGGGACAGTGATGTTGAAGGTAACATGGTACCAGGGGGCAGCACAGGTAGCTCAACACCAGGGGGCAGCACAGCCAATACAGCACCAAGAGGAGGTAATGAAGAGCAGAAAAGGGTAAAAAAGTACATGTCTCAGACAATCCGTCTGAACATGGATCAGCCAGAAAAGGGACTGAGCAGTGACCCTGCAAAGTACGAACCTCTCAGTCCTGGAAAGTCTAGCCGAAGTAGTTTCCACGAACATGTGAAAAATGTCTTCAACTTCAATATTCCATCAAATGCAGATGCTCACCCTGTGCCGGATGTGAGGGTCGAGGCTCCCCAGTTACCAAGCAACACTAATCAGAGTCTGTCTGTTTCTGAATGGGACGCTGTTGCTGGGTCACATGATCTAAATGACAGCCGTGACAGTTCGGGGAGCCAGGCGTACACAGATTTCACCACAAGTCAAAATGTGACCATTCTCCAGGTAATGGAGGTTCTGGAGTCAGACGACCAGAATTCCATGTCAGGTCAACAGGTGGCACCTCCAGTCAGGTCAAGGTCAGGTCTTGTGGGCGGCCATTTTTGAATATCTCATCCATTGCGTTAACTGTCACAGGTCTTGTGGGCAGCGATTTTAGAGAATCAGATATAAAAATAAATAATGTCAGAAGCCTGTATTGGACAGTGAAGATAACAGGGCCACTTGCAGCAAAATAAAAGGAGCAGGTCTCACAGAGATGGTACTTATTTAATGGTAATAACTGAACAGTAATGAAGATAACATGCACATAGCAGCAACAAGAACTTCATCCCCTGACAATTAAAAGATTAGGTACTTACTGGCCTATAAAATATTGAAATGTTGAACATTTCTTACATTATTGCTGTTGATTGGCAACGCTTTGCAAACTGTTATTTCCGTCTGTTCTCCTTGCCATTTGATCTGTCAGCTTGCTTCTGTGTTCATTTATCAAAAAGGTGCTTTTTATACCGTGTCTCCATGTTTCCTGTTTGGTTTTGCATTCCACATATCTAATAGTATGTATATATGTTGTGTACAGTCTAAATATTGTATAAATGTATTGACATTGCAGTATTTACGATCTCCTGTTCCAGTTAAAATTAATTAAAATTAATGTACCTCACTCAGTTCTTTGAGTAATTTCACCAACAGGTGCTTTTGCAGTTCTCTACTACAGTATTTGACCAAATTGGCTATTAACAAACACATATTGCAAAGTGTTAAGATTTTCAAACAGTGTTTCATGATTTACATTGATGACATCAATGTTTTACTATAATACATAACCAAATTAAATATTGGTAGCTATAAAAAGACTTATATAATTATATCAAGAAGGTTGCTACTTTCTGCCTCATGTAAACAGCTTATAATCAAAAGTGATTTATCTTTATATACATTTCATAATTCTTTAATTTTATTAACAAAAAATCTTATTCAGTGGGCACTGTCCATTGAGATGCACCTGAATTAAATTAAGGGCTTGTAGCAGTTTGTTATTTGTAAGAACAGTTAAATAAACTGGCTGCACTGTTCTGTTCAGTTGAATGGTTACTTATTTCAATGTCTCCATTACACATAACTTGCACAGATAAAAGTGGACCTTAGTGGAAAAATAAAGTGAAAAACCCCAGTGCCATAGGCACACAGCTCTCTCTGGAGGGAGGAGGGGAAGGGGCATAGGGACAATACCCAAATATGTGGATAAACCTGAAAGACTCGTCCCTACACACATATTTATGCTCAGAGATGTTTTTCATGAACTACTAGAGGAGGACAGGGTTGGCTTGAGTGGTGGGGAGACTCCCAGTGTGAGCCACCAGCAAGTTATTATGTTTTTGTTTTAACAAAATCAAAAAAAAAAATATATATATATATATCTGACACATCCGGAGAAATTTATCAAAATACATAACCTTTTTGATGTTTGGCACAAATCAACAGAGGCAAAAGTGTAGTTTCAATGAAATAAGTCACAAATAATAACCAACAAAACACACTGAGGTAAGTTGACAAATTTTATTAACACTAAATCTGAATGCCCATCTTCACAGTGACATCAGCTGCATCCATAGAAAGATGCCACGTCACAACAAAAAATATTTTCCCTTGCCGCTAAAAACTGAACAGGGAAATAGTTCATTCAATCATTACGTCTGTTTGCTCTCTGCAGTTTTAACTCCAACTCCTGCCCAAATGTGTAGTTCTTCAACTGCCTAATATCATGTCAAATGAAACTTCCTTCAATGTCTAAAAACAAAAGCTGCATGTGAGTCTGCAGAGATATACAAAGTTCTGGATATTGAGGACACAATAAATACATCTACAAGTGCTGCACACATCAACACAATTACTCCTGCTAGAAAAGAGCACAGAGAAGATATGGGGTTTACAGGGGGAGGAGGGAGGGGAGGGGGGGGGCACCTGCTCTTTTATTGAAGTGGATCCAGACCTATGAAAGGAAAGCATTTTTTTCTTGGTATGAAAAATGAGACCTGTTTTTGATTATTTTTTAACCAGTTTTTCAATGACTTTGTGATATATGTATATTTTAGCAAAAAATAAATTAATTAAAGAGCAGGCTGACACTCCACATAATCTTATTATCTACTAGTTGAAAACAAATTCACGGAATTGTGCACCCAGTTTTGTAATACTTCTCATAAATAAATATAAAAATCTAAAACTTCACAAGACAAATATGGATTTTTTCTACATTCCCAATTAAAATTCTTACACTGGTATTGGCTGTTTAAAACAGTTGAACAGCAACAACTGCAGCATTGAGAGGTGTTCTCAATAGAATCTTCTCTTTCTTACACAATTTCATTTTTTTTAAGTGCCAGATTCTTCCATTTACTTTGTTAAATTCATGAAAAAGGATCTACATATTTCTTCAAATATATTCAAACCACACAGTGGATCCAATGCAACTGTGTTTAATTGGCTTAACGCTTTCTCTGGGCACACTGATTTTACTTTCTCAAAAGACTTTTTTTGCAAGAGAATTCTGACATCAGAATTAAGTGCATAAATATCATACATACATTTGTACATTCTATGTACAGTAATGAGTGTTACGTACATTTTTACATCAATATTATCATCATATAGACCACTGGTAAGGTAACACCCTAAATAGAACATAATACATATACATATAGAATATTCTACCATTGTACAAGTATGGCATCCTTTTTGTGAGAAGTAAAAGTTCACATTCAAAATGTAAAATGTCTGACATGATTGCCTTGTAGACGTCTTTGCTCTTTGTCATGATTAACATTGTCCGTGCTGACAATTTTTCTGACATAATTTAGATCACTGCTGGCCTATCTACCTTGTCCAATGCATCAACTTACTAGCCTTTCCAATTTGACTAAATTGACTACAAGCCAATTCAATTTTGTCTCATGATCAGTTGAATACAAGCTTTTCCAACTTGTCCAATGGGCTTACTTCATGCCTTTCCAAGTTGTCAAGGGTGTGGAGTACTAGCACTTCCAGTTTGTCAGGCATTCTCACTGCCTGACATATCAACACATACAGTATATTGAGTACTAGCAAATCCAATTCATTTTGTGTTCTGACAGCTGGACAGTTCAAACAGTGCAGAGTGTTGAATACTGAGGCTGACTCATTTCCCACCATTCTCGACAGGCCTTGACTCCTTATTGCAGTTTAAAATATAACGGCTTTACTGGCACACACTGATATAGGAATACATGTACCAGACCATTCCAGCCACTCATTTTAATACCAAGATCATAAAAGCACATGAAATCATTCTGTGAATTTCTCCTTGCCCTCTTTGTGAGCGGATGAAGACATCACAGACTGTTCACACCCCACCTCATCACAGCCCAGACCATGACTGGTATTACTACACGGCTTCCTAGTAGGCAGTCATATTGGAGCTGTTGAAGAAATTGAATGCACCATACTGCCCTATGGGGGTCTTAGGCGATGCACACTGATATATGATGTCGAAATCGTCGGACTGGAGGTGGGTCCTGTTCAAAGTGGGTTCTGATTGGCTGCGGTGGAGTTTGGGCATGTTGCGAACAAGAGATTCCAAAGATGCTAATATCTGTGGGAAAAAAAACAAACAAAGGAGTAATACTACATTTTTAATAAATTAACGAAAAAATTTATTCTACTAGAAAATTAATTAAATGTAATACTAGACCTTACATTGAAATGAAAATCACGACATTTTGACCTTATCTTAAGGCCTTCTTCAGGTGAACCGATTTTTAAGTTAGAACTGGTGACTTCCCTACCTGTGGAAACAATGGCCTTTCATCTCTGATGAACTTACAACAGTCCTCCATCAATCTCTTGAAAGCCTTGGGGGTACCTGTCCTCACCTTGCTCATGTCTGGCTTCAGGTAACCCTTCCCCACCATGAACAAGATCTGAAGACAACAACATACACAGAATCATTGATGTGTTACGCAGACATATCTAGAGATGTCATGTGATTTATGAAAGAGATGAGATAGATGTGTGATATAGATATATGTGATATATGATATGGATGGCATGACGTTATATGCTTTATTCAGTTTTAGGGGTGTTTTTCAGTGAAATATGAGTACTTTCATTATGCATTTCAAATAATACACTGCCACCCCTATGGAATATATGCCTTGAACACCTCTTGGTGACTCTCCAGGTGTTCGGGCCTTTAGAGTTTGGGTGTCAATGTATTATCTTTAAAAACTTCCTAAGTCCAGAAACAGATTAATTTTTTTGTTTTTGGTAATATCCCAGAACATCATAGCTCTCTCACCTGGTCTTTATTACTTATATTCTGGTATGGCAGCTGTCCCGTGATCAGCTCATAGGAGACAATGCCAAAGGCATACACATCAGAGTTAAATGTGTACGGGTTTTCTTCTTTCATGCGGATTACTTCTGGTGCCTGCAACGAAATAATAACGCAGTGCTGAACCTATTGGGAAAAGTACAGCTTACACAGTTGCCATCTTGACAAATAATGTTCCATACATATTATTTAGGACAGACTCCCATTGCTGATAGATGTTTTTTTTTTTTTTTTTTTTTTTTTTCTTTACTGTTAATTCAATGTTAGACATCAGAAGCACATGTTTTGGGTGTGTCGAGTTACCAACAGTAAACTGACATCAGAGGCAAAGAAAGAGCACTGGAGAGAAATTCTTCAAAATTTCAGTAAATTTCAAAATTCTACCTTAGCAAACGCGCAGTTTTTTTTTTTCACATAAGGATTATAGCTTTAAAGCATGAAAGTTAGGAAAGTTTAGCTATGGCCATTTACTGAGTTAACATTCTTTGTGAAAAGTTTCAATGCAGACTTTGTCTGCAGACTTTGTCTGAAAGAAAGACAGCAGACAACTAGAGGATCAGAGAGCCAATACCACCTCCTGGGCATGTACCACCAGCTGGATTAGGCATAAAAAGGGAATGAAAAACGAAATTCCTTACCATCCACAATATAGAGCCTGTGGGCTGCTGGAACTGGTGAGACCCGCTCCACCTTGTCTTCACTGTGGCCAGGCCAAAATCTCCTATTTTTACCGTTAAATCATCGTGTAAAAATATATCTGGAAATCTTTGTTAAGGATGTTACATTCTATTCATTGCACCATTTATAATAATAAAGTCAAGTAAATTATTTAACAGCCAGTCAGTTGTTTGTGTCTTTATATGAAAGGTATTCTTCTTCCTTTATAACATGTGTCTGCATTATAAAATCTCAGATCTCTCCATGTGTTTCTGCTCATAAACTTCACATACATTTTCAACCAAAGATGTAGTGATGAACATCACAGGCAGGATCACTGAAGAAACACATCTCAACTCAAGTCTATCTAATTATACCGGAAATCTTGGAAATTAAATAAATTCTGAACTATTTTCCTTAAAGAGCATACAATTTCAACAATAAGAGAAGACTTTAAAAAGTATTAAACTTTCAATACTTTAAAAACCTTCGTGTCTTTCACACCATATAACACAAGGATACTGTTAGTTTTCAGATCACGA
Source organism: Lingula anatina (assembly GCF_051362555.1). Classification (NCBI taxonomy): domain Eukaryota; kingdom Metazoa; phylum Brachiopoda; class Lingulata; order Lingulida; family Lingulidae; genus Lingula; species Lingula anatina. Next base: position 23,134,768 of record NC_141772.1, read on the forward strand.
TGGATGATAAACTTGGCGTGAAGATAACTGAAACAAAAAAAAACTTGGTAATTAAAAATGGCGCTATGCTATCTTGTTCTGATTTTAAGACTGGTATTTTTGAATGCAATGATAATTTTAACATAAAACAACGAAACTACTTTGACTTGTATAAATAACAGCAATTTAACAAGTACCTCTTGTAGTTCGTTCATAGTTTAAACATTTTTTCAACTTTGTGCTGCTGTGACAGAGTAAACAATGTCTGGCAACGTTTATTCTATTTTTTCTTCTTTTTGAAAAACCATTGAACATAAAAAATTATTGAAAGTGTGATAACGATTCAACACCACCACACTGACCATCATTCTCCATTAGGCCTTGTGTACTTACATAATTATATTTCTAACAACTTTATTTCTATCAATGTAGTAAATTACAGGATGTTGAAATGAATACTGTGCAAGTAAAAATTATTATTATTATTATTATTATTATTATTATTATTTCACAAACTCCTTACTCCATGCCCTGTGCTGTCTGTCTTGCTATGTCAATAAGCTGTATCATATCAAACTTGGACTCTAACACGTGGAGATGTTTGTACAAGCTAGAACCCTCGCACCACTGGGTTACTATGGCCAGCTCCGGCTTTGACACACAACCCATGAACAGAAGGATGTTCACATGCCGAGTTTTTCTGGAGGAAAAAACAGAGAAAGAAGTAAAACTTTAGTCATGCTCCAATATCGGCCATATAAAGCGAAAATTATAATTTCTATTTTTTCTACAGATTAATATGGTGAAAGCAGGAGGTGAGGAAGAATACTGAATAAGAAAATGGATTATTTTAGGGTTGCAAGCTCCAGACATTAATGTTAATTCTAACCATTTTAAGGCATGAATTCATTTTTCTTTCAATTGCTATAGTAGACTATGTATAATATGTCTTTGACAAGTGCACTCATTCCAAAGGGCTGTTCACGAAAAATTTATCAAACTAGCTACTGTGCACTAACTCCATTGGGACTCTCACTGAATACAATCAGATGAAAAGACTTGTATTCAGCAGGAGTCCTTTGTGCACAGTAGGTCCTGTTTGTGCACAGTAGGTCCATAAATTCACTGTGAATGGACCCCAAGGACACTGAATTTTACCTGAGAACAGCCACTTCATTCTTAAATGCTTGCATCTGGGCAGGTGTAGGCTCCACCACATTCAACTTCTTGATTGCAATCGGCCCGTGCCAGAATCCTTTGAATACAGTCCCATATGATCCAGACCCTATCCGCGTATGATACTCAATCTCGTCCATCGGGATTTCCCAGTCTTCATTTGAGTCTCGCCTTCGTCTCTATTAAAAGATTCAAAGATCTTGGTGAAAACATTTATATAAAATAATTTTCACATATCTGACTCGCCAAAAGTCTTTCTGACTCAACAGTTAGTCAAAACTCTTTCCGACTCACCAGCTTAGCAAAAACTCTTTTTTACTCACCAGCTTAGCAAAAACTCTTTTTTACTCACCAGCTTAGCCAAAACTCTCCATCACTCACCATCTTAGTAAAAAAACTTGACTACTCACCATCTTAGCAAAAACCCTGCCTTACTCACCAGTTTCTTCCCCAGCTCTGACTGGTCGGAGCCTGACCTGTGCCTCCATGGCTTGGTGTTGGTCGGGGAGGTGTTGGTACTCTGTGATTTGGTAGGACTACTGGCCGGGCTCTGGGGGGTCATGCCAGCAGGGACAGTCAACCCCTGGGCTGTGGAGGGGGGAGGAAGGAAAAAGGTATCAATTATTAGTCTTCAAGACCTGTGACCACAGGTCTTATGACATAAATATAGTGACATGTTTGGCAGGCATGAAATATAGCCTTAGGAACAATTCAAGCAATTTGTTGCTTTAGGGAATTGAAAAAATTTAATAAAATCAAAGAACAGTATGGTATCAAAATTCCATTCAACTTATTTTCTTCTTCAGTTAATTGGAATCTGGGTTTTGAATTTATGTTCAGCATTTGATGAAAAGTGAAAATATACACAAGTGGGATTCTCAACTCTCAAATTATCTGAAATATAATGGACCTGTTTCATGCATACCACTACGTACAGAACAGTACTTCAGCAGCAGTTATCGAACTTCTTTAATTATCAGGCATCTCTGCAAACACTGTGGCACTGGGTCTCCACATCAACAATAAACTGGCATAAAATAGTCAAATAATGGCTTTCTGGCAAAATAACCACTCAGAGTTCTGGCAAAAATGGTTCTAAAACATAACAATCTTGATTTTTTTTCTTTTTTTCATCGCCCCAATGTAATGACCACAGTGCTTGCTAGGAAAGCTTCAATTACTGGCTGCTTCACTCAAGTAATAACTTGTAGATGATCTGTTCACAGCATGGTCTAATCTACTTCTCTGTTATAATTAAGCATGTATGGTATATATATGGGCAGTAAATCAATCTAATATACAGATTGAAGTTTAACTGGATTGATAGAATAAGATTACAAAAGGATTTTACTGGTTTATTGGCAAGCTTCAGATGATAGTAAAATGGCATCCAGGGCTGTCAGCAATTATACCTTTCAAAATATGAACTACATCATCGAGTTGTCTTGTTTTCATTATAAGCAAAATAATACTTGACAACAAAGAGATCATGTATTCAATACTGTGAACAAAAATATAGAATCATAAATGCTGGCAACCCTGTATGTCTACTGCCTAGCACTGCTAGTTTAATACAGGTCCTAGAAGACTTTAGGGAGGGGTGGGGGTTAAATCTTGTTTCAAACCATTTACACACTTAACCACGTTTTTAAATAGGAGAGGTTTAAAGTTTGGCATTTGAATGCAATTTCACTTCAAGGCTGATACTTACAAACACCTAAAAAGAAAATTTGACAGTTTTAGATATAAGACAAATCTTATCATTTTAGATATAAGAGAGAATAATTTTTTAAACTAAGCACAGTCCAGAGAAGTATCTATGGGCATTGTGACAAAAGTCTCAAGCTGGCTATAGACTGGCCATTGATAAAAAAGACATCAAGTTTAGCTTTGATATCACTCTTCTGTCCCATTACTTTAGAACCTTTTCTTACTGGGTGTGACTCTTGATTGTGTTAGGTGTGATCCTCGATTGAGTTGGACGTGAAGCTTGTGTGTGTTGGATGTGACACTTGATTGTGTTGGATGTGACACTTAAGAGTGTTGGATGTGACAATTGTATCAGGTGTAAAATGTTTGTACCTGTCATGACATGATGTTGTTGGGGAAGGGAAGGTTAGGAAAATGCCTGTGGGGGCCCTTTAACATGCCAATCATAATCATTAATATTATAATAATCATTACTACAATGTTATTCCAAGCAACACCCATAAAAGCAATCTACAGAAAATTTTAAACAGTGGTTTACTAAGAATCATCATTTTTCTTTCATTTCAGTTAGGTTAACGCAAGCCACCATCACTTTGTGCAGATCAGACACAGACTGATTTTTTTTTCTTTTTTTATTTTGTACTAAAGATGGTCTACAGGAATATTTCACCAGGAAGAGGATAATTATCAACTGGTATATTATAAAATAGTCTGGAGAAAATGTTTTACATGGGGGAAAGTATACATCATTCTGTGTCTGAATGCACCTCTTTGTTTTTTAACATTCTTTTGTTACATAAGTTGGGGCATGTTCACAATAAACAATTATTTGAAAAATAAAAAGAAAGCCTGGACTTTTTCAAAGACCATGTTTTTGGTTCATACCTAATTCAACTGAAACAATAAAATTTGACATTTTAGCAGATAAAATAATGCAATGGCAACAGAAATAAACAAACTGAAATTTTAGGTTTTGTGCATTAAAATGACCCCCCCCCCCCCAAAAAAAAAAAAAAAAAAAAAAAAAAAAGAAATAATAAAGTTTATTTTGAACATGTAACCAAAAAATTTAGTCGTTCATTAAAGCTCAAAACTTTTGTTGGTATTAATAACAGATTTTTAATGATTAGTGGGTTTAGGAATCTAGTCAGATAAAGCAAGCAAAACAGTCCACCCAACTGCCTGCTATACCTCGAGATATTGTAGCATACTGAAAATGTCTACTGGGACGGGCTGGAGCGCTACTGTCACTGGCGTGACGGTTTTTATCTTTAAAATTAGGTCTTGGAAAAGGGTCTGAAAATGATAAGAATACAACATATGCTACTGCTAATCATAAAATAATTGTAAAAAATAATAAAAAGAAACAAACAAAGAAGCAAAAAGATACATTCATTGGTCATCGGTATGTAAGGAAAGGTAGCTCAGGGCTATGGGTTGTTACATAATTGTGACAAATAAGACAAATAAAAACAAAATATCAGAAATAAAAAGCTGTATAAATTTGTGTACTTGGTCACTCCTCAGTAATTTTTCCCTCTGTCACATCTTCCTGCCACCAACTGTGGCATGACGTTAATTATAAAACCAATCAACTTTTTTAACTGACAAATTTCAACGCTAATTTCCTTTTGATCTTTTATTCTTTCTTTTTTTTTTTCAGAAAAGTAATCAATTCTATCAAATGGACCATGGCATGAAAAAAAATTAAAAATTTTCTCGGCTCCCACAATAATATTAGCACACCCCGACTTCAACTCTGCGTAATTCCTCAAAAGATCCCTCCCTCTTCTGGCATTGCTGATTGTTATTTCACAACTCATAACACTGTTTGTGCAATAAATACTTTACAAGGCTATATAAAGTGACGGTCCAACAAATCATCACATTATTTAGCTGTGCAATAAAACACCACACGCATGTCATTAAATAAAAAAAATTATACCACACGCGATCAACAGCTTCAAGTTAAAGATTACACATAATACTCCTAATGGCAGACTTCAAAGAAGCAAATCAACAACAACAACAACAACAACAAATTCAAGTGTGACAGCAATGTTATCAATTTAATAATTGTACCCTTACCTGGAGCACCAGAAATTATTCTTCTAACATATTCCTGAAGAAAAAAAGAAGAAAAGTTAATAAACTGATAGACTGGCTTTAATCCTAAAGTTTATAATCCAAAGTATTCCTTATTCGAGATTAACTTTTGCTGCAATAGTCTAAATATTACTCACATGATGTAAAATAACTTATCATATTTCGAATAGATTTGACGCTATAGAACACTTACATCAGCATATCTAAAGAGTTTCCACAACGCATTACGAAAACAAGTCCAAAAATCAGGAATTTGATAATGTTAAGATACAAAAAAGACAATCATGACATCATAAATGAACCAGGCTGTCTGACCCATTTGATCTATAAATAAGATTTTTCAAAGCAAAAATTACTCCTCTTAGTTTTCACATGAGAAAAATGGTGAAGCACAGCTAGACTCAGACAATATGCTGAAATGGCTATGTCTACGTATTATATTACATTTAGGCATGATATAAATAGAGCAATCTGATGCATGCTTTCCACTTCCTCCAATTTCTCTACGTCACTGTGTAATAAAAACTCAGATCAGGTGACAGTTCTAATATTAAAACTATTGAGCAAAGCCTATTAACACACAGATGTTTGGCCATCAAAAACAGAAAAGAAAGAAAAAATTGAAGTAATTGAAAAATAATAATAAAAGGTCCACAATGATAATAGTACAAATATGATAATTAAAATAACATATACTTTGAAAAGATCTGGTTAAGCAGATGGTTTTATATGGCCAGTTGAGAGTCTGCAAATAACACTACTGTGAGTGATTTTTTGATGAAAAGTGGATACACTGTCAGGCACTATAGTTTGCTTTTCTCGTTGTCAACTGCCATCTTTGCTTCTCATATTGAAAGTCAGCTAAGAGTTGCATTCTATTACAGTTGTTTTACCTATCAAACAGAAGAGATACTTTTCCAAATGCTTTTTTAGGCTCTAACTGTAATCTAACTGTAATCATCTGCAGTTAGGAAAATCTTGTATCTGTGGACTCAACTTGACACTAACAACCTTTTCCACATGCGAAAGAAATCTCAAAATCAAACATAAAAATACCCTGCATTGTTATTGCAGAGCCAATGCAAAAGTTTGCACAAAATATATTTTTAAAAAAATTCATGAAAGAAAAACTACAAAAAATCTGATTAAAATCTATGTCACTGAAGACAATGCACAAATGACTACGATTCACGTCTTGCGCTTTTCAGTTTCTGGATTCTATCCAATATCTAACCTGCAGCTTGGTGCTGGGCCAAGTTCTCTCTCCATGACAAAATGATTAAAAAATTATTGATTTCTGACATTCAACATATAAAAGTGGAAAAGGTACAATAAACAGTTCCAATTTCATGTGGCCATTCAGTATAAAAAATGAATCGGGAAATAAAATATACACTACAACATGGTACAGAAGAACATAGGTGCCAACTCATGCGGTACCATTTACGAGGATAAAATGTGAAAAAAAATCTTGGACAAAAACAGAGTAAAATGGGATAATTAAAGTGTGTGTACACCAGTGTTTCTTCATAACTGTCATTTGAAAACTAAATTTTCAATTTGCGGAAGACCAATTTCTAAATCAGTAGCTTGAAACAAAATAACAGCACAGTAAGTTATTAAACCAATCTGTCAACCAAAAGCATTGTATTCCCTAAAACTTTTATCCTTTCTACCCATTGTCAGCAGGTCTTTCAAATATTAGCCTCTTTTACAACATATGCTAAGCACGAATACAAATAAAGAGTCCAAAATGAAAATACTAATTTTCTAATAAGGTACTTTTACTACTTTTCACCATTGATCAAACTACAAAAACAGACATATTTGTGCACGAGAGACTACATGTGAGAGAAAAACACAGCTGACTACTAGATAACACATGAAACGTGTGCTTAGCTACCAGCTTAGATTCCAATCCAATGTGACTATAGCCAATAAATACTGTACAGCAATCCTCGACGTTCACGTACGTACCTCGTCTACATCTGAGCCAATAGCGTGCAAGCATACATTAGGTGCTGAGGAGGAACGTTCTGTGCCAATTGCTCTACCATTTTGGTTCTGAGGAACTGCCTGAGGCGGTGAGGCCAAGTTACTATAGAAACACGTAAACATGCCTTGTAACTATGGCAACGGTGGAGTGGTGGTACAGTACCATTGGTGTGGTTTGACAACTCACAGCGACCTCTGGTGGCGAGGGTAGGAAACAAAACACTCAAGATGGTGGCCAAAGTCAGGACTTTTTCTCCCGACAATTCAATCTATATATATTTGAAATGTGTTTATATTGGTTCAACAAAGAGAGTCCAATGTTGTGCTGTCAATTTGGCCATCTTCATCAGTTAAGATTCTTCGAAAACTTACGTTCTGACAGTGGAGTTGGTACACAAGTACAGAGACCTCGACAGTTTGAAACAAAAATCTCAAACTCAGTGTACGACATATGGGGAATTTCACATTGCACATGGAATTTATCAATTACCAGGATGTACTGTGCAGGTTGCTTATAAATTTAATTTAATCAGGTCTGTTTTGATTTATCGCATGTGAAACCAAACAACCTTTTGCAACTCTCTAACAACGTGTTTCCCCACTGTAAGAATAGTTTTGTTTCCTCCCATCCCCCACAAGGGGGCACTGTGCCACACCCACCCTTCTGTACCCTGGGGACAATATACATCATCATATGCACATCAGTAGTAAGGGGAGGGGAACAACAGCAGCAGTGGTGCCAGTGGCTGCAGGCAGGAACAACAACAAAACACACAATATCGGGGATACAGAAAAAAAAAAAGAAACCATGCACATTGTCTGCATCGTGAACTCCGACCTCTCATCTCGGCCTACCTCTTGCCCGATGTCCGCCATGTTCACATGACAGGACACATTTGGTGCCGAGTTGGCACGGTCGCGGCGCTCCAGAGGCGGGGCTCTGCCGGAACGCGGCACACTCACAGGGGAGCTGGGCAGAGGCAAAAGTTGTGGAGCGTTTTGACCATTAGGGTCGGCTAATAAACTGAAATAAAAGGGGTAGACAAGGATTTGGTTCTCGTGGCTTGCACACCCGGGGGTCGGCCATGTTAGATGAGATGCTGTTAAAACCAAAGCAATGTTAGAGATGACTACTCACCATAAGCAGAGTATGCAGTTTGAGAATAAAATGAAGTAAAGTAGAAAGGCTGTTGCAGTTGGAGAGAGTGTGTTGTAAAACAAGATGGTACTAGTTGGTGAGTGTTGTGTACATTGCTAAACTCTGTGTTCATAGTGCATGTAACATAAGTGATGATAGTAGAGTTGTTATTACAAGAAATGTAGAGTAAGTATTAATTGTCCAAAGCACTGTTAGTATGATGAGAACTTGAGAACAGACTTGCAGCTGACAAGCTATTTCATCCTGTGCAAACCCCTTAATTCTTACTCCCTTTCTTTACAAACTTTCCTGCAACATAACACCTGTTGGCTATGTTTACAGACTATTGATATTTGAGAAATTACAGAACTGGCATCAGACTAGCAGATAAAAATTTGAATTTTTCAAAATGGACTATGAGCAATTTAAGTGGTTGCTATACACAAATATTTCACGACAGATAGATTTCATCTTTGGGCTACTCAATTTTGAATAATTCCAGTAGTCTTCCGAGGTCTACTAGACTGCCAGATCACTGAGCTGAACAGTGTAAAGTACAGTAAGCTCTTCATATTGTGATTAAACTAACTACTTTATTAGCAAAGCAGCAGTATTTATATTTGCATTTCATAAATATAAGAAAATTATGCCTTGCCTACTGAGTTGAAAATAAAGCATTTTGCAGTAGAGAATGTTGCAGGTAAAGTTTGTGAGAGAAAGTTTTATAATAACAAGTACCACATTGGGGTTAGGGATATCAGAGCACTTCTATGATATATCCTAGAATATAAACAAACAGTTTGATAATTATGCAAAAATCATATCTACTATGAATTAGTAATAACAAGCCGTAGGGTCAAATTCTTGGTTGGATTTCACCTCAGGGGTATTAGTCAAAGTTACAAACAGTTTATCCACAAGTAAAATCCAAGGTAAAACCTGGAAAGTACTGAGTTTAAATCAAGTGTTAACCATGTTTAAACCCAGTATCAAAAACCCCAAGTTTAAAACTGACAAGAAACATGGTGCTTAAGTATTTCAAATGACAAGGGTTGGGTTAAAATTCCTGTATTATTAATTCTTTTCCCATCCCATAAAACCATGCTGCTAGTCTGTGCTAATAAATCTATGAGTGGTCAAAGCAAAGTATTGGCAAGTACTAAATAAATAAACATACATATGTATATAATAGCTACGCAAATACAAAATACATTGAAATATATGTTACAAACAAAGAAAAAATAACTTCTTTATACATTTTACATAAGTTGAACAATATCCCAGTACTTCAATATAATTATGCAAATATTACTCTGAGCAAGTCATTAAAAATACTTTACACTTTACAAAGTTATCCTTTAAATCAACACTGCTATAATCTGTACCAAGAATAATGCTGGACAGACAGTTAACCACAAGCTTTACAAATTTGTTTTTTAAAGATGCCAACCATCCCACTTACTGTTTAAATTGCTCTAACATGTCTTTTTCACTGAAGGGTTTCTCTTTGGTGACAGACAAGAAGACGTCGTTGGTGTCCTGTTGACAGAGAGCAGGCACCCTGTCTGCACAGCGCTGGTGAAACCTTGACATAATGTAGGACATAATTATACTATACAATACCCAATATAGAACAATATACAGCACAAGTATGTAAGTCAAATTAATAAGATTTGTGCTCTTGCTAGGTCTGACGACGGAATGGATCTGATACTGACATTTTCAGTTTTACATTTATATTTTCGGTTTTCTTGATCTATTCTTACATATATATTACATTACAATTTTTATTATCTGTTTAACAGTTCTTACTTGTATCCACATGTTTGACATCTAAAGCCCTGAAATAAAATTCTTCGACAGCTATCACAGAATGCAAGGACGAAAAAAGTTTTCCGCACCTGAAAAGAGAAAATTTTAATTTTCAAAAATTGAGTTTCATCAGTTTGGGCATGTTTTATCAACTCTTATTCTGTAACAAATTAACGTTAAATTTTACCAAAAAAATTGTTAACCACCTATCTTTTTTGAGAAATAAATTCAAAAGTGGACTTCGACAGACATGTGCCTAGGTTTCAAAAAAAAAAAAAAAAAAAAACTCTGAACATTTATCTTGGGACCCAACAACTAACCTTTACAAATCTCAGGAAACATCAGAATTGAATTTTAAAATGTGGAATTTCACTTTTCCTTGGAAAAAGCTCATTTCTGCTTCAAGGTTCTATAATGTCCAATAAATGGGTTAGCGCGGTGTGCCAGCGATACTTACAAAGTTGTGCGACAGTCTGGTGGTAGGCGCTTTGTTTTTCTTGATTTCAACGACGAGTTCTTCGGCTGCCAAAGCAGAGATATCCACATCCCAACTCACCGGAGATCTGCCGAAAAAATACATAAAAATTCCAGTGAATAAGGTTGATTCTTTGAATTTTGAAAATAGCTGAAAATAAACTTGAGTGTTCTTATTGTCAAATTGGGCAAAAGAGACTAAATTGGGTAAAAGAGAGACTGAAAATGAACCCAAATAGAAATTGAGAAGTTCAGTGCATTAGAAGGCACTATGTATGTTTCCAAGAGTATATAGAAACAAGACAAAAAAAAAAAAAAAAAAGAAAGAAAAACAATCATTCATGTTCTTAAGGAAATGAAATAAGACCTAAAACCACAAAAAGTTGAAAGCCAAATGAATGCACAATATGCCAAGCTGCACCTGCCAAGTTTTGCATGATTAGTGGTGGTGGTGGGGAGGGGGGGGGGCACTCACCTTTTTGGAAGCATATATACAATACAGGACTCTGGGATCAATTCCCTCCTCTTCATTGCCTTTCCTAGTGCTTCCTTCAGTGGGATTCCTGGCTTCACTTGGAACTGTGGAGGACAACAAAAACAAAGGCTACAGACTGATATACATCGAAGGACAAGGAAACAGCCTGTATCTCTTCACTGCACATTCAATATATTACACAACATGGTTGATCTTGAGCTTAAAAGTTAGGTCTACTCTGGGGTAGCGCTAGCAATTTTTTTTTTTCGCTTAGCCAAATCATCACTTTTTTGTAAATTCGTTGTGAAAATGGTTTTAATTTGACTAAAATTCATCAAATCAAGTCATTTTTGTTTAGCCAATTTAAGTCAGTTTTAGCATTTGGCTAAATTGGCGAGTGCTAGTGCTACTCCAGCTACTGATTCACAGTAAGCAAAGGATCATACCGACTCAAAACAACCAACACTAAAACAGTTTTTATTTATTGATTTACAGAATGCTAAAAGTTTATCATCAGCAACTTTTTAAATTAAATGTCAAAGAAATGTGCTAGGGTCATTCCCCCCACCCCCACCCACCCACCCAACCTGAAGCTCACCGTAGTCTTTTGTTGGTTGGGTAACTGCACCCTGACAAGAGACTTGAGATTAGCCTTGTCTGTCGTCTGTCCCGCCTCAGGGGCGGTGGCCTGGGCCTGTGAGTGCTCTGGGGATGTCAGGCTGGTAGTGTAGGGTCTGGGGGGAGTGGGCAGCTCAGAGGGCGTCGGCTCCTGCAGGCTTTTGTGGGGGAGTTGATCTTTGAGGGCATCTTCCTTCTCCTGCAGCTCGTGGATCTTTGTGGTTAACTCATTGTATTCCTAAGAAACAACAGGGTGTGAAACAAATAGGGGTCATTCTTTGTAAAAATATGTTTAAATATTTGAGCTTAATGACACATTTCTGAAAAGTCTACGTACACTCCCTTGGCTGAATAGGCACAAAAATGTTTGGTAACTCTTACATATCATATATGTATACAGAGGGCAGGTGTGGATACTTACATCTAGGTATAGAGAGGGCAGGTGTGAATACTTACATCTAGGTACAGAGAAGGTGGGTGTGGATACTTACATCTAGGTACAGAGAAGGTGGGTGTGGATACTTACATCTAGGTATAGAGAGGGCAGGTGTGAATACTTACATCTAGGTACAGAGAAGGTGGGTGTGGATACTTACATCTAGGTACAGAGAAGGTGGGTGTGGATACTTACATCTAGGTATAGAGAGGGTGGGTGTGGATACTTACATCTAGGTATAGAGAGGCTGGGTGTGGATACTTACATCTAGGTATAGAGAGTGTGGGTGTGGATACTTACATCTAGGTATAGAGAGGGCAGGTGTGGATACTTACATCTAGGTACAGAGAGGGTGGGTGTGGATACTTACATCTAGGTATAGAGAGGGCGGGTGTGGATACTTACATCTAGGTATAGAGAGTGTGGGTGTGGATACTTACATCTAGGTATAGAGAGGGCAGGTGTGGATACTTACATCTAGGTACAGAGAGGGTGGGTGTGGATACTTACATCTAGGTATAGAGAGGGTGGGTGTGGATACTTACATCAAGGTACAGAGAAGGTGGGTTGGATACTTACATCTAGGTATAGAGAGGGTGGGTGTGGATACTTACATCTAGGTATAGAGAGGGTGGGTGTGGATACTTACATCTAGGTATAGAGAAGGTGGGTGTGGATACTTACATCTAGGTACAGAGAAGGTGGGTGTGGATACTTACATCTAGGTACAGAGAAGGTGGGTGTGGATACTTACATCTAGGTATAGAGAGGGTGGGTGTGGATACTTACATCTAGGTATAGAGAAGGTGGGTGTGGATACTTACATCTAGGTATAGAGAGGGTGGGTGTGGATACTTACATGTAGGTACAGAAAGGGTGGGTGTGGATACTTACATCTAGGTATAGAGAAAGTGGGTGTGGATACTTACATCTAGGTATAGAGAGGGTGGGTGAGGATCTATCCCAAACTCAGCATTGATTGCTTCCAACTTTTCTTTGGTCAGTCTGATCAAATTCTGAATGTTGCGAATCTGTAATGGAAATAAAAATGCAGATTACCACCAGATCAAATGTAAAATGTTCATATACTCTCTCATCCCTAATACCTATCACTACTGTCTGATATGATTAAATAAATGTCTAATGATATTCAAAGCATACCTAAAAGGGACTTCTTTTAAATCCATCTGAATGGCACAAAATGCACATTTGAAACCTGACACAGGGTATGAGACTGTAAACTTGTATCGACACCAATGACAGCCAGAGAACCATGGCATAGGGCACACAGGAGTAAAAGTGCAAAGCTGATAATTCTACACATTCATGTGCATAGTATGTATTATTTAGAACATTCCTATTGTTTACAATTGTTTTTTTTTATTGTTAATGGGGCAGACAGAAGACCTGCACCTTTTGAATACTGTCTTGTTGGCAAATCTGAAAATGACATTTCAGATCAGAGAGTTAAATAAATGGGGCATTTTATCTGACATACTAGTAAGTCAGTGGAATACTCAGAATGCAGAGGATTTCATTAAATGTAAGGATGTGACCCAAGTTTTCTGGGCCACTATGATATTATAATCATAAGCAAGACCAGTCTTTTGTATTTAAACATACGATAAATAAAAGAGCTATAGAAGCTTAGTAAAGATAAGCATCACAATAAGATCCCAGTTTTGAAAAACGAGTAATACCACAACAATAATAACAATAAATTAAATATAAATAGGGCTTGGGTTTGCAGCATCTTGAATTTTCAAAATGCACAGATTTTATGGCATTGTCGCGAAAATCAAAAACATCTTGACAGCAATACCAAGAAGACATCAGGATCATGAGTAGCTTGCGCAGTAAGTAAGACAGAGACCCGCACTCTATCAGCTCGAACCTTTTTCTAATGTCATTCATTTGAGGATTGCAATTTTACCTTGACGTCTAACAAGACGAGTCTCATTAGTGAAATTACCTTCAAACAGAAGTTGCTACAGCTAACAAAAATTAAACTATTGACGAGCACATTACCTCCTCTTGCTTTGAAGTTGTCTCAAAGATGTCCTGGCCATTTTCACTGCCGCCAATAGTGAACTTAGGCATATCTCCATTGTAAGCTCCCTGCTTTACGGCAGCCATAATGGGATGTTAGAAGCAACTCACGAGAAATCTCTTCAGTTCACGAGATCTGTCATATGACTGGACACCAGGTGTCTCTGATTGTGCTGATAATCCAGATAAAAGATTTCATTGTTTAAAGTATATTTAGAGCAGCAATGGGCTTCCGCAGACTTGATTTAAATTCGAACTGCTATTGTCAGTAGCAACAGATTCAGGTTCGACTCATTCGACCTACTACGGTGAGGTGCGGTGAGAGTCGAGAGCTTTTTCAGGGATAAGCTGCCTTTCAGAGATGTTCCCGCTCAGACCTCAATGGGCCGTGGCAGGCTAGTTATATAACGTGTTTACGCAACAAAAGAAAAAAAATGATAAGCATTAAAAGCGTACCTCAGCGTCATTTTAGCACATTCATCGTATACCTGGCGTGTACTTTATGTTTGTACCTACACCAACGTTTACCTGCATGCGTAATATTATGAAAGGTATATGCCGTAATTCTAAAAAAAAAAAAAAAAAAAAAAAACTTTCGCTTGTCTGCGTATGTGTAGACCTAATTTTTTCCATACGTTTGGTTGGCGCTACCACTGATTCTCGATATATAGGTCCAGGGGTGGATCCAGGATTATTTGAAGGGGGGTTCCGCGGATGCGAAGCCGACCCTTCTGACACCCCCTGCATAACCCTCCCCCACTCTCCCCCCCCCCCCCCCCCCCCCCCCCCACATACGAAACTGAGGTCCATTTGAAGAAAATAGAAGTGTGAAAAGTAAAGTTAAAAGATATTTGCAAATTATACTTCTTTTAAAACTATGGTGGCAGAAAGTGATAAATATAGCATGACATGAAAACCTTTTCCGATTCATGCCGGGCGAAAACGCAAAAGGAGCCGCAAGCTATTTTTTTGCGCTATTTAAAATAAACATTCGAGAAATTTTCTAAGATTTTAGACATCATACTCACTTTCTGACATGTTGCAAAGTTTCTACTTGAATAAAAATAAACTAGATCGATTGGTGAATGTGAGATGATGCTGCCAGCGACAGTAACGAAGGTTTAAAGTTTAGTCCATTTGCGCGTTTTGTGTCAGAACAGATATCTAGCAGTTATTTTTTTCAGTGATTTAAGTTGCTAGGCAGATGTAAGTAAAGTTCTACGTGGACAAACAATTTTTCCAATCGCATACTTTTGATAAGATTTAATAAAATGTTAAATGGACCCATATATCGAGAATCAATAATGTTTGCGCTATAGTGAGACAGGGCCAAGGACATTTGCAATTCATTGTAGGTGGCACGCAAAATGTCATGTGTTACCGTACTTACAACGTTTTGTTTCTTAATATTTTCTAGAATCTATGCATTTGAACGCACACATATTCTGGTAATTAAAAAAACTGGGGTTCACAAAAGTTTTGATTCTCGGGGTTCGGTCACACCAGGGCCAAATTTTAATAACTTTGAAAATTGATCCAATTGATTGTTTTTTGAAAAAAACAAGACCCGTAATTCAGATTTCCGAAATGATGATGGTAGACTGCCAAGATAGCATGGTTTGTGCCTGTCAAAAGTACAACTGTTCTTAGACATGCCACCCAGTTTCTTCCGGAAGTTTTTGCAAACGAATTGTTATCTTGGGATATTAATTTCAAATGCATCTTTGTTTTCTGTTCGTTCCGTTTCAATCAAAAATGGGTTCAAAGCGTGTGCAAGACAGTGTATTGGAATTTTTTTTACACATATCAACATTACCTACATCTTCGGTTGATGCCAGTATCGACGCTTTTTCTGATCGTGTACACTTTTTTGGTGGCAAAGCCACATCTAAAACGAATTTGGGGCGTTAAGATATTTTTCTTCGTCATTTTTCTAGATCACAAATTTAATTACTTTGTCTTTCGCAACATATTTCCTTGCATGATAACATATTTGAATATATTTATATATATTTTAAACAACGAATGTTGTTGAAATGTTTTGAGCAAGAAGAATTTAAAACACAAAAATTACAAAACGCTTTATTTGACACAAAAATAGCCTGTCTTCTTTTATAATTTACTGTTATGGGTAACATTAAACTTTGGCATAAAGATACACTCTCATAAATACAAACAAATCTAATCTCTCCATCCTTTTCAGAAAATGTAACAACTTTTTTTTCAATTTTTCAATTGCACCCGTTTAAACGTTACGTAATATATTATAGGATCACAATGAACTATATGCAGCACGGAATACAAAGTATTATCATTATAAGGTAATGAAGTTTACAAAGTAACTATATATATATCGAGTTATTTTGCACTGAACAACTCGAGATGTAAGATGTATAACATATGAACGTAACTTCTATCTGTGCGTCTGAAAGCACCAACCGGTATAAACTAGCCTGATTGTTCCTACCCTCTACCAGGGCGACAGATTGATATTTCAAAGATATTCACAGATACGTCTCTAGATAAATAGACAGTCATTTTGGTCTGATGTCGATTGAGCAAAAAATGTCCACAAAAATAAATGAGAGACCCTGGTAGGAGGTAGATTGTTCCCAGGCTTTGCAATGTGTACATACATATTCTGTTCACTTTCACGCTTCACTACGTTTACCCGTCTTTCAACGTGTCATTGGCACAATAAACAACATAAACTACACTGTATATATATCTAAAAATTACACTGAATTGTCTATTATATTTGTTTATGAAATTAAGCAAAAAAAAAATTGTTGAGATAAGTTCTGTGTCGATATGAAAACTTGTGAAAAGACAGCTCAATACTACTGTAAAAAAAGTTACATTTTTAAACCTATTAACGGACATGCAATGTAGTCTTGGCCTAACTGACGGCATTGTGCCTCCCTTTCGTAAACTACAGCCGGTCTTCTGAAGAAAGTCGTCAAATAGACTAAATCGCTAGCTCCTAAATGGATTGAAATTAAGTAAAATACGACTAGATGCAAAATCTTAGTTTCTATGAAGCTTAATTAAAATTAAGCGGAAGGCTCTTGAGTAGAGCTGAAAATTTGCCGGTATAAAAGCATTGTCTGTGATACTATTAATTCAACAATTCATGTATATATACCAGACTAATGAACTTTTTAAAGAGCTTAATTAAATTTCAAAGTTGAGCTCGGGATAAATTACCATTTGCCCTGTACAGGCCTACCATTACAGGCGATAAGTACAAAAAAATGTATGTGCACAGGTCGCCGACGTGATCAAACCGCTTAATTTATACACTTTGCACTATTTGTTAACTGCCTTTTTCATATTCTTTAAATCAGCCCGATATGAAAACTTCACATACAGAATCAATCCCAATGCTTTCTGTTTCCGACAGATTAAGAGAAATAATTAATAACACATTACATACTTTTTGGTAAAAGGTATACATCATTGATACAAACAAGAAACTGCAACTGTTTTGATAAAGAAGAAATATTCACTGTTGCCATTTGTCAAATAACAAAACGAACAATCAACTAAATACAGACTTGACATTTAATATGGAATATTTCAGTTTCAAAGGTATGCCTAGGTAAAAATGCTTTCTTTTTCCATAAAACTCAGATCTCATATAAGATATCTGACTGGAGAAGTGTGAAGTCAGGTGTGTTGCTACCAATTAACTGAGTACCAAGTCTGTTGCACCGCTGCATTGTGTAATATGCAGTGATTTAATTGGGTAGTGCTTCTTTGGGCTGGTCAAAGCTTGGCTTTGGCGAAGCATGGTTCTGTCAAAAAAGTATCCATATGTCGGCAACTACTGCATAGATGAATTTGAAATTTTGCATGCAAGTGGTCGGTTTTGCAGCGCGTAAAATGAGTTAAACAATGTTTTACAAAATTGTTAATCTGTGCCAGAATGGCGCGAAAAAAACAGACATTGCCAGACAGATTATTGTGTCAAACGGAATAGTCTGCACAGTTTTATGGAGTTATGCCCAGACTGATGTACCTACACAGAGACCACGCCCAATGTATCGACATCTTACCACCAGGGCACAGGACTCGCTGTCCTTCAGGGTATGCTGCTGCAACTAAACAAAACCCACCCAGTCCGTTCAGAATAAGGGGCAAATTGTGACCAAAACGCGTTTTTCAAGGCTCTTAGCCAATACCAGACTGGTGTTAGCAGGTTAGGATACCAAACGACCTCTGAGGAAGCCACTGTAAACAGCAAAATAGCGTCATCTGTTTCTCTAATGAATTGAGGACCATGACCGTTTCTGGGTAGAACACTGAAACCGCGTGACTTTCTTTATTGAGGTCAGATCTCACCTGTACCGCTTAACTGGTCAAAACAGAGTTTACAGACATCCTGAAAAGGCCTACGACAAGGCGTGTGCCGCTTCTAAAGTGACTAGGGTCATTGAAAGCGTCAGAATTTGGAGTGAATACCACATTGGTGCCAAAACACCAATGGTAGTCATTGATGAAACCCTAAACCAGATGAAATAAAGGAATAATCTGGGAACCATTTGACTATTATTTGATAGGGGGCACCTTAGGAACAATTTTAGGTTGAACGATGAGATTGCCCACTCACACAGGACACTTTTAATAGCAGATGACTTACAGAGCCACGTGATTGAGCAGATACATTGGTCACCAAAATCGCCATATTTGAACCACACAGACAATACGTGAGTAGGTCATTACTCTCCGAATCAACGGTGTGCATGTCCTACAACAAAACTGAACCAAATTGGACATGTTTTGACCGTTGCCTGGAATTTTTTTCCAGATTAAACTCTAAAAACCTATCATAAGGAATGCCTTGCCGCTTGAAAGCTCTGGTAGCAGCCAGATGACGTCAGGTGTAACAGCGACCGTTGCTGTGACAAGACAATGGCATGAGGGTCCTTTGTGGGGTGTATAACTCTGTCACAGACGATAATTTGGCAAATATGGAGCTCCAAAATATCGCTTTCAATGGTTGTCGTAAGACTTAAAATAGGCAATGCATTTTTGTTTGCTTCACTGGCGAATTCAATTAATGAACTGATGTCACAATGACATCAAAGAGATAAATAAAAGTTATTAAAACACGATTTTAATCCTTATTTTCATTTATCAGTCAGCAAAATAGGAAAAAACTGATGAAAAATAATTTGCAAAAAAATATTCCATATTAAATGTCAAGTCTGTATTTTGAGAAGTTGAGAACCAATCTCAAAGAACAGTAATAATAATGCTTATTAGTTAATTATTACACTCAAACGCAAATTAATAATTTTCCTCAAAAATTTTATGTAAATAATAATTGAAATGCTGATTCATTTGAATTTTCGTTTGAAAACTTTGTTGGCCTAGCGTCATAAAAGACATTGTTGTGCGTGTCTAAAAATGAAAAATCTTGAAAAAGTTATTCAACTGAAAAAGTGAGACATTTGAACATTTTAAATAAATGCCACGTCTTTAAAAAAGACTATTGAGTTAAATTTTTTTTCAATTAACAAATGGAAAGAATTGTACAGTTACGTTTTGGAATATCACATTCGTCTTTTTTTGTAACTTATAGCACCATTGAAGATAGAACTAATCGCTTATGCTACTTTAAGCTTTGTCAAATATACAGATTCAGGGATCGTTGTTCAAAACATTTAAAGAGACAAAACGTAAGATTTTATATTAACACAAGTATATAAACCTCTAGCTTCTTGTAGACATTATCTGAGGTATTAAGTAATGCTATCACCCCCTGACAAACCTTGCCACATACATGTGCGTCTTAACCATCTTGACACAGTTTTATTATTTTTTATCACATGCAACCTGTAACTGAGGTCGAAAGGATTGCAGAATTTGAAAAAACAACATTACCTTTTTAATTTCCCCGCATTGTTACAGAGCTATGGTGAACATCAGGGAGGGTGGATCAAAAGTCGGTTAGTGACATAAAAATAGCCTTTGCCTCAGAAAAATTCATTAAATATAATTTTTTGATGAAAAATTATACACTGTGTATTTTCAACAGGAACTGTTCCTATAATCTAATGGACATCTAACATCCAGTTTTGTGGTTTAAATGAAAAAGAAAGTTCATGCAACACATACCACTGTATAAGAATAAATGCCATAATTAAGTCTTTTAATCATTGTGCAGAAATCCCTGATAACTCATTACACATCTCAAACATTTAACTTTCAAATTTTTCATCTTAATTCACCAGCTTACCGAGGCCCCATTTCACAAAAGAATTACAGCCCCCAACAATGCTCTTACTGCCTGTATAAGATATTCTTTACTAGCATTTCAACCCAATAAATTAGTGCATTTGTAGGAGACTATATACATGTGCATGTTAATTGTGCCTGCAGTACTCATGCAACCATCGAAGTGATTTCTAACCTGGATACAAATATCTACAACTATCTGTATTTCATCATATTAAAGGTGGTTTGTGCCAAAAATATCAAGCCCATTGGCTCTTTATACCAAAGGGTAATAATAAATAATGTAATAATCAATTCAGGCAGAGGCAGTGGACAGTAAACAAATAAATTACTAAATTTTACTGGCACAGCTTCTGTTTTACTATATTTCCGTTGTTGCTACATAATGCAGAAAAATAGCTGCTTGAACAAATCTTGCACTTCCATCATTCTATAATACATAATAATGGGCTGATAATAATGAGACTCATAAGTTCAAAGTCTGAAAATAAAAAAAAACAGATTTCTCAGACAGAGAATTAATTGAGCACTGAATTCATTCATTCACACACACAATAAACTGACATTAATCCATTCCCAAAATTCCACTCTTCCATTCTTCAAAGTCGCACAGACACCGGATTGGTTGAGCAAAGATTCTCATCATTCCTCGGATTCCTCACACTGCTAAGATAGAGGGCACCTGTTGTGGCTGGACACATGGGGGAGCCACTGTCCGAATCTTTATCCGTGGAACTGTTCATCAAAGCTTCCTCTGAACCTCCGTCTGGTTCATTGTCCTCGTCGCCCAAGTACACTGGCAGGGCGGCCATATTGTTTGATGGCTGTATATCCAGGTACTCCTAAGATAATGTAAAACAATCAGATGATACATGTACATGTATATACCTGGTTCTGTAACCTGGTAAAGAATTTGTTCAGATCAAACACTTTGGCTTGGACTCACTAGATAAAGTGATGTGTGTGTGTGTGTGTGTGTGTGTGGATCGAGGAAGGGGGCTACCTGCGAGTGGGAGGGGGGTAGCCCCACCTGCTCCAACTTTTTTCATTTCCATCATGGACATAATATTATGTCCATGTTTCCATTAGTACTAATTGCAGGTAGTTAAGGGAAATGGCTCAATTATTAAATTCCCACAGACCTGAAATACTGGCTTTACCAGGTATCCTAACTACTGAATTAATTTTATGCTAAAAATTCTAAAATATAATCATCAGAAAAAAAAACAAAACAAAACAATTGAATTCTTTTTTTTTTTTGCTAAAAATTCTAAAATATAATCATCAGCAAAGAAAAAAAATCAATTTTAAAGTATCACTAAATTGCCTACTTTGTTAGCCACAAGCTGCAAGATTTTGTCAAATTTTTCTGCCAGCTCTTTGAAAGTACACCTCTCAGATGGAACCTCCTTCCAACAGTTCTGCATTATGTTATATCTGAAAAAAAATGTCACCAATTGTAATGCATTTGATGTTGTCTGATATGTAGGGTCCATAATGTAGGAGGGGGGAAAGGTTAAGAGGGTGAGAAAGAACCTCCCTTTTGGCTGGGAAAAAAGTCTGCTCTAAATCAAAATTTGATTTGTGTTTTATCCCTTAACTGAGATTGGTTCCTCTATGTCAGGGAGTAAAAAGTGATACAAACGGATTCCAGTCCGTTCTTATTATCCAACATAATTCAAGATACATGTAATGAGCCAGGTAAGTTAAGAAGAAAACCCACAATTAATTAATATTCTGGCTTTTGCAAAATAATCAAAGAGTTTTGGATGTTTCATGTTATGTTATCACATATGTGCTTGGTTTTATTTCAGAACAACAGTTTTAATTCAAAGTTACAATTATTATGTAAATTGATAAAAACAGTAAACTGTTCGGATTTTGCCAAATCATTCTGCAATTTCTCTTTTTTTCTGTTTGTCTTTTGTAAATGCCCAATTTTATTAAGCACCAATTCATGGTACTGATCGATCAATTAGGTGTGTTCCTGAAATCTGGCAGCCATGGAGCCTTGCCAAACAGGAGACATTCCCTCTAACTTACATCTCCTGTCCACAGTGTTCAGGGCGTGGCATCCGGTACCCTGATCTCAGCATCTCGTACATCTGCTCAGGGGGGATACCTGGGTACGGGGTGCCACCCAGGGTGGCCATTTCCCAAAGAACCACCCCATAAGACCAGACGTCGCTCTTTGTCGTGTATTGGCCGGACAGGAGGGACTCGGGGCTCATCCATCGAAATGGCAGACGACCCTGCAGTGAAGTTAGATAAAAGGCATCAGGTCAGTATGGGGATAGGAGAAGTAAGAAATTTTATTGGTTTGATAATATATTCAATTTTTTTCTTTTGGTCTTTTCCTTTCATAATTTGTACATAAAGCATATTTCATATTTGTAAATAAAGATACATTGTTACACTTACCACTTGCATCATGCTTAAATTCCTCATATTGTAGTTATGGAAAAAGACATTCATATTATGTAACTGATGCCAGTTTAAGTAAATTATAACAAATTCAAATTTCCAAGAAAAATGCCCCCATCTTGTCTTTATTATATATCACCCTAGAACCACCTGCAGAAACAATCATACCTTGGATTCCTTGAAATAATATCCACTCTCGTAAGCCTCTCGTGCCAAACCAAAGTCCGAGACTTTGGCCACCATTGTTTCACTGATGAGAATGTTCCTTGCTGCCAGATCACGGTGGATGCACTGAGGAGGAATGTAATTTTTTTTTCAAATATCTGTATGACTTTTTGAGACAACCTTTACAAAAAATGTTGTTCATCAACATTTTTAAAAACTATAGGTATATAAATTTGCACCTAAGAAGGTACTTGTAACTGATTAAGCTTCAGCAAAAAACTCCTTTATATGTAAATTTTAAAAAATGGCCTTTATAGAAATGCATTGTATTTAAACATTTTAAATGAGCTATGTTTTCAATTCTGTGTCTTAAAGGCACTGCACTTGTATAATCAATTTTCAGGATTTAACTCAAAATCCTTCAAATGTATTGTGCATATTACATGTATTATGCATATTCTAACTATAATCATAGATTATTTAACATTTCAGATATTATTTCCATGTGCCATTTATATTGGAGGACCATTTACTTAATATTGGTAAGTTCTGTTTGAAATAAAAAAAAGAAGAAATTAAAAAGAACCTTTAGACTTTCCAAGTGGCTCATCCCCTTGGCAATCTGCCAGGCAAATGACAAGATGTCTTTGTCTTCAGTCACAATGAGAGGGTTTGTGGCATCCCTGTAAGCAAAGTCCAGCTGAAGGGACTTGTTCTTTAGGTAGTTCAGAAGATTTCCATGGGCTGCGTACTCCATTATGATCAACAGCTGACCTGTTAACGTAGAAAATGAAAAATGTAAAGGTAATTCAGCTGTCTGATATTGGTAAAATTTTATACATGCAATTAAGTTTATAATTCATGCTTTATCCATCCTTTGGTCTTTTTTTCTGTTTGTCTAATTAAAAAATGATCTCAACTAAAAGTAGACTGCTATCTCATATGAATTTGTTATGCATACTCCCAGTGCAACCCATAAATAAATTACAGCTATGTATTACTAGTATAAGACTTTTTAAAAAGCCAAAAATTTATGCAAATAATGGAAAAATTACAGTCAAAAATTAACTTTATTTAGTTACTGGAAAATTAAGTAACATTTTTTCTTCCATACCGCCATATGTGCAAGCTCCGAGCAGGTTGATTACATTAGGATGGTTACCAACGTATATCATCTGGTCCAGCTCCACCTTCAGCGCTTCTTTCTCCTCTGCTGTTGCTCGCTCTGAAAAAGACAACCATAAATTAATATAGAATATTAATTTACCAAACCTAGAACACAGCATTTATCTAAAACAGAAATGAATTGCCAATAATATTTTTTTTGTTGCTTTCAGAGTTTCAAAAAAAGATGAAATGCTATCATATATTACCATAAAGATACAGGTATATGTCTATGGAAGCCATGATGGGTCCCAAGGATCGAGTTGTAAAAAAAAGTCAAGTCTGTCAATTAAGTAACCTAATGGTTTGATATTGTATAAGCCTTGAGATAACTTCCATTATTCAGGATCTATACAAAATGAGAGTCAACTAAGTGTACATGTACCTGACTGTGAGAACACAACTTAATCTGTATTTTAATCGGCACTGGTGGTGCTTCATTTGTATCCCAACCATACCTCTCAGTGTTTTGACAGCAACCTTTTCTGGCTTCACCACATTGTCCAGTCCTTCAGCCCAAGCTTCGTGGACCTGACCAAATGCCCCCTGTCCTAGAATACGGCCAATCTTGAGGTTTTTCTTTGGAAATTCCCACTGTAAATATTGCTTCTTATCAAAGTACAGGTTGTCCACAGAGTGATGTCTGATACTGAGGGCAGGCTCACTGGCTTCCTATGGAGATATGGGTAAAACAAACATGTTTTAATATTTTTAATTTCAAATTAAAATTAAGAATTATGGTTGTTCAATCTATTTGATGGACCTAATTAGATTATCCAAGAAAATGTCAACTGATGTATTAATTAGTACTGGTACATGTACTAAATCTTTTCAATTACAAATTAATTGTTACAGTTTCTGGAAACATGGAATATAGTGGAATTGCACAATAAGATTATTTAAAAAAAACATAAACAGAGGTATATAATTTCAAAGGTACCAAACTGGTTCTGTGCCATTCCTCATAGTACCAGAGTGCTTCACATTGGCACTAGAATGATAGTAATAAGAATACAACCATCATCTTTGAGGAAAGTGAATGGTATCAACTTACATCATACAGATCATTGACTGAGAACTTGCTGGCTTTCTTATTCCTCCTGAACAAAAAAAGGGCAGTCATGATGCCCAGAATGACCATTCCTGCCAGACCTGTGATGACTCCCAGAACCATGCCAACTGAAAACAAAATTAAAAGATGTTTCCTAAAGTGAAACTTGCAAAGGTAAAACTTTGTCTGCCTTTCTTTCTGTCTGTCTGTCCCTCTGTCTGTCCAACATATTACTACACTGTAAATGTGCAGTAAGTACTAATATATGGGAATTATTACTGGATGCATCGTAGCCTTTTCTTAGGAAAGCACGCCAATCAATTAAGATCCTTGTGCAGAATGTATAATTCAAGTCAATATAATATAAGTCAATGGGTATGCAGGACATGACTTCAGAAATCAACACAAAAATTCTTTTAGTCTGCATGATCAATATGGTTGGGTCTGATCAAATGTTTACCAGTGTGATTTGGCTCCTGTCTCTGCTGGACACTGTTGTTTATAACTGGTACTAAATCCACCTTATACCCTGGGGGTGGAGTCTGCAACCCTAGGGAAATGACAGAGACAAATGATTGATTAAATTGTTTGTTCATAATTAACATTTACAAGAAAATGCTAACTTTAGGGTAAAAAAAATGAGCCTCCTTATCAAATGATTGTCTTAATGTCTAAAATTTTCAACTTTTCAGTTAATAGATACATAACTAATCTTAAGATGATAATATTTTGAGTCTAAATTTTAAAAAATTACCTGTAGTTTTAAGGTTGAGTTTAAGATGCATTTCCATTTTTTTTTCTTCTTCTTCTTTTTTTTTTTTTTTTTTTTTTGTCATTTGCCAGCTTTACAGCAAAAGAGTTCATCATTTAAACAATCTGGAGAGAGAGAGAGGGAGAGATCTTGAGAGAGAGAGAGAGCCATACTCACTCATCAACACCTTCTCCTGCCCGTCGTACTCCTGACATTTTCCAAACTTCTGGTGCGTGCTCTGGAACTCTCCGTAGGTACAGTTGCAGTCTCTGAATGAGACGCTGGCAACAGAACTCTCAGAAAATGCTGGACACACAGTGCATGCACCAGGGCCTGGGTACTCCTTGAAAGAATTCTCTGGACATGCTGGAAGATTTGGACAAATAATATAATATTTCAAACTTACTAGTGTTATTGTTATGTACTACGTAGGATGTACAGCAAATACTGGAACAAATATGTCTCACTCTATTTTACTGAAAAAGTAGCTTTAATTTCATCACAATTAAATGACATATATATATATTTTTTTAATCAGATAGAATCTAATTAAAGAAAAAAAAAACGTGACAAGAAAGGCAGAGAATCAAACTACTACCAAAATCTTTAAAAACTAATTAATTAAACATTCTGTAAATTAAATTGATCAAATAAACTTAATTACCAGTGCATTCTTTATTTTTATTTAGTGTGAATCCCGGTTGGCAATCACAGTGGGGGGAGGCCTCATAGAAGGTGGAAGAACCGTTCCTACACCCCAGACACTGTCCTGGACCAATGGTTGGCTTGTAGGTATCTTTGGGACAAGCTGCAATAATAAAGTAGGGTATTAATATGATTTGTTCAGTGGAGAGAGAAAATGATATGTCCACTGTCAATATACCAGTGTATCAATTTATATCCTTGTCTTTACAAAATTATGGTATCAATATACATAGATTATATGTTATAATGCATACATTATATGTTATAAAAAATACTGTTACACATGCATATGTTATAAATTGCATCATAAATAATGTGTTTCTACAACAGATTTTATGATTAAGTATTTTCTTTTCTTCATTATTATATGCTTCTCATCTCTACATACCTTAATATATAACTATATAAATAATAACCAGTATTTTTATTTATTTTTTGCAAATCTACCCAATGAGATGCCAGTTTGAATCTCCCCTAGCCTGCGGGAATAACGGCCCAGTTGGCATACAGCAGAACAGTACATGCATGTCACCCGGAGATAAACCCATCAGACTGGTTCTGAATCTTAACTGTGATACTCATTTAATTATACTGACGTCTGAGGGATGGTTTTCACTTACTTTTTACTTTGCTCTTGCCACAAGGGCACCATCAGGCTGCATGCCCACAGTTTTTGTTCCCAAGTGATTATACTATCACTAAAACTTCAGTAAGTACAATTCCTTGGAACCACAGACAGTTTTACTGATAATTTGATCATATGTGTGCATGTCTATCAGTTAAAGCCATTGTACACTGTACCTGTACAGAGGGCTGTGGTTCCATTCTGAGCGTAGCCCTCCCTGCACTGACAGTCGCCTAGTGACCGACTACCCAGGGGACTATGGGAGAAGGCGGGACAGCTGGTACAGGACATGGCGGACACATCTTTGGAGATTGTCCCATAACTCCCAGCAGGACAGACTGAAATTGTAACCCAGATATTGCCTGCTACAGAACTTATTTTTTTCAATATGAATTTTCCAAAAATGCAGTTACCAACTCCATGCATTTAGTACATGCATATTTAACACTTTACAAAGGAAAGGCTCTCATAATTGCAGATGTTATTATATTTTCACAATAAGATGATGGACAAAAGATCCAATTACATGCAATTCAATACTATCATGTAGGCAAATGTCTTTTTTTAAACAAAGATGTACATGTATCTTCGGCTCGAACTAAGTAAATTAATTTTAGAATTTTAGTCTTCTAAGAAATACATTGTACACTTAGGTACATGTTGTTCATGTGATTTGATTATTATTCTCTATAGTATTTTATATGTAGTATTTTTATAACATTGGACTGTCCTGTTGTCTCAGTTATATCTATGTACATGTAGCTCAAGATCTCAAACACAATGATCGACAGTAAATTGGAATGTTCTGATTTTTTTAATTATGGCCAACAAATCACTCACCAAAGCAAGACGTTTTATTTCCACACAGTTTCTGGCAGTGAGGATCTTGAGCATTGCATAAAACTGGAGTTGTTGCTAAAATACAATATTTATGTTTTATCAAAAATTGCTGTTCAATTAATGAATATATCAAACTATGATAGTAGCAGTCCTTGTGTTTTCCTCAATGATCTTTCATTTATTTTATGTTTTGTTTAATAAAATTCAGACATACTAGATGACTTGCATGATAACGTTGATGACCGACTTTTAGTTCATATTTTAAAATAAGCATGTCCCCCGGGCTATAAAATTGAAACACTTCTAACAATTTTTGTAACTTTTGGCAATGAGTACTGGAAATTGGAACAAAACACTACAAAACTGCTATATTTCTATTGTCACAAAAGACATATCAGACTGAATACATGTGCAGTTTGAGCACAGAAGTTGGTTGACATGTGAGTATGCAACATAACTATAACTCTCTTCACTCACAAAACTTACTAAATACAATATCTTGGAACCATGAACAATTTGAAGAAAAAAAGTAACAATGGTATAGCATTTGACAAATAAACTATATATCTTACAGCACAGCATATCCTCCAGAGGAACTGTCGCCATGGAAATGCCCTTTAACTTGGCAGGTTCAGCACAAACAGGCTCTGGAACTACGAACCCACTTTTTCGCCTGACCCAGCGAGCAAACCACACCATGTGACAGTCACATGACATTGGGTTCTTGGACAACGGCCTGTCAATGCAAGGTGGCAGTACTTATATTAATTCTGTATCATGCATATTTTACCATCAGCTTTTATTACATCTGTATTGTAAACTGAAACAGTATTTTTCAAATTTTCAACTTGAAAGATTCTGATCCTCCTTGTTTTATACCTAATATGTACTCTTCACTTTATCACTGAAGCAAAACACTGTCTTAATTAATTCAAACACATTTTATAGATCATTTTTATATAAGACATTTTTGTGGTATCTCTTTCAAAATGAACATTGATCTGAACATGATCTTACAGGATCATTTTTACAATATTACTTCTTTAATTAAAGCACCCGGTATATTTAACATGAAGTACAAACTGGCGGCATTCCTGTCACAAAAACTGCCTTTAAACTCAGGCCTTGAGCCAGGGGGGGTTCGGGGAGTTCGAAAGAACCGCCCTTTTTGCTGGGAAAAGGTCCACTCTGGATAAAATTTGATCTAGGTACATGAAGTTTTTATGGAAAAAGGTCCACTTTTTCAGAAAATGAACCCCCCATTTGATATTGCTAGCTACGGGCCTGAAACTATTTTTAGCGTATACTAGTATTTCACCCTTTTTTGTTACATATAATTAACAGAAGCTGTAGATCTGTCTAGCAGTTCACTGCACTCACACATTGCCATACTCCAAGTGATTGAAACGATCCTGAAAAGATTCTGGTAGATAGCTGATCTTATTGCGGGAGAGCCACCTGAAAAAAAATCAATATCTTTATCACAAATCAGACCAAGTTGCATAAATAAATTAAATGAAAGGAAAGAAATGAAAAGAATTAAATATTATGGTAATAAAATCCACCAAATTTAAAGTCCATGTTTGGTTACTTGTGCAAGCTGATCAATTACCAAGAGATTTGCTCAGTTTCATAACTTCTGTGGTACAAGCGTCATACAAGTACATGGGAAATCTAAAGTTACATGTACAATGTATAATAGGAAACAGGTTGCAAAAGCATGTAGTAAATTTTCACTTCACAGAAGTCTTAAAATAGAACAAATGAAAATGAATGCTCAATTTCTGCTTCAAATGTTTTGAACACGAAGATATCAGATATCAAATGTTTTGAACACGTAGATATCAGATATCAGGTTAAAATCATAATAAAATTGCAAAGTTTACTCACAAAGTCGTCAGTCTATGCAGACCTTGAAGAGAACCATCTTCAAATGTGTGAATTTCATTATCATCAAGATATCTGAAAAGTACATGCAATCCACATAATTAGTTTTAGATGCTTTGTAGAATATTGCCGTATCTTGAATATTGCCGGACAAATTTTTGTCATTATTATTTTAATAATAATTTGTCAGACAATATCCGAGATAAATATTCAACAAAAAAATGGATAATTATATTGATAATAATAATAATAATAATTATTATTATTATTATTATTATTATTATTATTATTATTTATTCCTTTTATTCATTTCTTTCTTTCTTTCTTTCTTTCTTCCTTTCTTTCTTTCTTTATTTTTTTAGTTATTTATTTTGACAAAGAGTAAATCTATAGAAATTTTGAAAACACATAGCGCTCTCAGTCTTGGTAACTGTCAACTGGCCATCCTGGATACTTACAGATATTTCAGAGCCACGAGTTCGGACAAGTTGGCAGGAACCACTTGTATCTTGTTATTACTTAGGTACCTAAAAGGAAACCAGGCATAACTTTAAGCTTCAGAGCACATGGTGTTGACTTGCACGAAGAACTGCCCACCTTTACGCTATGTTATCCTAACTCAGACACGCATAACTCCAATAACCAGCTTTTTCTAAAGGTCATTCAAAAACTGATTGGGGGGGGGGGGGGGGTAACGGTGAAGGGGGAGTAGAGTGAGATACCCCTACCCCCCCCCCCCCCCCCTTACAACTAGTCAACTCACACAACATACCTGTACATCTGACTCACTTGTCCATCTAGCGCCAAACCAATAACTTAGTGTCAGAAATATTTGTCAGTCTAGGAAGGTTTATTCATGATTTTCCCCCCGCAAATGTATTTTGAACTTCAAAAACTTACAGGGTGGTCAAAGATTTCAGTCCTCTGATGGCAGAGAGAGGAAATTTTACCATTGAGTTGTTCACAGCCCATCTGAAAGAGAAGAATGTGCATGCAGTTACATGACATTATTTCACCATAAGGCCAACAAGATTAAATATAATACATAATAAAAATATTTTTATTAATTACTCATAAAAATCTTAAAAATATTGAGCAATAAAATATTAAGTAATTCAGACTCATTTAAAACTGTAATCACATGTTCTAAAATTTTGTCAAAGTTTGATAACTTTTTATGATATCTGATGTCAACAAGACAAACCAACGCAAAAAAAAAATGCTGATGGAAACATTGCCCTCTTCTGTGACGGGGTCAAAGTCTATACCGAGATATCGTTTCCCACAGAAATAAAAAATTAGAGTCATCTCTATACTTACAATGTGGTTAGACTATTTGTCCCTTTCAGTGCTCCTTCTGGTAAGTCTGATATTTCGTTGTTGTCAAGCATTCTAAAATAAATATATGTTCTAAGGCATACGTCACTCAACGACATTCATGTATTTAGTGTCATGATTAATAGATAGATAGATAGATAGATAGATAGATAAATAGTTAGACAGATAGATAGATAGATTAATAGATAGATAGATATCAGTAGATAAATCCATCTAACTATTGTGTGGTGGCGTGTGCGCGCGAGAGAGTATGTTACGTGTACCATACCAGTGATTCGGCTTTAGTCTTAACCTAATCAGGGTAATTGCGACCCTTCATACGATACTTTAAAGGGTCCTAGAGGGATATTAAAAGCTCCCCAAATACTGCGTGCAGTACGTAAAGCGCCAGTGGATGTCAATGTGATATTCCCTTGACGTCAAGGCGAAGCTTTGCTTTTTTACTTATCTTTATTCATTCACCAAAAGACTATTGTCCTCAGTAAGTGTGTCTAAATTGCTGAAATTTCATTTGTGATGGTATTTTATCTGTTTGTATATCAAACGTATCCATATCTATATCAAGTATACTTACAACGTCTCTAGGGAACTCAGATTCTGAAACGTGTTCGTTATGTTGTGCCGACCAAGACCGCACGCGCTGAGGTCCCTGAGCAAAAAGAGAAAAACATGAAACAGACAACGTGTAAAGTCTCCATTACAGTGTGAAAATTGATGTTCTCAAAAGACCTCCTCACGCAATCGACAGCTCATTGTGGTCACAGAAAAAAAAGCCCGCTTTTGCTTGTTTTTTAGTGAGGCTGCTCCAGTAACTGTCAAATAGCAACGTGGAATTATAATTTTTTTATATAAAAGGCACATGGTGATGTAATTTATACTGGCGGCTTTCTTTTTGGCATTCTTCTTTGGGTTTCGATTTGAAGCCTGACGCGCCAGGCCAACTGCCCAAAAACGCCATTCTCTTGTAACGGTTTTTACCGGCTCCAATTTCAAATCTTTTAGAAGCAATTCAACACGTAAAATCAATACAATGACAATAATGTGTCGTGTTAGGGAACATACATGAACTGACACAGAGACAAACACTTACAGCGTTTTTAAATGTTTGATGGTGCTGAAGGCATGACCATCAATGGACACAAGAGGGTTCCTCTTCAGCGTTCTGAAACCAAAAAAGGAAATCAATAACTGATCAAACAACTTTGCGGTACACATTCAGATTAATCATCTCCACAAAGAAGGTCATTTTAGTATTCAAACTTATTCTACAAAATTAAAGTTTACCAAGAAAAGGCATCAGTTTCAAGGAAAGTATATCTTGATCTGAGAAGTGACCCGAAACTTTGAAATTGCCAACTGTCAAGATTCTCTCCAAGGCGTTTACCATGAAACAAATACGTACGTACAGTAAAATAAATGTTCTGAACAGCAGCTTAAGGTTGTTTAAGCCTGAATATTAAATAAACTTTATTTATCTATTTTAGAATTTCATGGAAATCATTTTGCAATATAATGAAAACATGTCAATCATAAGAATGTATAAAACCATTACGGATGTCCAGTCTTTCAGTACTTACAAGTGTTGTAAATTGGTACAGTATTTGAACGTATCGTTGTGGAGTTCTCGAAGAAAATTTCCGCTTATTTCTCTGAAAATAATTTATCAACTACAATTACGACAAAAAAAAACGAAATTAACGTATTCATGATTCAAGTATTAAGTATTGCTCCTTGGATCTAAAGGTAGATGGAGCTAAAAGAAAAATAGTTCTTGTTACTATGCCAATGCCGCAAATTCATGAAAATGATTAATACTGCTTTCGTGCAGAAACATTGGAGTAATCATCGTAGAATTACTGACTCTCCATGAAGTCATGTTCCATACTGTTATATCAGGCGTATACAGTATCCGTCAAAACACGATTAAGGAGGGAAAACAATCACACTAAAAGTATTCATATAGCATATTTATCGCGGCTGGCGTAACGTAAGATAATTGCTCTTGTATTTTGCTTGTAGAGGTGAACGCGTACTTGTATTGCAATACGCTTTATTGTGTTTTAAGCAAAATTCAAGTGCAATCATCCTTTGTTCGGAACGTCAAGCGTGGGAAAGGCCGGTTACGCTGTATGTGACATGGAAGTGTGAAACTATCTCGGCTACACCTCGAAAACACCCCAATCGCAAACCCCTCAAATCCACATCCTGGGGTATCTGGTGCCAGAAGCCTCTTCCCCCCCCCCCCCCCCCCCCATTACACCTTTAACTAGAGATCTTAAAATTCTGAGATCTGATGGAATCTGATCTTCATTATTAATGTTTATTATTATCATTATTATTTAGTCGACCTTTGTATCAGTTTCGTAGTGAAGTTGTGTGGTTCCAAATATATGTCATCTTTACTTACAGAGTGACAAGGCGACTTGTGTTCCTCATTGATTCCGGTTCAAGTTTCTCTATCACGTTATCATTGAGAAGCCTGAAGATAAAAGAAGAAGAAATAAGACAACCTAATAAAATACGAAATGCAGCCCTTAGCACGAAAGGCAATAGAGTCATTGAACTAGAGCCATAAACGGGATTACTGGTACGTTGGTAGTGGTAATTTTGGTATTTGGCATCCAAAAGCTCACTAATTCGGGGCATAAGCAAGCTCAGCACCAGTGCTATATTTTGTGAGCACATTTGGGACGAAGAAAGCCAAGCTGTGTAATTGCTCGGTGCACATATGATTTTAAGTGTTCTGTGTGTGATAGAGACAAAATACCAGGATTATCAGTGTGCTCATCGTACCTTGTGCTTGGGAGTGGAGCCCCCCCCCCCCCTTGTATTACGCATGTAAAAGAGTTTGTGTGCACTGTATTAACGGAAACAAGATTATGCTTCGTAAACACATAATGACACTTATCAATAACATAATTAAACCAATATTGACAAGATTAATTACGGGACCAACAGAGTTGACAGTTTTCTTCGTAGAATATAGTGATTCAAATATTGTTACAAGAAGAACGCGTACATGCAGTAATGAAGTTGTCGGGCACTTGTGGGAATGGATGTGATGATGCGAAGATGATTACGTTAAAACTGAGATACTTCATCAAAAGATTCACTAGTTATTGATATATGCGTCAATTCAACAACGATACGGTTTACCAAACTTTTAAAGTACTCTTAAGCACCGTGTCTTGGGGACCGTTCACAACGAAATGTGTCGATCTAGCTTACGTACACTAGCTCCACGGGGACTCTCGCTGAATGCAATCAGATTAACAGAATACACGCCTCCTGGTGTTGAATAGAACACAGAGAAGCTGGCGATTATAGTAGTACGTAAGAAACTAGAGGAGGTGTGCTAGCCTGTCATACTGATTGCATTCAGCGGCCCGTAAAACCTTTTTCTCTGTGAGGGTCTTGTATAGTCATCTTTAGGGCAGTGCAGGTGCCCATACAATACCAATTGTTGTATGACAAATTAGATTCGATATTTCAATGAGAGCATTCACATCGAGAAGAGCCAGGTCTAGCAAGGCCGAGACCTAAATATGGCGGACCTACATGAAAGGAAGACCGCGTAATCCTTTAATGGTCTCTCAATGAATGTCAATGAATGTCATTGAGAGACCACTAAAGGATTAAGCTGTCTTCCATATTTAGGTCTCGGCCTTGCTAGACCTAGGCTCTACTCGATGTGTATGCTCTCAATAAAAACAACTTACAATGATTCTAGGACTGTGAGTTCCGCAAAGGCTCCGTGAGCAATGTACTTCAAGCGGTTGCCGGCAAGATTCCTATGAGAGAAAAAAAACGCACAGAGCATTAGTTTCATCTCAACAGTTGTATTGGTGAAATATCCAGAATAAATCGATTTAATTTGTCACCTGTTAGTGGCACAATTACCTGGAAGATGGATTGTCCAGATGATTAACTTGGCAATGCCATATTTTTAATAGGTGTTTCCTTGTCTCTTGTGAATATGAAATAACGATAAAAATGTTCACTGTTTCAAAAGAGAATAAGCGTGGGTTGTATATATGATACATGGCGCTTCAGCCGTTCCTAAAAGTACATTGGCCTTGACTTGTCGATGGAATAATTTGCATATTAACCAGTGCCATACTGGTGCTCCATTTTCTCTTTTCTTTTTTTCTTTCTCTCAATTCTAGGTTTCTTATCTTGGGACAGTCATTATCTATTCTAAGCACACCAGTTGAGCCACTAAATTTGTTTATTAAGTCTGGTCATCACCGCAAATCTACATACACGTGATGGCTTGAGCCATGTAATGTAATTGAAGCTAAAGACACAAACCCCATTTAGCCCACATTTTCGATTTCTACTAAGTGCCATAGACTACGAATTAATTTGACTGCGTGCTATTCCGATAGGCCAATACCGCCCGGGCGTTAAACAGACGTTTTAAAGGGGAAATCGATGCTAATTCAGTACAAATGAGGGGAACGCAGCGAGGATACTTATCCTACTTGTTGATGGGAATCGATGAGGACGAATTTTCTTATGTGCCTTAAACGATTAACCTTCGAAACTGCACGCGTTCTGCAACGAAGATTGATAGCCCTGTCTTGGCAATGGGGCTTCCTGGAAAGCCGCAGTCCCGCGGTTGTAGTACTCAGAGGAATGACAAATAGATTCCAACATGCAAAGTTGTTTCTGATGTCGTTTGTCCTTAAGATAGCGTTCTGGTGATGCGTCAGTATGTGTTGAAATTAAATTTGAAATGGTGATATTTCACGGAAAGTAATGCACACGGCTTTAACTGTGAAAACCCCAGATTCCTTGCGTGGGTAATTCACAGTGAATCATACTCTATCACGCACAGAGGAAAGTAGACTAAAGGCATTTTCATGTCGTCAATGTAAAGAGAATGCTAAATGTTGGATTGAGTTACCCTCCTAGTTCTTTTGTAATCTAAAGTATATTAAAGTGTGAAGTGTTAACATTCACGTTACATGGACACTGATATCACGCAACTGATGTCCGGTGTGGCAGGAATGGTAGTCCTAGGAGTGGAAATCCGGGGCCCCATAT
Source organism: Lingula anatina (assembly GCF_051362555.1). NCBI lineage: Eukaryota > Metazoa > Brachiopoda > Lingulata > Lingulida > Lingulidae > Lingula > Lingula anatina. The sequence continues at coordinate 23,170,978 of NC_141772.1, forward strand.
ATTATTAGTAAGGGTTAGGGTTAGTTGAAGTGTTGGGGTTAGTATATGGGACGAATGTCACCTGTACGAAGTAATGGGGACCTGGCTCCTATTCCTGTCACATCCGAGTTTATTGACATGGCTTCTACACAGGTTGGCCGGCAAGTTCTCACGTTAAAAAGTGTCTTGTCTTGTTTATTCATTTTTTTTTTTCGTTTGCAAGAGCAACCCTGGAGATGTGTTGCGTTACAAGCGACTAATTACTGGCGGTATTAAAGCGGTACAAATTGAAGCGCAAGAACCACTATCCCCCTGGCATTACCCTGCTTCATTTCCTAGAATCTGTTAAAGAACCAGTCTTAATACAGAGCTGAACATGCTGTATAGACCGTCTACCTAATATCCATAGAAATGTCTCGAACTCGATACACGTACTGGCAGCACTAGATAATAGTGTAAACCCGGCAGAGGCTCCTTTCATCTAGGGCTTCAGTCTTTGGGTCGGTCTTCAGTCTGGGGGCCCTCTTCAGAACCACTTGATCAGCGGACTAACTAATTAGTCCGCGGATCAAATATGGCGCGACCTACTGGAAAGCATATGGAGATTTAATGGCTCTGTCCCTGCAGGGACGGTGCGCATGGGAAGCAGGGATACATTGTCAAGTGCGCGCCATATTTGATCCACGGATTAGTTAGCCCGTGGGTCAATTGGTTCTGAACAGGCCCTTGGTTGCCTCAATCTCCACTAGCAGGTTTCCGATAGCAATTTCCATTGTGGCTGGTTTCCTAATCCAGTAAAAGACTGCACTGGAATAACGTTGTTGCTAGTGTTTGCCACATGATTGTCATGTAATCCAAAGATGATTGAGATCAGTTTTATGGCGGAGAGACGGTAAATTGTCCACCTGACCCGTCTAACTGTTTTTCTAGACAGTGGAAAAGAAACTTTTCGCTGTTTCAAAAAATGAGGACCTCTACTGACTACTAATCAGTCCCACTGACGCCCAGCAGTTAGATCTATTTGGGCCGTGTGATGCTGAGACAAAAGTATAAATTATTGCACCGGCTGTACTTCTGTACAAATTAATACATCTATTAAATTCAATGGATTAAGTGTAATTGGACATGATTTCATTAATTAAATCTGATTCAATTCGATTTGATTTTTATTATTGGATATAATCATGCATAAAACAGATAGCACTTTTCCATCTCCGTTGTTGATTCATCTAAAAAAAGTTCTGCTAAAGCTCGAGGCAATAGATTTCATGTCCGCGTCCGTTCATTTTCTTAATCTAATGACGTGATAAATACCCAGTGCCTATTGTCTCTAATGCTTTCTATTGATGGATTGGTTGTAGGCAATCGTGATGAATCAGGCCGTGGCCGTTCTCCCCGTTTTGGTCTGCTTCTTCATTCATGGCCCAAGCGAGGGGCGGATGCGGATACGTCTGAGCGGGGAGAATCGATGAGCCTAATTCCCCATTTATCATCAGCAGTAGACGTGTTAGTATAATCTAAAATAATACGTTACGTGCTGCCTCCTCAATCGGTGTCAATTTATTTCCTTTTAGCAATCCAACACCGAGCACCAGGATAAACGGAGTTACTGCTGTTGGAGAGCTCGAGATAAATCGTTGAGAGTAACAGCCAAAGAGATATATCCTCAGATCCTGCTTGGACGCAGTTATATTGTCAGATTATGTTTCCCGACTATTATCTAAGTGTACGTGGGCGCGCGCCCCCACCCCCCTCCCTTCCTGTCGCGCGAAGGAAGTCTTCTCTACATCCTTGGTAATTTTTTTTCTAACATGAAAGACAATTGCCTTTTGCATGTTTAATAAGTCTTCGATACTCAAGTTATAATTCTTTATTAAATTGACTGAAATCTTTAAATAATTATTTTTCATGAATATTACTGAAATCGTAGTTTATAATAGTATGTTGTACAAATACAGAAGGGTCACATCTATCTATACATACGAGTTACATCTTTGTCTGACAAGAAATAAAACTTGTTCATTTTCAGCCTCAAGAAAATTTGAAATATTTATATTGGAAATTAAAGGTTAATTCGTCATCTTATGATGAAACTCTCAGTGCACTCCTGCTTTCAGCCAGTACTTTGAACAAATGAAAGGCAGAAAAGCGAACTTTTCCAATATGAGGGACGGCGCCGCACAGGTTGTCTCATAAAATTTCACCAACATTGTTGAATTTTCGACAGGTACTACTGCACGAAGGTAGCTGAGATGGCTGTATATATTTAACACAAAGTACATGCCACGCCTCTCTAAAAGAAGTGCCAATAACAATTTGGCGTTTTAATGAAAAACGTGGTACAAATGGCACGTACTTTCGTATGACAAAAGATCAAAGCGCTGTAAGTAATCTCTCTGCAATTTGAACTGTGACTGAGACAAAAGCATCGTCTGGAAAACATTATAGAACATTTCGTCTACTTCAAATTTTTAACAAAATGATCAATCACAAGCTTGATGAGCACGCATTTCACCAAAAACACGAACAAATCCAGTTTAACATACGCACGCGAAAGCACACACGTTGACGCATATGAGCACACTGCACACACGATTCAGTCAAATATTTCCAGAGAATGACAGAAATCGTACCATATCAGAGGTTTAATTGAGGTATCTAGGGAGTGAACAGCTACCAGGACACTGGAGCTTAGGGACAGTATTTTTTACTTTTTTACGATTGCACATTGCTTTAGTATTATTATTCCTTAGTACGTTTATTGTAGTCCTATTCCCATTTATTTTTATCTATCCCAGGGATATAGTAATTTCATAAATAAAACTCAAGTAAGGGAATTATTTCGCACACACACACACACACACACACACACACACACACATGCAAGCACGCACATACACACACTTGAGAGTTGTGGAGATCACATGCATCAGTGCACACGTGCATTCTTTTTCAAATCTGGTGGCACGCCGCGCACCCGAGACGCAACACTTTGCATCGCCGCAATTTCTTAAGACCGGGAATTTTTCAACTGATATACCCCGCCAGAAAGCTGGAGATCATATAACTTCTCCTTGTTAACTTTATCTAGTCAGTGGGCACCCCTAGGAGCTGTGAGCTGCGGTAGAAACTGCGGGGTAACATTGTCACGAACGTTAGGTCAGAGTCACGTTACCGACTTAACGCCTTTGTTAGAAATTATTATTATTTTTTTTCTTGGTACCGGGCTGGGCATCTCCTGTGTCTTTGGGGTAATGACGTTCAGACAATCGTTGAGTGGGGAAAACTGGTGCAAGCAATCGGGAAACCACCCTTTCCTCATTCTCATTGTTTGATTGTCACTTTTTATCATAATTCCCGTTTTTTTTTTTTTTTTTTTTTTTTTTTTTTTTTTTTTTTTTTTTTTCGAAAGGAAGACACCATGTGCGTTTCTACTTTTGGAAAAAACTGCACAGAGTACATCACGTGTACTAATACGTGTTACTTTTGGCAATCGATTAAAAACGACTGTATGATAGGCCTACCTGAGGACTCTTTTAAACGTGGTTAATGATATTGAATGGATAGTGATATTGGGTAATGCCCTGACTTGGAAGTTGGCTATGCCAAGGTCTCACTCCGTAGTTAAAACCAGAACGTTTTGAGAAAATTGTGTATATTGCAGTTGAAAGCAATCTTTATCGATTGTTGTCGACACATTTTGATATTAATCATAGGATGTGGTGATAACTGATCAGTAAAGCATAAAATCGATTTAAGTAGAGTCGAACTTTGATAATGAAAGACATTTTTCCACGATCACGCCTTCACGCGTCGGGACCAAAACGTCTCCGTTTTTCTTTCTTTAAAGCCATGCGCCTTCTATGTTTGTATTAAACTGCTATCTTCAAATTCCGTGAAGCAAAAAGAAACAGCACATCTTTATTCTGAATACAAAATCGTCTTCAGTTAAGGCAGCATTCATTTTATGGGTGTATAAGTATGTACAATCTGAACACAACGGTTTGAACACGGGACGTTCTGTCTCCAGTTTCACAAATAAACTTTAGTCATTTCCCCGGCTTAGTTGACTAGGATTCTCATCAGGGTGCTGTTACACTGCACCTGATAGGGTAAGATCTGCCCATGTGACCATGTAACCTTGGTAATTAAGTTCATAGCCAGGGAACCTGACTTAAGTTAATTTGTGATACCGGGACCTGGTCTCGTCACCCATGACGGGGTGCGGTCAAGGTGAAGGTCAGGACGAGAAGGGTCCTTAGCATTGCCACGGATGAGTAGTTGCTACAATGTAGCCACACTATAACTGATTTTTTTCCACAAAACGTTCCAGTACTCTAAATCAAACCAAACCAATCTGTAGGATTGTACAAAGGTGTGTTGCCTTCTACGATTAGGCCTCCTTCGTTCATTTTACTAAGTGCATGCACATCAGGGGCGGATAGAGGCCGTCTTTTGGGTCTTTCAGAAGATGGTGAGATTTTCAAGTTTACATTGACGGGTAGGCCTATAGGGGCCTATGTTTTTTTTTTTTTTTTTTTTTTTTTTTTCTGTCGGAAGACGGTCAGAAATGGAGGATGGATCAACAAAGGTAATTTGGAAGACTGTCAGAAAATATCTCTGGATCTGGCCCTGTACATGTAGCAACATTGTCACCAATAATATCTCTAAATCAATTGTACCTACAAGGTGTTAGCTGAGCATTTATTCAAACCACAAAAGAATACAATGCATGTAAGATTTACATAGCCAAAAATAAGTCTTATTTTCCCGGGAAATCCAATACTATTCTCTTACATGTAACCAGCAAGGTAGGCCTATACCAAAAACCCACTACGGTTAACAACAGAAAGATTAAACCTTATTTTTGTCTTTTTGCATTCAAAGGTTTAAAATATGTGCGTCTCTCTCATAATAGAGATGGAGACTATTGGATTTCACTAGTTTTGATAAATTTAGACCTCAAAACAGTGTTAGACAGGATATCCTTGATGATTAAGGGGAAAATCGTTGAAATTTCCAGAAAAATCATTTCTAGGTATTTAAACTCATTTAAACGGAATCAACCCTATTTAACCCTCGTGGAATTCAAGAAAAGCGGATATTGCGGGGAATGAGCAAACCGTAGAATATTAGTAAGGCGCATACAATGCAAAATTATAAAAATTAGGTTACATGGGTAGTGAAAAGCAGTGCACATATACTCTGTGTCAATTTTTTTGTATATGTACAATGTAGCTTTTTCCACTCAGTGTTGCTAACGCCATGAGTGTATAAAATGCATGTATTCTACGAAGTTTCAAAAGTATCTCCTTTATTTACTTGTGTTATTTCGCTGTTTATAACACGACACAGACAGAAAATGTATCTGCTTGCCCTGAGACCTTTACCTTGACAACCATGCAACTTCACTAAATGTAGGCCTAATCTTGTCAGCAGGGGAATTTGTTAGTTAATTTGCTTAGTGTTATCTTGTCAACTGAGAAATCTTGTTAGACAGGCCGATGACACACCTATGTTTATAATCTTAGCATATTGCGGACGGTTCAAAATCCAACAAGACAAATTAGTGATATAAAGTTTATGGCAGGTAAAAGCTATAGCCCGGTTAAGAGTCAGGTAAGGTTGAGGTAAAAGTGGATAGTCTTTATTAGTATTAAAAATAGTTGAAATCATGGCTTAAACTTCGATGGGGTTAGTAATATTATGAAGGACGTTTTAGAATGGAAAAAAGTGTGTTGGATTATTGGGATGGTACGTATTATATGGTATGGGAGGCAAGGGGATATCGTAGTATGTACATGCTCCACTGAAATGTAAATAGTCAACTGTTTATGTTAGTTTGGATATGGCAATGGTGATATTATAAAAGGTTAGCAAATAACTTGTTCCATGCAAAAAATGGCGTGCTTAAGTACTTACAATGTCTGTAAACTGACTAAAGAAACAAAAGTTCCATTCCGAACTTTTGTAAAATTATTCCGTGACAGATTCCTGGAAAAAACAAATTAGCCGAGCGGTTTTGCATTAACATGATTGTTGTGGTTCTCCGCCGCATTTATCTACAACTTTCTGTATTAGGAACGGTTGCTTTGATTGCAAATTAGTTTTGCGAGGGATCCAATATCCGAATTGAAAAGAACATTATTCAAACCGTCTTTACAGCAAATATATTGTAAAGATAATATGCTTGATATTAGAAATTCTCCAAGTTGCAAAGAATAAAAGGAAGTAGAAAAATACACTCACATGTTTAAAATTGAGGATGTGGCATTCTTCGACATGACGGCCACCAGGTCAGCCAGGTCAGCAAACTTGTTATCACTCAGAGACCTGAAAAAAAAGGACAAGTAATTGCAGATTTAACCAGAAACCAATTCAAATATTTGCTGTCCCTTGAGAAATAATCATGGTTTGTTATCTGCTTGGTCAATGTACTGGTACATCAGACACAGAGGAAATAGACGGTAATTAGGCTGGGTCAACATATGTCAGATGTACGGTGAAATGTGCAAAAATAACTGCCGTTCCTGCAAAACGAAAATGGCTGTCCATTTTCATACAGGATTAATAACTCAAAGTCCATTAAAAACTTACTAAGAACTTAACCACCTTTTACTGTTATTGTTTTGAAACAGCGCGAGTCTGTAGAGTCTGTTAATGACCAAATAACGGTTTTGATAAAAACAGCTTTTGACTGACGTTCATTTCTGCAGCAGTTAGACCGAAGACTTTTAGACCAAAATTACCGTTCTTAAATTAAAACTTTACTAACAATAACTTAATATCGGGAAAAAAACTGCACCCTTGTCTTTCTCGTTTTTAAGCAGGGACAATATCTGGTTTGCTTGGACCGCTAATTAATGATTAAGCTAGTCTAAAAGTAAATTAAAAGCTTGGTCTAAAAGTTCAGAAGTACCGGTAGGTACCAGAGCTCTGTATATCACCCTGCTGATGGCTCTTTTAAATCCCATCTCATTTCTAACATTATGACTGAACCCACATACAATGATTCGGTCGCCTTAAATCAACTCCAAAAATTAATAATGAAGTTATATCCTCTCATTCAATTTATACGGTGGATTGAAGTATAACGGGCCATGGCTGTTAGTGTTCATGCAATAATAGAAAACGAACGATGACAACTGAGTTAAAAGTCGATAGCAAATCACGATAAGGCTGTAAAACACTGTGTAGCCCTATAAAACAAAAATGTCGTGTTGAACTGACTACATCTAGTATATCACTATCATATGGATGTAATTTTCCTTGAACTATTCAGTGAGAGAATATTTTACACCTATAAAACATTTTTCTTTGTCCTGTAGTAACCTTTGTCATATACATCAACAGCTTCTGTGGACAAATCTGACTTACTTAAGTAACAAAAATAACTCAAGCAGTTATATATAAAACTACACACACACACACACACACACACACACGTATATCTGGTTGGAATGGCCATGACATGCCGCAGAAATAGCTAACCCTCGCCATTCAGTCACCTCGTCATAGACAGGGTTGCCCCGTCTCTCCGCATGAAACCCTAGGCCGCCCTGCCCTTACAGTGCTAACTGACCCGCAGATAACGTATAGGCAGGGAAACAACACGGGGACTGGGCCATGATTGAGGAGAGTTGGTTTTTCCAAGAAATAAACTGCTCAAGTGACCATCTTTATTCTCTTGGTGGTAATTCCCAGTAATTTTCCAAGCGATTTTTGATTGAAAAGAAGAACAAAGATTAGTCACATCGATCGCGTTTGCTCCACCAAGGACTCGCAAGGTCAGATCACGAAATAGTGCAATTATCTGTTGCTTTTGTCATCCATTTTGTTCATAAAACTTGTCTTGACATGTTTATCATTTGAAGCAGGGCAACAGAAAATTGTGAAAAAATGGGCAAATGTCCTCATATCTGTGTGCAAAAAGTAATATTGAGGCCACTGGGTATATGAATGAGTAATGTTGAGTATTCGGTTCTGGCGAAGAGGCTGAAGAACAAGAACCATAGGCCTCTTTATACAGTGTACTTACAACATCTGTAGATTTCCTATGTTTCCAAAAGCTTCTCTTGGCAGTGCCGACAACCCATTTCCAGACAGCAATCTGAAACATAATTACAGCTGGTCATTAAGGAAAATCTGTTAATTGTAAAGAATTACAGGAATATCAACACCCGGTGATTAGAATTCCAAGTCCCCAATCCGCTAATATATCTCAATATATACAAATTAAGTGCAGCATTTTAATATTTACTGTTAAATATGTTCTTTTGTATGTTATACCATATTAAGAATTTCTGATCGAAGACATCTATCTATTACTATGTAAGTGCACAGGTAAAGTTCGTGTCTTAATGCTTTATGTCACAGAACAATTGTTTTCAACTAAAATAAATTCGGCATTATCGGCAAAATCACGCCGATAAAGACCAACGCATTGATTACTAATAGAAAAAATATTTAAAATAAACGGATGCTTGACATTCAAATGTTATTTTCATTCCACCAGACTCTCAGCAAAAAAATCCGAGACAAAGGATCTTGGTATTTCCTCAAAAGATCACCTCATTGTCTTTCTTGTCGTGCCATCACATGTACATGAAGTAATTTGTATTTTATGAGGTATGATAAAGGTACCCGGTAATTACATTTTGATTGATAAATAATGGTTTTGTTCACATAGGTTAATGTTATCACTCATGACAAAGAGCATACGACATTAGTCAGTTGGCCTACTCAGTAGCGGATTTAGAGGGGGGAGGGTCAGGGGGGGGGGGGCCCTTACCCCCCTTCAGTTTCTGGAAAAAATCACTCTTATGTTCCCTTCTTGGAATTAGGATTTTGACTAGTTGATTTATAATATTAAACCGTACCAAATGGCACCGTTCGCCGTCTCAAATACCAGTTTTTTCGGGGCCCACGCCAACGGGGGTGAGGGGGGAGGGGGGGGGGGTCGGCTTGGCATCTGCGGGCCCCCCTTCAAATGATCCTGGATCCGCCCCTGCTACTAGATTTAAGAATGGCGGTCAACGTGTTGCGTGTAGCGAAACGTGCAATGGGTGGAGTTAATTGTTAACAATTGTATCTACTGCTAGGAGACAAACCGCCTCTAGAAGATGACGTACGCAAGAATGAGCTTGGAAAGTGTGTGTTCTCTAAAGATTTTATAAATACCGTTTTCTTTTTTGCTGCACGTTCCGCGAGAAATCATTCAACTGTGTAAAAATGATTTTACGGTATAGTTAGAAAGATTGACTCATAAATACTGACACCAAATTCCCGCCATTCCAAGCTTTGGCTTGATTTGCAGTGTGAAACAGATCCCTGTTCGAACAAGTCCCCTTTCCCTTTCAGTACGTAGATTCCTTTTGCTAAACTGGTTATCAATGGCAGCTATATTTCTTGGTTTGAGAGGCTTTGAGATAGATGCGTTCAAAAAATCAGATATGTGATTATTTTCAAACGTAAGGCTGAATAGATGTATTCACGAAGAAACAAAGAACCACCGAAATAACGCTTCCGGTTTCCTAGGTGAATTTTTTGAAAAATTAAGGAGGAAGTAACCATGCGTTAGGTCCTATTTATACTACATGTATAAATACTGGGACGTGTTGCCATGACGATGGAACAGTGATCTGACAAGCCCTGTTTCCCACTGTGTCAAAATTAAAGTACCTGTTCCTGCCTAATTTATCACTAAAACATCATATAGCCTACTAAACTAGCATTTCTGTGACGCGTCATGCATGTCCTATTTGTCTTTTTGGTGTGTAAACAGTCCATGAGCAACAGAAACACTTCCATAGGTGTATTCAAGGGTTTACAACATTTTATATGTGCTCTTCTTGCATTGGTTTTCACCCACACATGGTAGCATCCCAATTGAACAAATCAATAACAATGGATATAATCAGCACAACCCTATCAAATACACAATACTACAATCACCGTACGCAGCAATGAGGAAACAAAGGTTGAGGGAAATTTCACCTTGCCCTTCTCCATTTAATTTCACTCAAAGTGTGGTTCAGACAATTTATTATTTGACAGATTGGAGACAGCATAAAACGAAATAGCGTGAGACCAGACACGGATGCTCCAAAACCAATGTTTCAGACGTCCATTCTTCAGACAAATCTCTGAGTTATATAACAGAATGTTAAGGATGGGGGGGGGGGGGGGGGGGGGGGGGGAAGAAGACCACACCAATAACTCCCTCCCCCTTTCACACAAGAGAAGTTCTGAAACATTTGTGTGATTCTGAACAAGTGCTGTCTTCTAGACATTATCCATGAATTGATGAAGCCATATCCATCCTTACATAAGTCGTGGTTGTGCAGACGTTTCCTGTAATTGTACGAGTTCAATCAATAAAAATGGCATTATTTGTCTTAACCTAAATGTTCTGTCAATTAAATATGGTATAATCCACATCTAAAAAAGGTAGTACCAATGTGTTGACCATCACGTGATCAACTTCGAAACTATACTTAGAATACGGTGCATCAGTATGTGGCTACCATCTCCCTTTTCAGATATGTAGCTAAAATTGGCAGTCCCCTCTGAGGATGGCATTCTCATTTTTACAATAAAACAGTATGCCTGTTGACAAACCTGCACTTTCTGCTCTAATAAGGAACTGAATCAAATTCCCTGTGCAGTGTTGCCAATTTCCTATCAGGCTTGTCGAAATTAGTTCAAACAAGCAACAAATCAGGAGATCACGTTCAGACTCGCGTCCTTTGTTGTCCTCTAGTTGTTATCACGAATTGTAAATAGTTATATGGGTTTCAGAGAGCCAGATGTGTCACTGTCATCTAGTTAAGTGCAGTACATGAGGAGATTGGAATAAACTGGTGAACAGGTGTACAAAGTACATGTCAGCAACATTGGGAAGATTTAAATACCACGTGAACCGAAGCAAAATACATAGCACCCAAAGATTCCTCATGTCATTTGTTACTTGTTTTTTCAAAGAAAATCGATCGCAACGGTTATGAAAATATGAATGAACATGTTGTTACAAAAAAAAAAAAAAAAAGAAAGAATGGAAAGACCAATCCCTGTCATGTATATTATTATCTGAGAGGTCTATTGCCAAGAAAATTATAGTGATTGTTCCGAGCACGCAATAAACATTGTTCGTTGTTAGGTCGCAGAGGTCGACCAAAAAACGTTAGACTCGGTTATATTCTTGAAATATTCCGTAGCTAGCAGATATATAATATGATTATATATGCATGTACGTATTAGTCTGATTATTCGTGCGCTTCTGTTGAACCGCGTGATTAATTTTTTTTCTTTTGCTTTTTCTTTTCTTTTTTTTTTTTTTTTTTTTTTTTTTTCGCAGCGGAGGCGTCAAAGTCAATATACATGTATATGGAACGTGCTTCTCTGCATATAAAATATCTCCGTGTCGAAACGGCCTCTTGGGAAGGATTGGTACACGTATCCAAACGAGCAACAACGTGTGAAGAAAGAACCTTATTCAAAAGTAAGACACATAAACGAGCACGAAGACACGAATATCTCCATTATCTCTTTCCACTTTCAGGAAGATAGAACGACTGATCACAGTTGAAGGCTAGTGTAAGATTTTAATGAGGAGAGACGGTGACTTGCTGTCCAAATTAGTGCACACAGGCTACCATATCCACTTCCATTTGCCCAGCATTTTTGTTCACAAGCTACATGTAGTTAGTAGGGATTATGCTCTGGGTTGATTGGAAAAACGCTGTGTTCACGTGGCATACTTTTATTGGTGAAACGTTATGGTTCCAATGACTTGTCAATAATTATTCGCCAAGAAGTACCATCAAAATCAAATATCTAGCTAGATACCATCGCACACATGTTTTTTCTATTGGCATTATAATGTTCGCAGTATAGAAAAGGAATCGTCTGCTTTCTGTTCGGGTAGTCTCACTTTACTCCAGGGGCTGTGGCAGCTCTTCCACGAAAAATCAGCAAATAGCAGGTTTGCCGCTTTAAGTTGGTCAGGATATTGGAAAATGGGAAATCTATGGCCACAGACTGAACAACAAATGTGCCATTTTCGGGTCTTATTGCTATTATTTTGCAGTATGGCCCCTCAAACTGCTTTGTCGGAGCGCAGTGCCAGTAATGGGAGGTTCTAGCAGCTGGTGCCCGCGTACTGGTATATGTATGTTTGTATGTATGTATGTATGTATGTATGTATGTCCGTACTTAGTGAATGTGCATATACTGGTACAGATACCAGACAAAGTGATTCTCTTCTCGCACCCAATCTTTAAAATTCCGTGTGAATTGTTGTAAGTTTTTAACAACGTCAATTGATGCCGTCAATTTTCGATCTTATCTAAACCTCCCTTTGAACAGAACAAACACACACTTTATGTTACAATCTGGATAATAAGAATCTAAATAGAGAACTTTAACCCCTCCCCTAATATAATTTTTCAAGGGCAGTGTGCAAAAGCTCAAAACAATCTCTAAGAATAAGATAAAATGGCGTTTGAGTATTTCGTCCAATGGGGCATGATATTGTAAACATTATGAAACAACAATGGTGTCTTTTAAAACAAAGAATGAGATGAAACTGAGCGTAACTCCTTTTAGCTATGCATGGCTGCTGATAAATGTTTTCGCCTTCATAACTTGAAGCTTTTTTCCATTTTTCCGTACTGTCATTTAAGTGCCTGGAGAGACCACAGCCGGTGACGTGATGACGTAATAAGTAGAGCACGTTTCGCAAGAGCCAGCCTCGTGCCTGTGCGACGTAACCGCATTCTGAAGGTCATCATTTGACCTTAAAAGTTACCTGATGTCGGTTAGCCACGCGCTATGCCTGAATTTTCACCAGGACTAGTTATTGATTGTTTCAATAAAATGCTATACTATACCTACACTGTACTTACCATTTGTCACGGCATGTTCACCAAAGCTCATTGCATTACACCGTTCAGCCAAAAAATGTGTGGTGAGCCAACACATGCGCCCACTTTGTTTTTGAACAAAAAGTCGGTAAAATGATTAAAAGATTGTTTATAAAGTAGAAAAATTCCCAACCCACAAAGCACGAAAGAAAGGCGCTTATTTGTGAAGTGGTCGGAGTCGTCCTATGTGTCTTGCCTAACAACATGTTTTTTTTTCTTTACGCAAAAATATGATGTCATCGACATTTAAAGTTATACAATACTCTTTAAACCTTTAAACAGAAACAAAATCATGGAAATATCAACAACTTCTATCTTTCGTCACCAACGTATGTCTATTGTATCAAAAAACACTGAAACCTGTTTTGGAGTTCTAAATGTCTAATGTCATTGTCACGAATGAAATTTAGCAGTTTCTATCTTTATAAGGAAAAGTTGTTTTTTAAATCTTGCCCTTTGTAACTATGAAGGTGACGACACACGGGACCTTTTCCTACATTTTGTACTTTTTTATACACCATACTCGACTTTCTTCTATGCTCTGTACTTATTCTTTCTCCTACAGTTTGTGCTTATTTGTACACCATACAGATCTTTCTTGTACATTTTATATTTATTTGTCCAATAAACGGGACTTTCTCTTACACTTTGTACTAATTTGTCCAAAATTCATAACTGTTGCAAACGTTTTGTTCTTCTTTGTACAACATACAAATCCTCTTCATACGTTTTGTACTTATTTTTGTACTTATTATTTCTCTAACATATACAACCTTTCTTTCGTCTGGAACTTTGTACTTTGCCCAACACGTAGGGCTCTCTAATGTTTTAATTGTTGCAGATAGTTGGTATGTCTTTATGCAGGCCCATGCATTATAACTCAACAATTGAGTGCCTCAAAGGGTGAAGGCTATACTCGTTCTCTCATGATATCCAAAAGGGCAGAAACCCAGGGGCCTCATTGGAAGTAAATCGGGCGTTATACAAAACCAGATAGTTCTGTTCTGTGCGGTTTGACAACCTGGCTGTTCATGGTCTTTCTTGCGTCCTTCGCAGGGGGTGTCTAGTTTCTGCATTGTTTTTTTTTGCTTTTTTTTTCTGAGTCGTGACTCAAGATATAACGATTTTCCTAGGCATTATCCACACTATTCATTACACACCAACTGTCTAAATTTCATCAATTTAAATTTCAAATAAGTATATCCCTTCCAAAGATCAGATTTTGTTAATTTGGCTTAAGCCAAGTGGGAAACGTCGTCTCTCGATTTTACACGCCTTTTAAACGTTAGTATGTAAAATCTAGAAAAAAACTCAAGGGCATTAAAAATTCGACGAACTGTCACTTTAAATAGTAAACAGTCTCCGATTACTTTCATGTAATGTAAATAATAACCTTAATCATATTACATGGAAGCAGACAAGTATTACCCAAAAGTTGAGTTAATAATTTCTTCCAGGAAAACAAAGGCAGACAGCACTCAACTACGGGGAGCATATGGAGTTCTTGTTTGAAGCGATATCTTAAATTAGAGAGAAATAGGTTTTTCATTCCCTCTTGTGCAAAGGTCGTACGCGTATATTGCTTTTTTTTAATTGACTTATAACGTGTTTCAAGTTAGTAGGCATGGCTTTTTGACCCCTTCACCAAAGGCATTGATGAAAGGTCAAAACGCTTTGGCTCGCAGGTGAAACGCTCTAAGTCTATTCAGAAACAAGTCAATTTTTTACCAATCGAAATGTTATCTGATCACCGGATATGAAAAAATTGCCATTTTGTTACCTGTAGTGTGATTGTATCTATTTTATGCTGAATGTGATATGTTTGTTTCCTGAAATGATGAAAAATTCACCCGATATCTGCGCATGAATTAACATTATTTCCGTTATGCTACGTCAGAACTGAAAAGAGAATGGCTCCCCATTCTTTGATGAATGGATGAAAATTGCCGCGAAAGCCTCTGATTCAAAGTAAGCATCTTTATTTTTCAATCAATCTTTCATATAGAACTGAGACACCTTGCTGTTAACAGCAGAACACTAAATTAACTGTTAGAAACGCCTACGAAAATTACCGCTCTCAGTAGTACGTTCTCAGTTTAGATAACTTTACAAAAGAAATAATTCCTTTTAATTGACTCTACGAACTTGTTTTTTTAAGGTCTATCAAAGTCCTGAATAATCAAATTCCAAACATTCCTTTGAAATTAAACGTGATGTAATACAGGCCTTATGAACGGATTGGGCGTTTGCAAAATTGCCCTGATGAACGACTCGAGACACGAATGAAGTATCCCAACGTTAAAACAATAATAACTCTTCGTTTCGGCCAAAAAATGAATTTGCCTGGAGTAAACAACAATTTTCCCATACTTACCAATGGTTAATGAATCCATTTTTACATTCAAAGTTAGTCCCTGGTTTTTTTCTTAAAAGTTTGGTTTTTTGTTAAAATCTCTTAAGAGATTTTAACAGAGTATAGACATCAATGGAGGTCACGTGGTCTAAAGACAAGTTCAAATATCAGAATAAAAGCTATAACTGCTGTTTGTGTGGTAAAACAGAATATATTATATTTCTATGAGTTATTCACAAGGTTTTTATTATGAAATATAGATCTCATACGAAGAGTTATTATCCCTTTAAATTACTTGCCACAAGCACAGCGTTATGACACCCGGAGCGCTCTGACTGTGTTCATGTGCACTAATTGTACGTTTGGGTATTCAAATCGTGGCTCGATCTAGTCATTATTTTGGGTATTTGTGTTCGAAAATCTAAGACAATTATTGTTTATGAGGCCCGTTATATCAAAATAACGTGTAAGAATAAATGAGAAGAAGACCAACAGATGACAGCGCCGCAGCTTCAAACTTGTCGTCGGCCACAATGCCGCTAAATACTCAATTACAGGGAGAAGAAAAAGGGGGAGAGTTTCTTATGTATGTCTCTCTTGAAGGGAATTCATTTTACAACCTCAAAGGAGGTTAAGGTTTATGAATTTGTTGGTTTGCTAGTGAACAGCGTTTTTTCAAAAAGTTTTACGCGGTTTTAGATAAAATTTTCAGGGTTGTCTAACTTTGAAACAATAAGATGTCGGCCGTGATGTAAATTAATAAGATAAATTAATACAATAATTCCTGAAAGCAGTTTGACGACTACAAGTACGGCTAAAAATGGCCACTTCACAACGGATAACTGAAATTAATATTTAAGCTAAGATTCACGCCATGCAGCGTTATACTATAGTATACATGGACAACAGTAAACAACTTGTTGGAAAAGGGAAAGGATTCAGACTAAGATATGTTTTACGTTCAACTTTCTTGGAAAGAGCTGACGCATGTTAATTATAAAATCTGTTATAAACAACGTTAAGGTGGGAATACAACAAAGATCCTTAGATTAAAGAATTTGATCTTACGAGAAACTCATTTATGTTGTCTTTTGCAACCTGGTCATGACAACAAGTTGACACCCAGTGAAATTTATATAGGACAGACTACTGTTGGTCTCGACAGCGCTATTAACGTGAATCTCGTTAATATCCAAAAGAGAATTTGATTACACATACATATCGTGTTGATTTCACATTTTCTTCAACAATAATACCAGCTGACATTGTTTCTAAATAATGGACAATGCTAAGAATCAAGTATCAATTATCAAATGCCATGCGATGATTGCCAATCGCAGTGCCCGCTGACAAGTTTACCAATCTAAAGGAAATTCATTTTATGAACGCTGTGCACCATACTACGAGGGAAACAACAAGTGAAAGAGAAGAATTAAAAACCAATACGTGTCACAGCTAGCCGGAATTCCAGTGAATTCTTAATCTGCCCTTATTTACCATAACTTGATATGTCATGGGTGGATGTCATGGTTATGCGGCGAGGTGTTCGATTGAGAAATACACAGAAGCTATTAAAAATACTTGGTTCTTGGAACGCCTTAGTTGGTGGCTGATTAAATACACGATTGCTTAGTTTGATCGACGACCGTTTGTAAGCGTTGCCTTGAACAGTCGTGGCTTTGTGATCTTTAGCGTATGACGTCACCAATCTTGCGCCAAAAGGTCACAGATCCGTGCAGGTCGACCGTATCCCAGATTTCCAACAGAGCGGTACTTAACGCCAAGAAAAAGATTATGACGCTGTAATTTACTCCACTCTAAAGGCTTAGTACACACTTCGACCTACAAACTGAGCTACCGTCTTTAGGAAGATTTGTCTCATTCGAGAAACAGGTTGCTTCGTTTTTTTTCTCTCACAACCCCATTCTACGGGACCCATATCAAAATCAGATAAATGGTTGGAGCCAACGGCCTAGCGAGGCGAGTAGCTGAGCTTGTATCTCACCGTGTGATTTTGCCTGAAAATGATCTGTAGATTTCTATAATCAATATTTGCTCTACTTATATTTTGATATTTATGACCTGTATTACAAGAACCTGCCAGCAGCAAACGTTCTTACGTGGTGTTGCCATGGTGAATTATTCAAATGTCACAGGCGGCGACGGCAACTTTTCGCTGCGTTCTGAATTCAAATGCGTTTGCGCCAAGTCCTGATCAGACACGCTCTTGGTCCATTTTGGGGTCTAAAACGCTTCAGCATAGCGAGGTGCGACCTTTTAAACTCACAAGAGCTAAGATTTCTGAACAAGAGTGGGTGTCTTTGTTGTGACCAAGTGTATGGATCCATCCACCTTAAAGATTTTTAACTTCTTATAAATAAAGAGATTCTCTTGAGTCAAATCTCCATTTTACATACACTTCGTAGCAGGCTTCATAACTTGGGAAAAAGAGATAGCGCTCCTTGATTACTTATCTTTGCGGTCTTCGAGCTATGACCCTCTTACAAGTAGGTTCGTAAGATATCCTTTCTCTTTGTGAGAAACCATTCTACGCCTTAGAACTACATAGTCTTGATATCTCCCTGTAATAACAACCATATTTGCTAGTGTAAGTTTATTGCAAAAAAAGCATTTTTATTTATTTTTATTTTATTTTATTTTATTTATTTATTTTATTTTTTTACAAATATGCCTAAATTGCGAAAACAATTAGGTAAATTATCTGGAAGCCTGATTCCCCAGAGTCAAATGTGTTCTTTTTTCTTCTATGTAGACACAAACACGTTGAGACAAAGGGCATAAGAGAAAGCATTATTCCATATTATCCCATATTTTCGTCTTTAACTTATTCACACTTAAGTTCAACTATTTCCGAAGCCAACACTAATTCTGTTAAGGTAGTGTATGTTTGGTCTCCAGAACCCATCAGCGTAAAAGGCACACCAGCAAAACGATCATAGAAAAAGCTCGCAAAAAGACTACACATGCTTCTTATACCAAACGACAATGTGTGGTGAGATAATTCTAATAAAGGAAAGACATGCACGTATCATTTTGCGACGTTCGTGGCATTAATTATTGATAATATTATATGAGAGACACAATTCATACGTGATATATCGAAGTCGTGTAATGCTTAGCAATAAACGAATAAATAAATCTCTCTATGGAAAGTCGTTTAAAAGAAGTTCAGGCATTTCAGAATTTGAAATAATTGATCTTTTAATTTTTTAAATATTGTCCCGATAAAGAGGGCAATTGTGATGACGTTATTATTTTAGTGGATAACATTAAAGCCCAATGGACATCAGAGTATCATCCTTTATCAAATATTACATCTTATTTGAAGATTGGAAGATGGAAGACAATCAAAATGAATGACATGCCTATTTTAGAACGCCAGCTATTAGAATATTTTATATTGTTTTTTACCGACAGCAATACCAGTATTATTCCATACGTGCGTTTACATGATGTTCTACTTTCAACTATGCTTGAAAAACAATCCGTGAACAGAAAGCATTAAGGTTTTTCTCTTCGGAGAGATTTATCAATTAAGCTGTTTATTTCAAAGAGCTATGCCAACTACACCGGTGCGCTTAAGAGCACTGAAGGGCAGCCTTCAGTAATAGCCATCAAATCGGATTCGAAAAAATACGTTTTTCTTTGCCCCAACACTGTATCGTCAAAGCAGTAATATCTGTCAGTGTACATGTATACGATTTCAAGATCGTAACCATTCACTTCACTTTTAACATTTTCGGATATCAATATAATTTATTTGTTAGATGAATAAATTGTTTGGGAGCTCCACGGCGCTGGCAGTGGTGAGAACTTTGACCCACCGATCCCTGTTTGATTCCTTCGTTAATATTTCATTTAAAAGGATATAGAAACCCCTTTATATTTCATACCAATATTGTCATAATGAAGATGTATAGTCACATTACGAAGATGTCACTCACAGCGACAAACAATTGTATTTTAATTGGAACGACAGGCGTCCAAAATTTTACTTTGTATACCGGAGTATACAGTAAAAATTTGTATACATGAAACTGTTTATATCAAAAATTTTGACAAACATTGCGCAAGTCCAACACAGGAGACGGCAAAAATAATCCTTCATCTGTGAGAAGTATTCATCTCAGGGTAAGCAAATATTAAGATAAATAAATAAACCTGAAGGTACAAGAAACACACAACAAGAGGTACTCACAGTTTCTTGGTCCGGGGAGAGATGTCCATCCAGACCGAGGCATTCATCCCGCCCCCCGTGAAGCTACAGTCGGTGGTCAGCCCTGCGTACCTCTCGTTACGGCACCGACAAACCTCTGGACAGCTGTGCGTCGACTGACCACTGATGTACAGTCTATCTGCTGTCATGATGATGACCGTTAGTATACAACACAGCCGTATGACCAGTGGTGACCAGTGCCCAGACGGCATTTTAAGCCTTGTGAAGACTTCTCTTGTATTCTGTTAAACAAAAGAGTATAGTTCTACAATTGCTGTGAAGCGACGTGAAACAAAACCTCCGTTGGATCAGCGGTTCCACCTTTGTAATTGTGTTTTCCTTTCAAGGTACCTTTAAAATGGTTATACTCCCAAAGTAACTTACAAGATGTGCTTTTAGCGCCTGCCTCGTTACTGGTGTCGACTGATATTCACCGTATGTGCGATTGTTAATGAAGTTTGTTAGCGCCGTGGGAGCGTTCATCAAATGGTTTCTGTGTCACGCAGCAGAATGTCCCCAGTGGAGCACGTTGACGGCGGTGTGTTGCTGACTCCGTCAGCTTCGCGTGTGGACTAGTCTAAAACGACACGGAAAGCGCAGCCCGTATTTCTATCAATAATGTAAAAGCGACACCAGCTGATTCGCTGTTACAGTGCAGATGGAGCTGCTCTTCCTCTGGCAGACCTCAGTGCCATGATCTGGAAAATAGGCAATGAAGAATGTCAATCCGATATCATTGGCTGAGATCTCGGCGTGCGAGGCGCGTAGTACGCAGTCTGTTTGCTGAGTGGATATATAGGGGAAATACTGCGAGCTGAGAGAGGCCAGAATGGGGGCAACAAATATTGCTTGTATCAGGGGCGGATTTAGGCCGTCTTCTGGGTCTTCTGGAAGACGGTCTGATTTTCAACTTTACATTGTCAGCCATCTAATGTTTTCTGTCGGAAGACGGTCAAAAATGGAAGATGGATCAACAAAGATAATTTGGAAGACTGTCAGAAAATATCTCTGGATCCGCCCCTGTGTATTTATTGTTATACTTCACCCCAAATTCTATAAACATTTCTTTTATTACAGCCTTTGAACAGTTCTAAATAATTGTTTGTTGTACAAATCATCAGGGAGTGGGGGTTTGTTTGAAAAGTACCGATTTTAAGTGCCTAAATTGTTTCTTCGTTTTTTTACGTCAGTGGGAAATATTTACCAAATATTTGCTTTGGTAATAGGAGAAAAGCATAAAATTTAACATTAAGGTGCACTTGAATTTTTCATCTTAAAAAAGGGAGTTACAACAAATAACAAAAGCTCACATCTTACGCAATGACTGCGATATTATACTTATATTTTGAATTCTTTACGTTACAGTTACTGGGAATAGGTAATTTAAACATTTAACATAATCTCGGTTTAATCCTTAGGATGTAATTATTGCACAGGTACACGGCAATTACGTACAAAACAGGAAACATATGAAGGAAACGGATAACCGGTAAATTGCTGGTGAACTTTCAAGATAATTTAACCAAATATTTGCTGGTTGTTTTGGAACCAAACTTTCCAAGTAATATTCCCTGCCAGGCAAAAGTTGACTCCACACAGGAAGCAAGCGGCGGAAGTGCATATCCGTTAAATTGCAGGTGTTTGTTGGATATTTTAACTTATTTTCAATAAAACGTTTGAAATAAAAAAAAGAGTATATCCGAACGAGACATAAATTTATTCCGATATCTTAAGTTGATAAATACAGAGAGAAATACTAATCAAAATCTCGTCTTTGCGTATCAGTTATAGTATAGGTAACAGATAAAAACGAGTAGGCGCAATATCTCGGAACAATATACGAACATTTCTTTAACTTTATGAGAATGCTGCCTATCAAAGCAAAACTGCATATTCACCAGAGAGTGACTTAATGAAGACTAATACATCATATTGCAAAAAAAATTTGGAACTTCTTGTTCATAATTAAAATCATTGAGCTGGGCGGGGTTACAAAGAGGTTGGGCATTGTCATGTTGGAACAGAAAGTTACGGCCAAAATGGCCTCCAGCATATAGCGCCATTTGCGTCGCCAGGACTTGCCTCAAAATGTCAGCACTTACATTTTCATTGGCAATCACCAGGCTGGTTCGACACCAAATAATAAATGGCAGGCCAAACCTGGATGGAACCGTCACCATTGGCAACAATTTACACCACACAGTTTTCAGCAGACGTCCAAGAGACTGACATCGAACACAGAAATGCAACAAAAATCTGGGTATGCTTCCAATGACGCTGTTCCTGCTAGCAATTATAAAGGGACATTTTTTTTTCAGATTTATTTCAAAATGTTATATTTATAATATTTGCGTTGACGTCTAAGTATTTTTTGCTTTAATAAAGAAATAAGCTATGAAATCCAAAAGTCTTGCTAGGTTTTCAAGGGTAAGATATTCCAACACAACTCTTTGTTTTATTCCATTCAAGTGAAGCACAACATTTATAATACAGCATAAAAAACATAAGCTCTTTTTTAGCTTTTGGAAAGATTCTAAACAGCAAATAACTGGATATAATTTATAAACAATTTAAAAACAATGAAAACATATTAAATAAATAACAAAAGGTCATAAAGATACAGGATTTATTATTTGCATATTGCACATCTAGGCCTATATACATTTATTTCCATCCCAGTTACTAATCATACTTTAATAACCTTTGATTTTCAGCTGCTCTCAAGCGAAGCTGAATTGGAGTTGTTATTACCCTCTCTCCCCCCCCCACCCACCCCCTCCACCCCCACCTCCCTGCTTCGTCCATAAAGTCGAACACTGCCATAGGTAAGTGAGGCTCTGTACATCTAATTGACGTGAAGTGGCTAATTGGTACGTAAGTATATGAAACGCGCTATAAGATAAAACCGATTAATCTTCTTCTATGCCTCTTGCATTTCTTCTGTTAACAAACCCGACGAAGTGCCACCGGCTCGCGTAACTTTTCAATTGAAGTGGGCGAGCTTAATTATTTCATCGAAGTAGAAAATATCTCAGATTTAACGTCCGTCAAATGGACGTCTGTCATATATCATTAACATAAGTGGAGCGACTGAAAACAAATAACCGGTTGTCAGGAATAGATAGACTTTTTTTAATAAAGAGTACAGTTACTTGCATATGTAAATGCACCGAAATAAGAGCCACCGCAAAACATACCGGTAACTATCTAACGCTGGTGGGCGACCGTGCGTTTTTCAGCTTTATCGAAATCGGATATTTCAGGTATAACGTTGCCTATAAAAACCAAAATCTGATGGCTTTCCTGTTGCCAGAGATATCATTGCCTATATTTAGTATAACAAATATCCGGTGGTCAAAAGTATTTATAATTGTGGGGAAAAACATCGAATTAGGTTCCAATAACACCTGTGTGGGCGTCTCTACAGTTTACCATTGCTGTCCCCAAAGGGCCAGTTCTGTTGGAAAAATTCCATGAAACGAGTGTGGGAAGGGAATTGTGGAATTGTTTCCAATTTGAACATTATTAGCAAGTCCATCAATTTGATGACGGCAGGTTTTGAACTTAGTTTCTGGCTGATGGTTTCCTGCTTCATTCTTGTTTTCTTGTTTTAAAATCAATATCAGTACCGGGACAGGCGTGACAGGAATGGTAGTCCGCTAGGAACCGAAGTCCGCTTCCCATTACTTTGTACAGGTGACATTCGTCCTATATACGACTTGCATTATTCGTCTCGTTTTCGATATTGAGCGCAATGCATTGTGGGTAAAGTGGGACCCATCTTGCGTTGCCGCCATTTCTGTACACAGAAATAAAATGCCTCTCGACGGTTCTATGTGTTTTGTGCCTGTTTGTTTCAACAATACGGAGCGAGATCGAATTTTTTTCATTTTATGCTTTCCCCAAGGACCCAAAAAAGAGAGGTATATGGATTGACAGTATTGGACGAGCGGGAAATGAAGGCAAATTTAGTAAGTTTGAGCCCGCCAAGCATCACCGTGTGTGTAGTGCTCATTTTGAAGGAGGGAATAAATCGTATTTGGGTGGGAGACCAACTATATTTTCACTCAAGAAATCGAAGATTCGTAAGCCCCGAAAAAAATTATTAGACATTTAACTGTTGAAAACTCTGAGACAAATTTTAGTGAACCTGGCGGCAAGTGAGAAGTTGAACAGCGAGGACGAAAATGGCTTCTCAAATACAGACCACGATGCCTACTGCATTGTATCAGATGCAGGCTCAGATGCGCTTTTAACGACAGTTAAGGAAAAACAACATATTATTTTCAGTATCTTTAGAAATTTAACTTTCGGAAACAACTAAGAGTGGAATTACAACGAGCAAAAAAAAAAAAAAAAAAAAAAAAAAAAAAAAAAAAAAAGATGCATAAAGAAATAGTGTGACAGAGAAAAAGTACATACAATGCTGGAACAACTGTCCAAAGCACATGAGGCAGTTGACAAACACACTTTCAGCATAAAGTCTATGCACAACAAACCTGAAATGGTTAAATTTTACATCGGTCTTGAAACCTACAAGGAATTAAACATTTTCATGACTTTTTATACCCTGACATTACCTCAGTATAAAAAAATGGCATGAAAACTGTCATGTGAAACTTTGGTTTGATTTCACAGCAAGGTTAAAGCTGGTTTTAGTTTTACTTTGGTTTTAGAGTATTGTTATCGACATTGCTTAGACCCGAGTAAAACTAAAACCAGGTTTAAACCTGACTGTGAAGGAGTATTGAATGGTATATTACTTATGCAAATAACAAAAAAAAAAGAGAACACTTTTACCAAATATCTCATTTTTATTATCAAAATGCACTTGAACATATCTAGAAAATGTTTAAAACATTGCATTTTAAAAAAAAAATCAGAAATATCGTAAGGTACCTTGGAAAGATATTTCCAAGGCAACATCATTGGTTTTATTATGCAAAATAAAAATGTGAAACGAAATATTAAATTGTACTTATTAATAGGCAAATATTAAAAAAAAAAAAACGGTTTGGGCATTCCCTTCAAGGACTTGGTCCATTCTCCACTGTCTTGATTCAAACTTCAATCTGGTAGGCCTACTTCTAATTTTCTCTGCCGTCTGGATCCAATATTTTGTTTCTCTCTCTCTATCCTCACTGTACAGTTTTCACCTATAAAACAAGTAAAAAATTTAAAAGTCATGAAAATAGTTATTAAAGTCATCATCAACACATCTATAACAGTGATTTATTTACATACATACATATTAGACTGATGACAAAACAGAAAATTGACATGACTAGTCATATTTTTTTAACCGAAATCTACCTGGATACACAACAGAAAGATAATGAAGAAGAACAAATGATAGATGCACTGATATTGACAGCGAGCTTGTACTAATTACCTGTACAGTGCACTAGCCCACCTCCGAGATTGTATCAGATAACTGCTTGAACCAGGTGACAAATTTATCTCCCCAATAAATGACTCAGGTGAACATAATTACATAATGACCACATTAGGGTTTTGTATTTAAGAAAATATCGTGTAACATACCTTTTTATCAGCTCTTCTTTTTTGCCTGATGTGTGGGCATCCTACATTTTAACCAACTTTTCAACTCCGGCATCGTTGTCGCCTCAAATGGCTTGTTTAATATCGCCCCCGGCATGTCTTATGCTTCCATCATGTGTGTTCCTATCGCTGTCAACAACGCTTCCGGTACTATTTTGACCCCTGCAGTGCACAATTCCGGTCATGCGCATATCGCACCTTTCGAATAATGCAAGTCGTATATACACTTACCCCAATACTCCAACTAACCCTAACCTGTACTAATCATATGGGAGCCCGGACTTCTATTCCAATGAGTACCATTCCTTCACCGGCTGTCACTTTGTAATGGAGGGACCCCTTTTGTTTAAATATTTCTCTAAAGTTCTCTTTGGAAATCTGAAATAACAGTTCATCAGTCGTGTGCTTAATTCTTCTTATACAATAAGATCAACATTGTTGTTCCCATGCTACATGTAAATATTTATTGAAAAATGTGTGAACGGTTGGATATAGCCTACATGTAAGACCCTTCCCCAGCTGCTGGGGATATATCGAGTTCTTGCAAATGAATTAGAAACTTGCGAGAACCTGCTGTGTCCTCTGTATGTACGTATTATAATACGCTTATAATACGCTTAACACCGCGGGCGATTCTGGCCTACTTACTTGGGCAACAAATGCGAGAAATGAATGGATCATGACCATTGATGTTGGTTTGAACAAAAATTAAGATTGAGTGAATAGACATTTTCTGGTCCAAGCCAGCCCTGCCTTATATGTGCATCACAGACCTTGTAATTTGTGCACTTCCGTACATGTACAGTATATGTAAAAACCATGTTACTCAAAGACCACAAAGTAAAGTTGTTTTTATTAAAGATAAGAGAGGTCGGAAATCATGAATGACATTTACATTGTAGGCCTATATACGGTGAAATAGGTTTTCATTTTCTCTGTTATGATGATTAAAATGAATCGTTTTGTAAAGAGACTAAAAAGAAACGTGTTTTCTTCCTACAAGAGATGACTTTTCGACGCCTACACTTTGATCATTGATACGCAAAGTCCAGGCCGTCACTGTAACGCAAGGTCAAGGTCGATTTACCTTTTTATCGACACCTGTTACGTCGTAAAGAAATAGAAAAAAAAACAGGGATTTGTTCTTATTGAACACTTCTTATTTTGAATCTGCTGCGTTTTATGAAAATGGTATTTGCAGAAAAGGTAACATTATTCCTTAGAGAGGAAGGCGGCTTTTTGTCATGCCCCGGGTATAGGTCTACATGTAGTGCTTTTTTATAATTTCATTTTATTCCATCTACTTAATTTGTAACTTAATAGGCACTCCAACTTTTGCTGATACAGAAACTTATTTTCTACAGACATGAGATTTTTCGAACACGCACTGAATGCTGGCGTGTTACTAAAATTAACTCTTATGATCGAGATATGTCAGGTGTGAGATTTCAACGCGTTCCTAGTTTATCATGAACACAAAAAACAGGAGAGATATTTTGTATTAAAAAAACATTACACAACATCGTATGAATTAACCGCAGTTTGGAGATACCGTGTATACTGTTATGCGTCACACGACTCCTTTACCATTTGATACCTTGTTTTTCTCGTACCACCATGGCATCCAGTGACTTACGCTCTATCTTCGCATTTTTAGAATCGTATTGTTACCAAACCCGAAATAGCATGAAAGTATGAAAGCCTGGGTAATTATAGCGCTATTCTGTATGATGTGTACTCTAGGATGTCACTCCGGTTTACCGTTGAGAATATTTCATACATTGAGAGTCAAACCTTAGGGTTAAACTTAGTGTAAAAAGAAGAAGTAGAAATAATAATGATAAAATAGAAATACCAGACCATATTCTCAGGGGCCCATCCCCAGGATTTTTTTTTTTTTTTTTTTTTTTTTTTTTTTTTTTTTTTTTTTTTGTAAAGTGGATTTTAACTAGGGCATGAGCCGGCCACCCCACCCCTTTCACACACATAAACAAATTCAAAACAAACTTTTGGTCACGATGACTTTGTTTATCAGTCACGATGTCTATGAGACTCAGAAACAATCGTTACGAAGGCTTCCGCCCACGCTGGCTTACAACTAGGGCCCTCTTAACTCACAGTCAGGTTCTCAGTGAGTGCACTGATGCACCAGTGTCATTTCTTACGCGGTGTCCCTGCTTTGCGAACAACAAAATGGCGCTAAATCCGCTGCGATTAGTAACGCAATACTTCTGTATAACCCGATTTTCGCACCTGCAGTCCTATATGCTAATTTATGGTATTTAACGCGATGTGCTAATTAATAAGTTGTGGAAAGTTTAAGCTCCTAGCAAGTTGAGTTTTAACAGGGAGACAGGTAGTCATGGCAACCTTTGCGAATAACAATAATTTTGTATTGGAGTATATGAATTACAAAACGAAACTTGGAGATCTTTGATCGCGAAGTATTTTGTAAATCTGGAAGTTTTTATTGCTACATACGGATATTGATCCATCTGAAATTTTATATTTTTTAAGTGTACATTTCGTATTCTGTAACATACATAAAATAACAATATTGTTCGATATTTGAGTTTGTTTCCAACAGGAAGGAAAACACATTTGTTACAAAGGTATTATGATACAATGTATCAACTGTGTGATATCACGCTACCTGCAAAAGGTGTCTGAATAAAAAGTAAACAAGCTGGGTGAAGAGAAAACGTTCAAGCGATGGTTAGTTTTAGCGATGACCTTTTCGCTTTTTATTATAAACAGCAACAATCAACAGAGCTGCACTTAGCAGTAATTAGTTGTTAGTTATAGGTAGTCATCAAACATGTGTCCTTATGTCAAGATTTATTATCTATATTAGTTGAAAAATATCCCGACGGATAAATGCTTTTAGCAGAAACATTAATAGGTAAATATATACAGGGGTACCGAACTTTAGATTAAAAAATATCTCAGCATTTATACACCATAATTCCATGAAGTTTGACTTGTCACGGCTTCATGCCACTGGAGATTTATAGTTTTCAATAAAGAGTATATTTTTAATATATTCTTTAGGTCTTTTAAGACTTAAAAGTGAAAACTATAGGTTACAGACATTAAAACATGTCTGTGGCGCTCAATACAAACATCCTTCTTTACCGAATCCTCGTCCGTTTTTAACTGCATAACCGCAAAAATCCCACCTGGAAGAATTTTTTTTTTTTTTTTTTTTTTTTTTTTTTTTTTTGCATTATGATTTTGAAAAAAAAAAAACTTTATCCAGTAACAAATACAAAACGCTTGAACAGTTTCTTTTGTAAATTTCTGTCGCTTTTCTAAGAAAAAACTTCCCTCCTACACACTTGCCCCCTCCTCAAGTCGCTCCTATTTCGAGGTCAAAAATAAAACTTGCTTCCCCCAATTTACCGGAAATGTATTTCCTCTTTCAGCTATGAAAATACAAAGAAATTGGCAAAATAATGAAAAATATTGATTGGGAAGGGGTGACATAGTTGCACTTAAAGCAGTATATATGGACCGTAACAGCCAATAGGTGTGGGATGTCACCATCCGAAATTGACGTAAGTCATGGCGTGAGAGTGAATGAAAACCCACAAAGTTTACACAATTACGTACCCCAATTGCATTCACAACGGTTGTCTGGCATCAAATTTTCAAGAACTGATGGGACTTTCTGTGGTATTTTATCAAATACCGAAGTCTGAAGTAGCACATGAATATGTGTAAATGTTTTAAAGACGGTATCATATTAAAGCCACGTTACTTGAAGCTTTCTGAACCATGTCTTGCGTTCTTTGCATTTTGATGCTGTGCTGAATACAGAAAGCAGTCAGTTAATCACTTAGAAAGGATAGACGTACCTTTCAGATGTGGACACATTTATGTATGATTACTGCATAAAAACTATGGTTAATAAGTAAAAAAAAATACACTTGTATGACTTATATAAGCCCAGTTACTTACCTGCATGTAGCTCACTCTAGCTGAATGCTCGCTGTTGTTGTTTTTCTTGGAACTATATTCAGGTAAGAACCAATTACCTTGTCGGAGTTGTCTGAATTTCTGTCTCGTATCAGTAATTCCAATCAATTTAGTTCATTCTTTCTCAACCGATCAGTAGGAAACCCGATCCCCGCCTCTGTCCTCTTCCGAGCAAGACAATGAGATTCCGCAATTCTATGTACGACGAGTACTATAATCACAATGTTCGTTTGAGTAGTTTTTAGATATATATACCAAGTGGGTGTAAAGTGCCTACCACCTGCATAAAGGTAAAAATAACGAGCAAGGTCCTCAGTGTCTGGTTCGTTAACCTGTAGCTTGTTGGGGAAAATTAACATTCTTGGCAGAAGTCCGATAATATTCTTTTAAAGGTCTTAGTGCAAACCCATTGATTGGCCACGTTTTTTTATGCCGAGTGACGCCATGTTTGATTTCTTCCTCGCGCCGCTCCCCAACACTATTGTGTTCTGGTCTAGTTTTTAATGAGACGTTACACAAACATTGCAAACAACCGTGAGCAATTTCGTAAATTATTTGTCTTCAGTTACGATCCGAATCTTGTAGGCTTACTTGTTTACATGGAAGCAGTTGAGGTTTTGAAATTCCATAGTGTGATATATTGAAGCGCAAGCACAGGGGAAATAGTATCGTTTCTTTTTTTCTTTTCAGTTATATCTAAAAATACACGATTATAGCATTTAGGTGTCTTTTGTCACTAAACCTGGTGATATTGAATTTTAACTCAGTGCCCAAACATTGAATGCATCTCTGTCAAAAACGCTAGCTAGATGAAAACCCATTCATTGATATAAAATCTGGCACAGAAGGTTCCATTTGTTTTACTGCTCTTCCCGGCAGACAGAGAGCGATATGCGTCTCAGGTATTTTAGTACCTGTAATATTAATATTGTCGTCTGCCCTGGATAGTCCAAGATTTTTTTTTTTTGGGGGGGGGGTCTAAAGCTAAAGGGATTAGGCACATGGACAGATGGCGCCCTTCACCCCCCATCCCCCACCCCCCACCCCACCCCCCCACCCCCCCACCCCCAGACCCGCCACTGGTCTCTCAGAAAAGGCAAAAGGATTCCCTATGTGCTGAAGGTTTTGAGAAAACCATAAGTTAGCCACCTTGCAAAAATTTTATTACCGATATAACGTACGCCTGACACTATTAAGTCATACCTACAGCCATGACTGATCTTCAACGAGGTGAAATGAAGATGCTTGAACTACGCGTCATCCCGTTATTTGCCCAAGTTTTAGAGACGACGCGAGCGTCTTCATTTTCACCCCCGCATATGTACCCACACTTTAACAACGTATAAACTCCGTATACATACAGTGTACATGTGGGAATTTGAAAACGAAAATTCTGTCGGACATCGGAACTGTCGGAATTAACTAAATAGGAATGTTCTAACTTTTAATATTTTTTTTATTTTTATTTTTTAAATAAAATCAGTATCTGTAAAATTCATAATTTTCCCGGTTAAAATGATTGGGCCATTACCGTACGTATGCCTCCTACGTCATACCAAGTCAAGAGTCCCCATCCAGTATATACAGAGTTAAGCTTCATGAGGTTTTTCTTTGAAATTCCAATATGCCGTAACGTAATTTTACACTTCGCGATGGTTGCATAAAGATATTTGTCATTCTAAGCGCGGGCTGCTATATTTGTGTTTACATGTACAAGTATGATTTCATAAAGAAATACCAAACCAAGGGACCCTATGATGTTTTTTTTTTTTTTTTCAGTATATAAAGTGTTAAGCTGAATAAGGTCTTTCTTAGAAATGCCAATATGCCGTAACGTCATTAACACCATTGTTTTATTTTCGGTGAGAGGGAAAGGAACCTCGCGCCTTGCGGTGGTTGCATTCGTTATTCTGGGGACAAGATGGAATATTTGTTATGATTTAAAGAAACGAAGAGGAGACTGATTTTGAAAATACTATAGTCTTGTGGTTCGAGTACACAGCCACAGTCAAGAATAAATAAATAAATGAATAAATAAATAAATAAATAGTCAAGAATTAGGATGAAAACAACGCAGGAATAAAGCTCACACAAGACTAATTTCAGAATTCAAATCCCAAACGTGGCTACTGTATCAACGCTGATTTACTGGAAATTTACCAAATATAGATACAATAACAGCGTCAGGAGACACATTTTTGGTGGTTTTCTATATCTTTCTGTGACACGCAAGCTAATGAAAAAAAATTGTGCCACAATCTAAATCGCTCGTTAGTGAAATAAATCTACCAAAATGGATGCAACAACATTGAGCTTCTTTCCACTTTTCCGCTTCCTCAATTTATTTTGGGACCCTACAGACTCACAAGTCAGCCTTCCTTTGACGTAATGCAATTTAGCATCCTCGCTCTCACTACTATAAAATCCTCTGTTATAGATAACAATATAAGCAATAATAGCACCACCTTTTCATTTTCAAGGCAACCATTACTCAAGCTGTATTTCTGATATGCACAATGAAAAAAAATTGACTGCAGGAAATTTGAGGCTGGCCAGTGAAAATGCAATTATGATTGGGACAAAAATGTTTTGTAATTTTGTAATCTTGGCGAACACACACACACACACACACACACACTTATCCACACACACACACACACACACACACACACACACACACACACACATCCAATGATCTTATGGAGGGCACAGTGAGGTCAGTGGGCCATGTTCTCCCCTCCTTTGATCCGGATGTCCCCCCCTTTCTTCCCTCCCCCTCTCATCCCCACCTCACCCCTCAAAAAATCGTGCAAAACGATACAAAAGAAGGCAATATTTTTATCGTACATATCACAGTAAAATTGTCCTTGATGACTGCTTTATATTTACTGAGAGAAAAATGTTTTCCTCCCCACCCCCAACCCCAACCGCCGAACCCCCATCTCCCCATTAGTAACATCTTGGACCAGTCAGTGCCGGTGTCAACATATTTATCTCACCAAAATTCGTATAACTGACACCACTTGAAACATCCATCTACCCCCCCCCCCCCCCCCCCCCCCCCCCCCCCCCCGATACACACACCCTAGCATATGCAGGGGAGGACACAGCGGTGCAATTTTGAGGAACTCAATCAATCAATCAATCTATCAACTAATCTATCTATCTATCTATCTATCAATAACGAGACAAACCCAAGCCATTCTCCATTTCGTATCCCTACACGTCTCCTGTGAGGGCAATGAAGTGTGTAGTGTTTTTTTCTTTAATCATTCTGGCAAACAGGAACTCTGTGGTGTCGTTTTTCAAAAGGAAAAAAAAAGATCTGGCGAACAGATACTAGTGTCTTTTTTCGAAGACTTTTCCAAAAAAAGATTCTGGCAACCAGAAACTAATGTTTTTCAAAAAAACGATCATGGAAACCAGAAACTAGACTCGTTTTTCAAAAGCATTCCTGGCAAAAGAGAAACTAGTGTCGTTAAAAAAAAAAAAAGAAAAAAAGAAAATTCTGGCAACCAGGAACTAATGTCTTTTCAAAAACGCTGAATTTAATCTCTGTCGTTTTTCAAACTCTGACAGCCAGAACCCAGTGTCGTTCACCTCAGATCAAGTCTGGTTACCAGGAACTACTGTTCTATAAATAAAAGGTTTTAAAGTAGGCTCTGCGGTTGAATAAACAAGACCGGGCGAGGGTGGATGGAACGCAGGAGGGTTTCATTTTCACGATGGTCCAGTACAACTTCCCTTTCATTGAGGCCCCTATATTCGAGTTAATGGAATAGTTCCACATTTGTTTAATTTGGGCGCAAAATCTAAATTTCATTTCTACCAAAAAAAAAAAAAAAAAAAAAACGTATTGCCACTAGTTCCTACAAACAATGATCACATAAATTAAAGATCGAAAAAAGGGACAGTAGACCTAGGCACAAGAAAAAGAAAGAAAAGTAGAAGATGGTTGTCATTTTTCTTGACTCACTACACATGACCAGGAGAAATTTGGAAACAAGAAAATATCTTATTATTATTAGTAGTAGTAGTAGTAGTAGTAGTAGTATTTTAGCCTAATGTATTTGAACGCCGACCCCCCCCCCCCCCCCCCCCCCGACACACACACATCATAAACGATTGTCAGACAACAAGACTCTACATAAGCAGTAAGTTCAGTGCCCTGTGAGGATTCATAATTATTATTACTTTATTATTTGCTGAGCCAAGCGAAGAAGAAAGAACATTTTAGCAATGCCCACCCCACCGCCGCCCCTCTTTCCCTAGGAAAATTCTGTGTCCGTCAGTGTGTTGGATACAGCGGGTCTGAGACTGTTTCTTCTCTAGCACATTTCGGTTTCTTAGTTGCTCAACCTCTGAACCTGATTTGATTGCGCCAGAGATCGTCAGGTATACTGGTATACTCATATATATTGGCATGTCCTCATGGAGTTCTAGTTACTGACCTCACGGGCATTGCCAGCAGAGACCAAGTACTGAGGCAGAGCAGTGGGGAATGAACCGTTATGTAAACATGGACACAGATATGAACCTTACAGTTTACATAACCACTCCGACATGGCTCACCTGCGGATTCTGCAGCGAGGACGGAAGCAGATTTCGGCAAATGTAATAACATTACTTTGTTCATACTTAATGACCTTAAATTGGCTTTCGTGAAATTTATGTTGTTGTTCGCGTAGAGCTATGTTATATGATCGATTCTATTATGCTTGTTATCGTACAACGTTGTAGGCGTAGTCGGAGTGTTCCTGTCTCTGCTCTCTCTTCGCTTTACAAGTTTATGGGGGAGGGAGGGGGGTGGAGGAGCGAAGTTAATTTTTGAAGGCTTTTTTTTAATGTGGACACTGAAGAAGTGTCCACATTAAGTGCAGCCACAATTTTCAACTACTAAGTTTACACCTGTTAGCACTATTGAATTTGGCTTTTTTTGTAAATTATGTATCTTTGCTAGAATACAAAAGAAAGGTCATTTCCTTTTCATATTAATTTCATATTTTTACTCCATTTTATAAGCTAGTTTTTTACACTAATTTTTACCACTATTTATGGTTGAAAACATGATTTTCTAGCACTGTATGACTGTAACCAGTATTTCCAACATCTGTCTTGAAACATATTGAAAATTCAATATCTATCCCCAACCGAACACATATTTTTTTAATATTTACAGCTACCAGTATCATCACAAGGCATAAAATTACAAGGGCAAGTATGCAGATCTTCCTGTACAAGTATCACTAGATGCTGGCAGCCTGTAGTGTCACAGAGGCGCCACCTATCTGTCTTATCACCATCAGATGTCTACGACTATTTGATTGTAGGCGCAGGATCAGCAGGGTGTGTGTTGGCCAATCGGCTGTCAGCTGACCCAAACAACAGAGTCCTGGTCCTGGAAGCAGGGCCGGAGGATAAATGGTGGAACTGGAAAATCCACATGCCGGCAGCTATGACCTACAACCTGTGCAATGACAAGTATAACTGGTATTACAACACTGTGCCTCAGAAACGCCTGAACAACCGTGTTATATACTGGCCTCGTGGTCGTGTGTGGGGCGGCTCCTCCGCCCTCAACGCCATGGTCTACATCCGCGGACATGCCTACGATTACGACAGGTGGGAGAAAGAGGGCGCCACTGGTTGGTCCTATGCAGACTGTTTGCCATATTTTCGCAAGGCTCAAACCCATGATAACTGTGCAGAAGACGACTACATAGGTGGCGCTGGACCTCTTCATGTGTCTCGTGGAAATAGAACCAACCCACTATTTAAGGCCTTTATAGAGGCGGGACTGCAGGCAGGTTATCCGCACACCTCCGACCAAAATGGCTACCAGCAGGAAGGCTTTGGACCAATGGATATGACGGTTCACAAGGGCAAGCGTTGGAGCGCCTCCCAGGGTTATCTCCGTCCTGTGGTGGGGCGCCCCAACCTCACTGTCACTGCCCGGACTATGACACACAGGGTTGTGTTCGAGGCACAGAAAGCTGTGGGTGTGGAATATAAACAGAACTCTCAGGTGAGTTGTTGAGCTGGTTTCAACTTCGTCTTCTGATGGCTTAGCAGTGGATGTAGTTCTGTAATCTTCACATGGCTCAGAGACAGGGCAATTTGTTCTATCTCTATACAAAGATTTTAAATATGCAATGCTATGTTTCAAATGATATCAGAGAGTTGAAGGTGAACAAGATATGCAGAATCTTCAGTAATATTGACCAAGATACAGTTCACAAGGTCCTGGTACATTACTTGTAAGTTATGTATAATTGGAGAGTGTTCCTTTAATGATAACATTTAATTTTGACACCTGTCCCTCTCACAGTTCATCTCAAAAGAATGCATCAGTAACATAAAATCTATGTACTTCTAATTTTGTTTCCATCAGGTAAAAACCGTCAGGGCAGCCAAGGAGGTCATATTGGCAGGTGGCGCCATCAACTCCCCCCAGCTACTGATGTTGTCAGGGGTGGGGGATGGGGACGACCTGAGGGAGCTGGGAATACCTGTGGTACAGCACCTGCCAGGAGTGGGACAGAACTTACAGGTAAGTATTAAACCTAGGGTAATATACCTGTGGTACAGCACCTGCCTGGCGTGGGACAGAACCTACAGGTAAGTATTTAACATATAGTAATTTACCTGTTGTACAGCACCTGCCAAGAGTGGGACAGAACCTACAGGTAAGTATTAAACCTAAAGTAATATACCTGTGGTACAGCACCTGCCTGGAGTGGGACAGAACCTGCAGGTAAGTATTAAACCTATAGTGATATACCTTTGGTACAGCACCTGCCTGGGGTGGGACAGAACCTACAGGTAAGTATTAAACCTAGAGTTATATACCTGTGGTACAGCACCTGCCAGGAGTGGGACAGAACTTGCAGGTAAGTATTAAACCTATAGTAATATACCTGTGGTACAGCACCTGCCAGAAGTGGGACAGAACTTGCAGGTAAGTATTGAACCTAGAGTAAAATACCTGCAGTGAAAATGTACATGTGAAAAGTACCTTGAACTGCTATCAAAAATTTAAAGCAAACCTAATTTATAGAGTTACAAAATCAGTTTGTGGTGATGATTACCCGCCAATTTAAGAAACTTCTTGAAACATCTCTCTTCAGGACCACTTAGAGATAGGCCTACAACAGGAGTGCACCCAGCCCATCACTCTGTACACAGCCCAGTGGAAGTTTCCACACAACATGATCCGTATAGGTCTCCAGTGGTTCCTCAGCCAGACAGGAATGGGCGCCACCACACACATGGAGGCCGGGGGGTTCATCCGCAGCGCCGCGGGTGTCCAGCACCCTGATATTCAGTTCCACTTTTTGCCGTCAACTTTCAATGATCATGGTCGTAAACCTGGGGATCGTCATGCATTTCAGGCCCATATTGGTACCCTGCGTTCTGCCAGTACGGGGCACATCAAGCTGAAGTCTAGAGATCCCTATGACCATCCACTTATAGATCCAAATTATATGTCCAAGGAGCAGGACTGGGAGGAATTCCGAGCCGGCCTGCATTTAACCAGGGAAATATTTTCTCAGAAAGCTTTTGACGAGTTTCGTGGACCGGAACTGAAACCAGGGCTTTCTGTCCAAACTGATGCTGAAATAGACGCCTTTGTGAGGGCGACAGCAGACACTGTGTATCACCCATCATGTACCTGTAAGATGGGGGCGGCTAATGACAAGATGGCAGTAGTGAACAGTAGCGGCCAGGTGTACGGTCTGGAGAACCTGCGCGTGGTCGATGCATCAATTATGCCAAGTATGGTCAGTGGCAACCTGAATGCTCCAACTATTATGATCGCAGAGAAATGTGCTGATGCCATTCTGGGCAATCCCCCACTGGCGCCATCTAGTGCCAAAGTGTGGAGACCAAATACTTTGGAAACTCAAAGAACAACTGTTGGGATAGCATCATGAACTGGATAAAGTCCCTCAATACTGATGTCAGCATTCCTGACATTACCATTCCTAGATGGAGAATTGACACTGCCTTTCTTATACACACTTTACACTGGACGGCGTCCTTCCTGCGTCCTTTCTGCGACCATGAAATTTGGCATCGCTGGGTCTTAATAAGGAGGCACGAGCATTGATTTGGTATCAGAATGAATGCTCAATGATTGGCCAGTTGTCGGCACGTAAAGTATTATAATTTTTATGTACAGACACAGATGTGTCTGTACATATTGCCATCATCTGCGTCTGTCGTCGCCTTCGGCGCCGTCGGCGCCGTGCACTTTTACCGATAACACGATAAGTGGAAAACCATTTTACCTTTTGACTTGAAACTTGCAGAACTGATGAATATTCATAATACGCAGGTCAAGTTTGAAAATCAGCATGATCGGGTCACTTTTAGGGAATTTATGCTGTTTTTTCACTTTTTTCAGCATATATGCAGCACCGATAACACGATAAGTGGAAAACCATTTTACCTTTTGACTTGAAACTTACAGAACTGATGAATATTCATAATACGCAGGTCAAGTTCGAAAATCAGCATGATTGGGCCATTTTTAGGGAATTTATGCTGTTTTTTCACTATTTTCAATATAAATACAACACTGATAACACAATATAAGAAAAACGGATTGGCCAATTGTAATCATACTCACAGGAGTGGTCAATCTTACTAAAACGCAGGTTGAGTTCGAAAATCAGCATAATCAGGCCATTATTTTAGAAGTTATACTGTTTTTCACATTTCCTCAGATTCAATTATTAGGCATGTTAACAGCCTCATTATTTAACTAATAAGATGCCTAAAAGTGTTTGTTTGATATTTCCTGCATCTTTACAACATTGTTAGTTGATTATGTAAAAAACATGGTAAACTTGCTATCATGTATTGTGTAATAAAGTGTCAAAAATGGAAATAAACTCATATCATTGCAGTTTGTCAGATTCAATCATCCACTATGTTCAGAATCTCAGAATGGAGGAAATTGGACATTTAACACTGTTCTATTGATACTTTTCCCATCTCATCAATTTTCTTAGTTGGTCATATAAAATGGCAGTAAAATGTTTATTTTGTTTTATGTTAAAAAAGTGTTAAAAATGGAAATAAACCCATTTCAGAACAGTGCTGTCTTGTTTACATTTCGGCATTTTCAAGGCGTGACTTTGAAGTTCCATGGGCCTGAAGACCTTTGCTAGTCACATTTTCTGAATATCTGTGAAACAAATATTTTATAATTAAAAATTGATGGTCATTAAGCTGTTAAAAATTATGTAATATTGCATCAAAATTTGAAGAAACCCCTATTTTGGGCACTGCTTCCATGATGACCATTTAAGGAAAATCATGTCACTTACTGTTCTCAAACTTACAGGAAAGAAACATGGGGCTAAAATACAGCTTCAGTAGGCAATGCAGTCTGTTTGGTATTTTTATTTATTTATTTATTTACTTTGGCAGTTAAACAGTTTTTTGTGAAAATTTAATTTTTCACATATTGGCATTTTCAAGGTGTGACTTTAAAGTTCCATGATCTTGAAGACTTTTGTTTGTCACATTTTCTGAATGTCCATGTTACTAATATTTTATTAATAACATTTGATTGTTTTTATGCTGTTAAACATTATGTAATGTTGCATCAAAATTTGAAGAAACCCCTATTTTGGGCACTGCTCCTATGATGACCATTTAAGGGAAATCATGTCACTTACTGTTCTCAAACTTACAGGAAAGAAACATGGGTCTAACATACAGCTTCAATAGGCAACGCAGTCTGTTTGGTAAATTTTTCTGGCAATTTAACAGTTTTTTGTGAAAATTTAATTTTTCACTTATTTGCATCTTTATTTTCTGTTCTTTGTCTGTACATTTGACAGCTTTGCTGCCTTGTTTAACTCTCAAATGGGTACATACTGCTGGACACAGAAAGGACGCCGTCCAGTGTAAAGGGGGCTTTAAATAGCCAGTCAAACAATTTGACTTCTATGGTCTCATTTTTAATCAGACGCAATAATTTACTTTATAAGTAAAAGCATGATTGTTATATTCACTTCCTGCATTTATTTTGCCAGTTTTCTTATAGCACTGATTCCGAATAAAAAAGCATGTTTTAGATTATTTGTTAAAAAAGCAAAAACAATTACATATACATATTAGTTTGCCTTCCAATGCATGAATGATTGTTTTTGTAAAATACACCTGTCTATATTTTCTCTGAAGTAATATCACAGCTGTAAAATGTGAGTGAAAAAGGTTTGCAAAGTTTGAAGAACAAATTATTTCAGAAAGACATTAAAGTTTGTTACACACTACATTTACTAGTACACATTTTGCACACACTACGTGTTATATAACTATAGAAAACAAATGCAAATAAGAGGTTAAAAAGTACAACATCAAAAGAATGACAAAACCAGAGAAGTAACATATTCAAATTTAATCAAAACAAGCAAATAAAATCCATTCCCATGCATGTACTACATTTTCTACAGGTTTATAAATATTACTATGGGACCAGTTACAGCCTCTGTATAATTTTATCACACTACGTCACAATGCCTGTTTCACAAAACAGGAGTTTCTAGGTTAATTTTGGACTGCTTCTGGACATATTATATAGCTGAATACATGAAGTCAACTTTGCTTAGGTGTGTTTAACATGCCTCAGTGGCAGTTGCCTCTGATGGTGAAAATAATTACAACTTGTGTCTTTTTTTTGTTAAAGTAATTAGAAAAAAAGATGAGCAGACCTTTAGGTTCTTAGCAAAATGGAATTTAGACTAGTTGGCTAAAATTCTTAATGGTCCTTTCCAAGGCCAACATTGAACTTTAGCTGTTTTGTGAAACAGGTGCCAGGACTATTACGAAAAAAAAAAAAAGGAACACATCATCTTATCACCTGATAACATAACACCACCACCCTCTCCACATCATTATATGCTGATGACTTGAATTAATTCCCAGTCCAAAATAGTCCCTTGTCTTAATGTGCCTGTGATCCATTATTCCCCCTAGTAAGTTTTAATACTTCATAGACCACAGAAGGGTCAAAATACAAGACTCCAATCTTAACACAGGGCATGCTCCCAGTGAAACTATTGATCTACATAGATTGATCCAACTCAGCAGGAACTCTCACTGAATGCAAACAGTTTAACATATTGGACAACAAATTAACATACCTCCTCCTGGCATTGAGTGGAATACTGAAAAGCTGGTGATTGTTCTAGTACATTGGAAACGAGGAGGCGTGTTAATCTGTTTTAGACTGATTGCATTTAGGGAGAATCTCCGCAGAGTTGGATTGATATACGTGAAATTTTAGTTTCATGTATAATGTGCATGTATAAACAGTGAAATCATGAATACATGTCCTCTGTTATCAAAGACTAAATGATATCATGTATTGCATACTTTACATAAAAAGTCAATGTAGAAACAAGATTAAATAAAAAATGAGGCAAGCTATGACTAAGATAATAGAGAAAAAGATATTTTAGAAATACTGTACTTTTGCATAAAATACCCACAAATTGTCTCAGTTTGTGGAAAAATTATTATGTCCAATTAAAAACAGTCATGATTAAATGTTTGTAATCTTGTCCTTTGCAGCTATCACCTACACCAGTTGTCAGAGGAACAGTAACGAGTTACTTCACCAAATTATGCCATTAATATGTTGGTCCATGTCATGACCACCTACATAGAACACATTATTGTCAAAATATACAGATAAATGAATATAAAAGAAAGAACTGGGTTTCCTTAAAATAAATGTCTTGATTACTTCCTACATGCTTGAACACATCGGAATTCCTAAAGGTGCATTAGAACACAGAGTTCTAGTAAAAAAGGTTTAGGTCCATGTGACGTCACTGAAAAATCTGAAATTCATGTCCCAGACACCAAGTAAAGAACCCTTCACCACAACCAGTTATCTTTGACTTATTTTGAGCACACGACACTTTAGGACCATTAATCCAACACTGATAAATCAATCTAGTGTCTGGTAATGGGTTTTTGAACAACAACCTGTTTTTATCTGCACCTGTATATGAAAGTTCCTTTAACTACGCCCACTGATAAAAAACACACATTTCCATATGACAAACACATCGTCCCACATTATTATTATTATTATTATTATGAACATGTCCCTGTTATTCACAGCAATAACAACCAGCTGAGAGTGGAGGGGATAATATGCCAGATATTCCACACTCACAGTACAGGGGTGCTGCCTTATTGATTGCAGTTAGCGGGCCTGTTCAGACAAGGTCCAACTTAAATTGTAAAATAAGTCTAAAATGTGTCATCAGACAACTTTACCAATCCATATCACAAAATGATTGATTTTCATGCCTGAAGCAGGCTGGGATTTCCCGTGTGATCCAATGATGCCATATTGACCTCACTTATTGTTATTTTTTTTCAAGTTGGACTGTGTCTGGACAGATGTAACAACGGGGTTTGTTCAGCTTCCACAGCAGCTCCAGCCCCCAACTCTCCTGGAGGAGTTCAAGTCTTGAATCGTGTGGGTGTCCTGCATTGTTACATCCCCTCCATGTTGTTTCTTTAGCTCCTGGGGAAAATTACAGAAATTATTCATCATCATGTTCATTTATAGTTAACAATTGGAAGTTTCTATCATGATTATCCCTTTAAAAAATAAATTTTTTCAACACTATAAGTAATGAATGTTATTGACTGCATTATTTCATTAGATCATTTTACCACATGTGGTCCTAACCTTTATATAGTTACCAATCAATTTTTCTATAAAGCTGAAGACTAATTGGATTACACTTATCTAGCGCAACATAGACAGATACAGATATAAAAAAGATGAGCAAGTAAAAATTTGGTACACAATGGCATTCCTCGTACAGAAATTGAATGTTAATTGCTGTGGAAAATATAGATAGCAACAAACCTTGGCAATTTTGAGAAAAACATCATCAATATTTGAATTATCCTTGGCACTTGTTTCTAC
This sequence comes from Lingula anatina, assembly GCF_051362555.1. Lineage (NCBI taxonomy): Eukaryota > Metazoa > Brachiopoda > Lingulata > Lingulida > Lingulidae > Lingula > Lingula anatina. The sequence continues at coordinate 23,212,980 of NC_141772.1, forward strand.
AACATCAATTATTTCATTATTGCTGGCAAATTCCTTTGCTTTGGCAAATCGAACTTCCCTGTGCATTTCAAGGTCACTTTTGTTCCCTGGAAAGTGACAAAAAGGAAAATGTTTTAAATAATATCAATTTGATAATGATGATTACTTTCAGTTTTTAACTATGTAGTCTTTAAAAGCTTTCAGATGAAACCTTGTTACACCAAGAAGATCAACTTACAAGGTAGAAAAGAGGAGTGAGGGTGTGAAAACTCAAGTTTTTCTCCCGTATTGTCCCTACCTATCAATATTTTGACTATACTGCCCCCTGCGTACTTCCTGACATCCTCAAGCCAGCGTGACACATTGTTAAAACTTTCCTTCTTCGTAATATCATATGCCACCACAACGCCATTGGCACTCCTGTAATAGCTTTGGGTTATTGTCCGGAAGCGCTCCTGGCCCGCAGTGTCCCACACCTGGAGCTACAAATGTAAACGGCACTTATGGGTGCATTCGACAGAGACAAATTTGGATTGGTTTGTGTCTCATTGAAATTAAGAGATACTGTTAAAACACCGTAGGAGTAGGATACAAACTATTTGTTGTCACCAGAGATTGTTTATTGCAATGGATTACCATTACCTTGATTATAAGTTACCAGTGAATGACAGTGTTAGAAATTAAGGCTGGACTGTCTGCCCGGGGCTGACAACTTTCAGAACGGGCTGAGAAGTTTTCCCACTCGGCAGACATTCAGTCCAGCTACTTTTCAAGATGGCTGGACTTTCGGTCCAGCAACTAATTTTCCTAAGAGGCAAACACTGAGTGAATCTGTTTTGACTGCATAAATCGATAATGGATATTACATACTGGTACAGCTGTACACTTATAAAAACTGTATGATCAAGTAATTGCATCTTTTGATGAAAATTTCCAGGAGATAAGCTGAACATGTGGTAATATAAAAATGTGAAACAAACTAAAATAACATTATTATGTTTTATAAATTGACCAACGAATTTAAACACTGTATCGCAGTTGTTTCACTTTCACTCAAACCATTTTGTTTATTCGTTCCATTTCAACAATGTGATTTAACCAGTGTTACTGTGATTTATGTAGGTAAAATGTCAATGATTCGTGGAATTACAGCCCTTAGAATTAGCAACTAGGACGTCTGTTACCTTTATCTTTTTCCCGTCTAACATCAGTGTTTTCATGGTGAAATCCACCCCAATTGTGCTTCCGTGTTTCTCTGTATACGTCCCCGACTTAAATCTTTGGACCACACACGTCTTACCGACCCCTGCATCTCCTATTAGCACAATCTTAAAGAGATAGTCATAAACCTCATCTGCGTCTGTTCCACTTTGGTGTGACATGTGGAATGTGTTTTAGTTCCTGTCCTCTTCGCGGGTAGATCAATGTAAAAACAATTAATGGGACGTCAGCTTATGAAGTCACTTCAGACATATTGGAATTAGTCAAGATGAGCCAGTGTCTATAGCGGAAATGGATAGGCTTGGCATTACATTGAGAGATATGTCTCAAGAGACACCAGATTTTTGATTAGATTCATTTCTGACTATAGACAAAAACATTTCCTTTTTCTTAGATTTTAATTTTCTGTTTACATTTTAGCCCCAAAAAAAAGATGAAAATTGCGTTCCCAGAAATGAGGTTTTCACGTTAAAGTAACTTTAACACAACGTCCAAAAGAGTTTCAGATTAGAAAATGAATGTATGAAAAGTATATTCTTTAGATCTATCTCTGCTGTGGTAGTTGAAATAATGATTATTCTGAAGTGCAATATGTATCAAAAACAAAGTTATTTTAATCTCTACATAAATTCTGCTACAAGTTATACATCCACTGGTCTGTCAGGGCTATTGTGTGGTCTCCTGAGGTCTGTCTCTCGTCAGGTTCCAGTGCTATCTCAAGCAGTCTGCTTTTTTACAACTAAATCGTGGACGGCTCGTAACTTTTTTTTTGCAAATATCTGAACTTGCTCACGGGTTTGTACATTTGAAGCATGTAACCTTTGTTTGAATAACAGTGCCAATGGGTATACTATAAACTGTACGAGAATAATAAATATCTGAAGCTCACGAATCGCTGAAAAATGGCCAGCAAGCCAGAGGGTCTGACGGACGATGAATTTCATCGCATGCAGGTAAACAACTAAATACACATATAATACTCACTATTGATAGAAATATTTAAGAATTATTTAAATAAGTGCTTATAGTTTTCATGCAGTGTATAAAATGATTTTAATGTGCTTTTATGATAAGGACTGTTTTAAAACCCCGTTACTTTGAATTTGTTCGTCTTTAGAATGCGTTTCAATATTTTGTCGGAATTGAGCATCGTAAGTTCTTGAGTGTTATATGCTCTCAGATGTATTTAGTGCTGTACATATTTACACATCACCAGCTTTGATAACATCTGTTTGATTACGGTAGATGAAAACCATCAATTTAGTGTAAAAGTAGGTATCACTATATCAGCCTTACCTTTTGCTTCACATAGTTGAAATTCCTTAATGGCATGTCTGCATCATAGCTCCATATTTTATTTAAACATGCAATATATGTTAATTTTTGTCCTTTATGAATTCCATGTATATAGCTCCAGTTGATTGAATTGAGAACAACAAACTACACTCTAGAGGACCAATGCAAGAGGAAAGACAGAGGTATTCACTCTTCTTTTTTATAATTATATGTAAAATATTTTTAAAACAAAGATTCAGTCACCCACTTGGCAGTTGTATTAATTGATAAATCTTTTTTTTTTACTTCCCAGTACATTGTTACCTTAAACAATTCATGAATACATTTATGATTTACAAATTTCTTTCTCCAAAAAGTTTGAATGGACTTTGAGAATGAATTCCAGTGGGTCTTATTAACTGTACTTATCTTAATATGACAATTTAGTTTTCATTTATTGTATTTATGCATGGACTTGGCAAACATCAAATACTCGCCCATATTTCTAAAAGTCAGTGGAATATTTACATCTTTTAAATGTTCAATTCTTCAGAATTACAAGAACTGAAGACCCGTGTTGCAGAACTCGACAAAGATCTACAAAAAGCCAATAAGGTAAGTGTGCTGTGGATCACCTAGAAAGGGAACACCAAGGATTAGTGGGATAAATAATCTGGGAATATGTTAAGTTTTCATGTATAGGATCTTCTAGTTATAGATGAATTCTAAACCATGACTGACTCTCTGGAATGAATGAATAAATTGATTAAAATATAAAGGATTTGTCTATAACTTGATTTTATTAATCATATTTTGATTCTTTTTTTACTTTTTTTCAGGCCATAAGTAAGAGTAAAAAGGCAAAGGTAAATGCTATTGTTTGTTAAACCAAGGATAAAAGATAAACTAGCAACTCTTCCAATGGAAAAGCCAAGCCATAATGTATAGAATATATTAAATGAAATAAAATGGATGCTAAAAATGAAAAGTCAGTGGGGTGACCTAAAGTTGTATTTCACATTTGCCACTTTCATCAAGTTTGTTCTTTCAATTTATTGTAGAAAATATTTATTAAAAGTTAAAATCTGCTTCCACCTTTGCTATGTTGCATTATAAGTTGCAATATTTCCAATTCTTTTTGTCTCGACACAGGAGGTAGAGCTTCTTGTTCAAGAAAATGACATTCTTCAAGGAAAACTTCACAGCCAGGAGGAAGACTTCCGACTACAAAATACCACCCTGATGCAGGAATTGGGAATGGTCAGTTGTATAAACAATAATAATAATAATTATAATAATAATATAAAATAATTATCATTTTTCTTGTAAAGTGCATTCCATTTAAATTCGTACAGTACAATGCACTTTCAGTTTAAATATCAAATGTAAAAATTCATAAGAATTACACTAAAATTCAGACTTACTTTAAAGTTACCTTACAGTGTGAAATCATTTAGATTGCCAGTGAATTCCTTTTACATGTTAATGCTGCAGAGGTTCAGGATGTTGCCTTCACTTTTCTCTCTCTTTCCTTTTTTTGTGCTTGTTACAGTATAAAGTTACTTATCATAAGCACATCGTGTTTTTAACTTGTAATTGTTCCATTGTAACTTTGAATGTTCCAATTTTAGTTAGTGTCAACTAACGAAAAGCTGGAGAAAGAACTCCAGAGTCTCCAGGGAAATGAGGCAGAGAAAGAGAAATGTGTGAAGAGTGAAGAAGTCAGCGGAGAGGTGCTGGAGCTGCAGAATGAAATCAGACGTCTTCAGGCTCAGAATGCAGCGCTGCAGAAAAATCTGATTTGTAAGTTCAGAAAGGCACATTTTTAGGTCTAACTTTTTCATTATTAATATATTTTTCTCTATCTATTTTTGTTGTTTTAAAATGTGGTAAGCTGCTATGATTATATTTGTAAAATACATGTACTGTAGCATTTTAGTCTATGATTTTTATGGATCCTAGACTCAAAGTAAAATAAGGTACATAGCAAATAAGTTTGAAACCCTACTAATTGTAAATTTATTTATTATTTTGTCATTTATTAGGCTTTAGTAAAGCAATTATAAGGTTTCAATAAACCTAAGAAAGGATATAAAATGTTTTTTGTTTATTATTTTCAAGCTGACCAAGAGAAGTATAAGAAAGAGATTTCAGACTTGAAGCAGTTGACGTCTCAGAGGTCAATGCAGGACGTTGACCTTGGTGACCTTGGAGACCTTGGCACTGTAAACAACACACATGATTCTTGGTAAATCGTAGTTTTCTTTCCTCCCAACTTGTTTTATAGTATTGAAATAATACCATGATGGGGACAAATCTTCTAGATATTCAATTTTTCAAGTTTGAAATACTATAAATACTTAGTTAGCTGAATTATATTACTGATGCAGTATTATATCGTGGAGAGGGTTTCAGGATACAGCTCTTGGGTCAGAAACCAGATGTTAAAAAGGTCTAAATAACCCCACAGTTGACCAGAAAAGGTGCATTGAAAGGAACCCCTCATTTAAGTTGTTGGCTAAGGGCTTGGCTTCTGAACCAAAAGAAACAAACACAACCACAGTGTAAAGAAAAGTGTATTATATAAATCATATAAATAACAATAATATTTATGATTTTATGTGATTCCAGTGATGGGTCTGTAGAAGCAGCTATAGGGGGCGACACTGCTGCTAGCCCCACCAATCCCCCAGGTAAGTAAAGTTCATACTGAGAATAAGAGCGCATCTAGATCGAACTAACTCGCTGGGGGTTCACGCTAAATTGCTGTCAGACAACCGCGCATGGAAGTTAATTACCCCCTTACAGCTTTTAATAGGCGGGACAGACATTTAATCTAATAATCATGGAGATAGATCGATCTAAAATCTGTGGGAATGGGGTCTAAGAGTTTCTGATATCTGCCTGGTAATGATTCATGTTCACAGCTTCAGGCTGTCATGTTTTTTCTGCCAAAAGTTCAAACTTGGTCCAATTTACCGCCATTGTCAAGAAATCCTGGGAGGTAGCCTAAAACCAGAGATCCCCCTTGGCCCCAGGTTATTGTTTTCACAGAGATATGGAATAGTTTGGTGGTCTGATATTGTGTGTTAGACCCAAACCACTAACTGTTTGCTATTGAGTATTGAGTGTGTTGAGAGTTTGCTATTGACTTTAGATCTTTTTTGTTTTAATTTTTTTTCCAGATGTCTTGCCTCAAAAGTCTGCTCCGTCTGTGGATGTGGAGTCCCACAAATTAGAAGAATACATTCAAGAAAATAGCAGTGAGTTGGGATTTAAACAAAAAGCAATTTTACACGTGTGCCCAAAAACACACACACACACATGTTAGCCAAAAAAAAAAAATAATTGATTTAAATTTATAAAAATGATCAAATGTTTGAACTAGTTCATATTTGCTGCTCCTCCCCTTCTCTCTCTCTCTCTGTCTGTCATTGTTCCAACAACTATTCTGACTATTTCTCAGGTCTGAGACTAAGTTTAGACACAGAAAAAGAAGAAAACAATATGCTGAAACAACAGTTGGAAGAACTAGAGGTAAGTGTGTGAAGATTTGAAAAGTAAAATTTTATGATAGCATATCAACTAACTGTCTCTTCTTTTCCTTTCCAAAGCTATATTGATATATTAGATTTGGTTTTACTCCTGTCATAGAAAGGATAACTATTTCTGTCAATTTTTTATAAAAGTTAATGATAAGATTTTAAAAACCATGCCCTTAATAATAAGAATGGGACCACATTGTGGTTCATCTAAAAGATACCCCAGATGTCAAACGAATAATTGCACAATTAATTCACCTGCTAAACCCCAGTAACTCTTGACTAAATGACAGAAAAGATTACAAATATAGTAAGATTTTAAATTGAACTTTTTTTCCATCTCCAGAAGTCAAGGTTGGATCAGGTCAACAGTTTACAAGAAGAGGTAGACAAGGTGAGTAACATTGCTCTCTTACAGTCTTAAAAGGAAATTAAATCCATCAGTATATGTTTGACATTTGCAAGGGTGAACATGTCAGGTAATGATTATTGAACAAATATTTCTTTTATATGCTTGCATTTATAACTGAATTATATGATGCTTTATACATTCACATTTATAATTTTAGATGCAAGAAAAATTAAAGAAGAAGCAAGAAAGGTATGTGTGACATGTATTGTCTTCATGTATTGTCAAAATGTTTTTACCTGCTGAATTTTTTAAAAGTACATTGTATGATTTTTTTATGTTGGTAAAGTGTAAATTTTAAATTTAAATTTTAAAAGTTACAGTATTTTAAGGAGCTTTATGAGGGCAGTAGTCAAGTAATTTCTTTCATTCATTGTCTTAACAGAAATTTCTTGAAATTTCATATTCTCACAATTAATCTTTCCTGTTTAACTTTTATTTTTTCATATTTTACAGTTTCTGTAAACTTCAAGAAGAGAAAGAGGTTCATTTCAGAGAGACAAGGTGAGGTCAAAGTTGTGCTGTAATTACGCCTTGTGCCCCACAAAGTTTATTGGCCAACAACACAGAACTTCTCACGAAGGGTGATTTAGTCAAACATGATGTATATTCTAGTTATTTTTTAAACCCCTCTCCCAACCCAAAGGAGAGAAAGCAAAATATGTCGTATGTACTTATTTCATAAGTGACAATTTCTGTGTTTCCAGTCAGAAGATAGATGAACTTCAGGCCAGTAAAGAGAGAGACAACAAATACTTCAGAGATCACATTGCCAAACTTAAGGAAGAACTGGAGAAGATGAAAGAGGTAAAATATGTTACTGCCACCAAGTTTCCACATGAGCTCTAGTGTATTGTAGATGCTGAACACATAAAATGATTATTTTTTCACAACAGCAGCTCAAGCAACACATGCAGCCACACTTAATGTACTGGTGGCTCAACTCTAATTTCTGCTGCTTTTCTCAAGAACTATTTTTGATGTTTGTTGTCAAGAGGACTAGAAATGATTAACCGAAGATCCTTATTGGTTGTGCTCTTAGGTGCTAGAAGAACAAAAATCCCAATCCAGTCAAACCATAACAGAGCTGCAAGAGACAGTTTCCACTCTTCAGAGTCAGGTATGGGAAGTGTATGTTCAGTCTTTGACCTTTGGCTTAGTCAAAGAATTAGATATGGTTATTAATTAAACAAACTATGAACAATCATAACGCATTAGTATCATCAGATTGTGATAAAACAATCTCAGCAAATTATTTTATATTTAACATGTCAGAAATTTGTCTTTTGGTAGTTTATATGTATATGTTCGTTCAGGGAAGGGCAGTGACTCATTTCCAAATGTCATTTCCTATTGAAGTCATAAATTATGTTAATTAAATACTACCCCAAACAGGTCAATTCCTCCAGTGAGGAGCAGCTTCACCAGTTAGAGGCTCAGACCAGCAAGTTCCAGCAGGAGATTTCAGAGCTACAGAAGTCTATAGCAGCTCTACAGCAGGAAAGGGAGGATGTCTGTAAACAACTTGAGGTAAGCAGTAACGGGTAACACAGATATACCAGGATTTGATCAGCGAGGACAAGTGTAGAAAGTTATTGAATTTTCATGAAAATATTCCATCAAAGTTAAAATAACTGTGGGAAATACTTCCTTCTTTATATCTTAACTTCATGAAGATTAGAGATTTTAGAGAACATTTGATCATATAAAAAAGTAATTGTCAGATATTTATTTAACTTATAAATATTCAGGAGAGTCAGAAAGAGAAGGACACCCTACAGCAGAAGCTTAGTGACACTGAGACAGAGAGAGATACTCAAAGTCAAGCTCTCCAAGAAGCTAGCAAAGTAAGCTATTGAATTAGTTACTAATTAGAAACCACTTTGCGCTTATGTTTTTTGCAACAGTCATTATAAATTGAAGCATAGCCTGATAATCTTTATGGTTGATATTTCCTTATACATTTACACATTGCTCTTATTTGCACAATTTTTATCATAAATAAGAGAAGAGGAAGCAGTTGTTGTATGAGTTTGTCATCAATACACTCACTTTAAGTTTGTTCTAATTCCCGCTGTAGATAGCAGAGAAGAGGAAGCAGCTGCTGGATGAGCTGGCCATCAAGTACCAGGCGGAGAGTGAGAAACACAGGGAGGAGGTGGGACGTCTTCAGGACAGTCACCAGGTGGAGCTGTCACAGCTGGCCACACAGTTGACTGAGGAGAAGGTGAGGACAGTAGGATAGGGGGCAGTGGTAATCAAGAGAATATTTCAGTTTAGTTTATACCTTTTGTGCACAAATGGGTACAAGGAAGTATGAGAACACAGATGCCCAATGTAGGAAACCTCAACTGGAACGCTGGTGGACAGGCACTCACATGCACACGCATACTGGCACACGCATACACTCACACAGACACTCTCACACACACACACACACACACACACACACACACACACACTACAAAAAAGGGCCTCCTGCCCATGCATTCATGTCAACATACGCACATATGCATATGCATATGCACTCATATACACATTCTGTGAAACAAAAACAGCCAGTATCATATATTTCTTTAAGTCAGTGAAAAAATTCATTACATCATCATGACCAGATATTGTTGTATTATTTTTCAGACTAAAGTGTCTCAGCTGGAAAAGCTCAAACCTGAGGTGGAGCAGCTACGAGAGCAGGTGCAGTCCCTGGACAACACGAAAGGATGGCTGGAGAGACGGCTTCAGGAAGTAGAGGTGACTCAACTTGTTAATAAGTTCCTGGATATAACTCAAACCTTCATTTCCTATTGACTGAAACCATTCTAAATTGATATTATCACTAATGAATACTTTAACTTTCTATCCTAAACTGAAAATGATAAGCAGAAGTTCTTTTATGTCATTAAAAAATACCATTTTTCATAATTAAACAGGAAGAATTAGATGCTACGAAGGTCAACTATGAATCTCAGTTAGAAACGAGCAGTCACGAGCATGCGAACACCGTAGAGAGTCTGAGGCAGAGTCAGGCAGCCATCCAGCAGGTATGTCAGCCAGTTTACTATCCCACTGTTGTAATTATAATAGTCTGAGGCAAAGTCAGGCAGCCATCCAGCAGGTATGTCAGCCAGTTTACTATCCCACTGTTGTAATTATAATAGTCTGAGGCAGAGTCAGGCAGCCATCCAGCAGATATGTCAGCCAGTTTACTATCCCACTGTTGTAATTATAATAGTCTGAGGCAGAGTCAGGCAGCCATCCAGCAGGTATGTCAGCCAGTTTACTATCCCACTGTTGTAATTATAATAGTCTAAGGCAGAGTCAGGTAGCCATCCAGCAGGTATGTCAGCCAGTTTACTGTCCCACTGTTGTAATTATAATAGTCTAAGGCAGAGTCAGGCAGCCATCCAGCAGGTATGTCAGCCAGTTTACTGTCCCACTGTTGTAATTATAATAGTCTGAGGCAGAGTCAGGTAGCCATCCAGCAGGTATGTCAGCCAGTTTACTATCCCACTGTTGTAATTATAATAGTCTGAGGCAGAGTCAGGCAGCCATCCAGCAGGTATGTCAGCCAGTTTACTATCCCACTGTTGTAATTATAATAGTCTGAGGCAGAGTCAGGCAGCCATCTAGCAGGTATGTCAGCCAGTTTACTATCCCACTGTTGTAATTATAATAGAAATTTATTTTCTCAATGGCATGGATAGCACCTAGGGGATAAGGGGAAAGTTGCAGAAATTTCCAGTATATTTTAAGCTTCATAAAGGTTTTTACTGGCATTGTATGCCTGCATGTATAGTGTTAAAAAATAGAAATTTATTCTCAGGGGATGACAAAATACAGTATTAGATTATAAAACATTATGTTGTCAACATGGTTATATTATACCATCAATTCCGCAGCTTTCTAGTGTGTCTTTCCATTAATAAAATGCTAAAGTAAAGAGGCCTGTGCCTGTAGAGAGATGTAAAGCTGGCTGTCCTGAATACACCAAGGAGTCAGTAAATCATGAATTCTGTCAACAAACTTTTCACCAGTGAATTCTGATAGAGATGTATCAGTAAAATAGTAAAACCATATATTTGGTCGTTTGTATTTACGACCGGCCGCCCCCCCCCCCCCCACCCCCCACCCCCCTTAACCCCCATTTTTTGGTATTTTATAAAAAAAAAATACACTTTCAATTCTGATTTTCTATTAAAAGTGATTTGCATGTTTTTTCACATGTTATAGGAACTGGAGGACAAGATACAGACACTGACTGAAGAACAACAGGAGCAGAATATTTCCATTGACAATCTTAAACAGGTACATTTCTAGTTGTTGGGTTTGCTTTCATGTTATTCATTTATATTTATTTTTTTAGTTTGGGGGGGGATGCTTGCAATATGCATTGATTAACATGTTAGTCAAGACTATTTTGGTGCCTTAGTTAAATATAATTAAAGAGATAAAGCTGATTTTGACAGATTTCACAAAGGCCAAAAATTGTTAGCAGAAAATTGATTCCAATTTCCAATGATTTGTGTTATTTACTGCTTGCAACTAGACTAAAGATGTTAGAATTTTCACTAATTTAGATAGACAAAACTTTACAACAGTTTATGGAGGGGTTTTACTTGATGTTTTTCACAGCAAATCAAGGATAAAGAGGAAGAGATGAGAATTCATGAGAAAAAGGGTGCCTCAACAGTGAGTATAGCATGGAATATTTCACTAGAAAACCCCTCAGAGAACTTGGACCTCTGCCAAGAAAGAGCTTAATTCTGATAATTAATTAGTTAATTAATCAATGGATCACCACCAAATCTAAGCAGTTCTAGGTTAGCCCATTTCTGACTTATCATGAAAATTTTATCAAAAGCCATCTGTAGCTTTTAGATTTAGATTAGTAACTAACATATACCAACATGTGAATGTTGATGACCTTGGAGCATCTGGTCCAATCTCTGTGATATCTTTACCAATTTTTCTATTCAGCTGAAAGATTTTAAAAGACAACTGCACGCAGAAAGAAAAAGGGGCGAAAAATTGCAAGAAAGATTGCAGAAGTTAGTGTCTGAGAGTAAAGGAGGGAGACAAGGTAGGTGGATCCCCCTGTTGGCAAGGTGCCAAATTATCTTCGTGTCTTCACGTGTACTTTATCTACAGAGATACCTGATTCTTTGAGCTTTGCGTTGAGGCAGCAATCTCTGCACCTTGGCCTTTTATTAGGGAAGAAGTTATTATTTTAGCATTTAAAATGATGAATTTTTCAGTCAAAAAAATGATAGGGGTCCCCTGACTGCAAAGATGATCGTCTGCCACTGCTCTTGCTCAACAGGTGTCAACACGGTCACCAGTGTTGCACATCCCTGTCATTAGGAAAAAACTATTAGAAATCCATCTCATTTTCCTTGGTCAAATTAAATTTGGAGAAATTTTGACTTGCGTAAGAGTCAATTTGTTATGTTAATTGCTAATGCCACTTTTTTTCCTGATGAACTGAATGTTATTATGCTGAACATGTAAATATATTGTTTTGTGCACTTTTTCTCTGTGTATTGAAATATTCTGTCTTTTTATTTTCAGCTGCAGAAGAGTTGCTGATGGGTAAAGATCCAGAGTCAAGATATAAAGGAGACAATGGGTGAGTGACACAGATTAACACTGTCTTATTATCAAAGTGTATAAGGGTGCATTCAGAACCTGTTGATCCGAGGACTAACTAGTCTGGGGGTCAAATATGGTGTGACCCACTTGAAAGAGTGCCGAGATTTAATTGCTCTGCCACTTCTGGGTCGGTGTGCGTGGGAGGCGTGAATCCATTGACTACTGCATGCCATATTTGATCCCCGGACTAGTTAGCCTGCAGATCAACTTCGGTTCTGAATGTGGCCTTAGTCACCAATTGTCAGCAAAATTGAAATTTTGTAAATTTGTTCAGCTGCTTGTCACCATTTTTGCTTTGGGTGAATAGATTCTTAGAAACAGGTGCCTGGAGGACCAGTAGGATAGAAAGTTTTTGGCACAGCTTTTAGTACTGAATATTTGAAACGTGAAACTTAAAACTCTGGCTTAAAGATGACAATTTGAACAAATTCTCAATTGCATGGTATTCATATATGGAGTTGACAAAGACTAGCCTTTTTATTTGTAAATCTACTTGGATAAACCAATAAACATCAGTCCAATAATTTAAGACTCCTAAGCATTTTTTTATCATTGACAATTAAACACTAAGGACTAGTCAATTCTCCTCATAGACTCCTCTTATATCCCCAGATATACCACAACACATTAAGCAAGTTAAATCCCAGTTAATTTGATTTTGTGGTCCAATGATGACACATTATTCACTCCAACTAGCTTAAGTGGTTCTCTGAATAATGGAGACAGAGATAAAGAGATGGCTGTTCCATTTCAGCTCAATATCTTCATGGAGTGGCATTAGTGGCAACAAGGATACGTTAAGTAATTCCAATTACAGCGCGTCTCAGGTAGGAAAATGTGTCTGTGTACAGGTCTGTAGAGGGTGCTTGAAAAGCAGCCATTACACAAGAGATGGTTGATTGATTGATTGATTTGAAGGAGATAGGTATGATAGGAGAGAGAGAGAGAGATTATGATTGTTAAAAATATTTGTGACAGTAGTGAAGAAGGATTAGAATTAAAATGATCATTGAGTCACATGCGCACACTCTGACACATACACACACACATACACACACATACACACACACACTGTGCTTACTAAGTACACACAAACTGTGCTTGCTAAGTACACACACAAACACACATGTATACACAGAATGTGCACACACACACACACACACACACACACACACACACACACACTGAGTTGTATATTAATGTTGCTGTTCCAGTCCCCAGATGAAGGCAGTGTGTCCAGTCCCATGTCCCTGACCCAGGAGAACAATGACCTGTTGTGCAGGGTGGCAGAACTACAGCAGCAGAACTGGAACCTGCAGGAACAGGTGGGTGGGTCACAGTGTGGGTCACAGGTGGGTGGGGCAGATTAAGCATGGGTCACAGGTGGGTTGGTGACAGTATGGGTCACAGGTGGTTGGCTCACAGGTAGGTGTATAACATGGGTGGGTGGGTGACAGCATGGGTCACAGGTGGGTGGGCGACAGCATGGGTCACAGGTGGGTGGTTCATAGGAGGGTGAGCACAGTAATTGTCATAGGTGGGTCGGTCACATCATGGGTGACTAGTGGGTCACAGGTAGGTGTGTCTCAGCATGGCAGTTTTTTAACTGAAGTTGTTCACCCTCCATACTTTGATGTTTGGTTACACCGTACCTTCTTGTCTTTTTGGGGTCAGTTGGTGTAATTTCATAGGTGTAATTTTTATCACAAGGTAGCATTGTCAAAGTCTAAACTTTGAGTAAAAAGGTTTTCATGTGCGTTATGAATGTCACAAGTAGGTGACTTCAGTGATAGCTCACATGAGTTCCCTTTTGATAAGGCCTAACTGCACCCATAAGCTCCAGTGTGGGATTTGTTCCTAATCATCTTTATCTTAGTATCAAACAAGGGGACAAATCAAACCATAAATGTTGATATTGAAGTGTATATCTTGTCCCGTGCTAGGTCAACATGCTGGAGTCTAGTAACGCAGCCATGGCGGAAGACCTCATCCAGAAGACGGCTGTCATTGACCACTATGTCAAGGAAGGAAGACCAGGTAAGCAGTCAGGGTTCATTTAAACTGTTATTATTATTATTATTATTATTATTATTGATCAAATATCTCATGATTATTTGCTTTTCACAGTAAGTTTTATGACTTCCTTGACTGAACATTTTTTTCTTTGAGGTGCATTTTTTGTAAATTATATATATTGACTTTATATTATTTGCTGTTAGCACTGGTTTCAGCCATGAAATCTTACATAATTCCCAAAAATAAAAATTGTCCTTTAGTCCTAGATTTTTTGTAACTCTTTTTTTTAATTTGATGAAGTAAAAGTATGCTATTTTGAAATTTTCCTTTTCAACAAAATACAGGAAATACAGACACTTTGTTAGTTTTATAAATTCTTACCATTACATGGTTTGGTTTCAGAATATGTCCACACTCCAAAAGATGAGAAACTAACACTGAACCGTGTGGTTGACTTTGTGAAGAACAAAGGTGATGAGAACCTTAAGGAGACCAATAGAAAGCTGCAGAGAATGGTGGAGGAAACGCTGACCAAGAACATGCATTTGCAAGAGGTATGCAATCAACAGTTATGAAAAAAAATGAGGGAAAAAATGAGGACCACTTTCGAGAACTCTGTATCAAACTGTTTGCTGTATTACTCAGTGTGAGAGATAGGCAACTTTAGGATCTGGCTATTTTGAAAGTGAACAACCTGAACAGACCCCACCCCTACCCCCACCCCCCACCCCCACTCACCCAAGACCAGTCAAACTTAACTGAGATAGAAAACTGTGACAGCAATTCTTTTTTTTTTTTTTTTTTTGCCTAGCCAAATCCCTGCTTTTGCATCACTTTTTTTTCTCCAAATGTTTTTAAAAACAGTATCAACCTTATTTTGTTTATTCGATTTCAATCAGTTTTAGCATTTGGTTAAATTGGCGAGTGTAAGCTCTACTCAAACTGTCTGTGGTATGGCAAAGTGTCTTAGGAATACACCCCAAAAATTACATATATTATATGCAATAATGAACACTGTTTTCATGAATTTGATATAACACTGATAAGCCTTCGTGCTGACAGAATATGAGTTAACAAAAATAAAAATTGTCCAGAATAAAAAATGAAAATAATAAATACCCCCCCCCCCCCCCCCACACACACACACACACACACACAGTCAGGTGCACCCGAACACATCCACCAGGTAGTCTGTAACACATCTCTCTCCCAGAAGAATACATGCAGTCAGTGATGTGATTCTTGCTACTTAGCCAAACAGGAGTGTTTGTATACAGGGAACCAAATGCAGCATGACTGTATAAATAGAACTCAGCCTAGAATAGCTCACTGATCTATATTTATGTACTGGGTATGGTTTTTGGTAGGTACAAAGTGATCTCACAGACACTGTCTCTCTTTTTCCAAAACAGCTTTAAAAAATTTTTTTTTATTCATAATATGTACATGGTTAATAATTAGTGGGTACAAAGTGGTCTCTCTCTCTCTCTCTCTCTCTCTCTCTCTCTCTCTCTCTCTCTCTCTCTCTCTCTCTCTCTCTCTCTCTCTCTCTCTCTCAGAAACTGTTTACTTTTTATAAAAATATGCGCAGAATAATATGCACTGGCTTTGTCTTTCTTATAACATATTTTGACATTTGTTATATTTATAACATACAGAGATATCATATCCACTCATTTCATATTTGAAGCAATTTGCTGGTATGTGAATTCACGTGGAATTGTTGGTATATGTACATCAGTTTATAGATGATATTGTTGTAATAGATGAGTCAGACGTTGAATCCAGATGATATCGCTGCAATATACAGATACTGTCACATATGACTTCAGAAGGGCTCTGCAGTATACTCTAATCTTCAAGTTTGAAATGTGCCTGCGTCTTAATTTTCAAACCTCCACGTCTGGACCCTCAGTGGACTGTGACATTCAGTTACAGTTTTGATTGAAGTTTATTGGACCAGTCATTTGTGCAGCCAGGTGGAACTGGAGGTCAGAGGTCACAGTTGCCCCGGGGTCCTCCCTGTAAACTAAGTCCAGTTTGCCCTCCATTGGAGTAGACCCATTGTCTTGGGGCTTGTTTGCCAAGTCTCTGTTTAACATACACTCACATGCATGCACTTACACACACACACACACACACACACACACACACACACACACACCAGGCCCGTAGCCAGCAATTTCAAAAGGGGTGTTCTTTTTCTGAAAAAGTGGACCTTTTTCCATAAAAACTTCATGAACCTAGATCAAATTTTACCCAGAGTGGACCTTTTCCCACCAAAAGTGGCGGTTCTTTTGAACCCCCCGAACCCCCCCTGGCTACGGGCCTGCACACACACACACGGATTCAGACAACTTGCCCGAGGACGATGACTTCTTAACACTGACATGATCAGATTGGATGCAAGTTCTCTGATAGTGTAAATTAGTCCAGCTCTAGGACAGCCAAAGCCCTGGTCAATTTTCACAATTTTCTATTTTATGCTTTTTGCGCAAGTGCTTTTTATACAGAAAGTGGTACTGCATTCAATGGTAGGACACAAACTGCATGCTCTCAGGAAACATTCTACATCTTGGCACTCACTGGGGATTCTCTAACTTAATGAGCTGCTTGTTCATGGTAATTATTTACTGGTCCATGTTTGAGATTTACATCGGAAACAGGTTTTTTGGAGAGTAAAGCAAATGAAAGGTTTTTCTGCCCTTTGAGTTTTGATCTTATCACAATTAGGATGTATTTGTGGCATCTTTAATTGGATTCTGAGCTGTTTGTTTGAAGAGTTGGACTGTTTAAAGGTAATCACGCAGGCATTCTTTTGTGTGCACACAGCTTCAGTTGCTGCAAATTTGATTACTCGCCCTGCCTCTTGTTTCCAAGTTTAGTAGAGGAGGGAACTGAAGAACTGAAGAAATTGGCAATACTGTTGATGTGGTTGTTATACGTTATCTTATACTTGCGTTACCTTCTTTCTAGGACATAGAAAAACTTTCCCAGGAACTTCATCGTGTGCAGCAGCAGCAGCCCAAGGCCACCAGCACACCGCTGCCTTCGCCTTGCAAGAAAACAGACCAATGAGATCACAGATGGATAAGAAACAATGTATTTTAATAAAATAACTATGTATCTATAACTAAGATCAAACTAAAGAGAGTGGGTTGACCAAACCAGGGATTTGTAAATAGGATATCCAATGTAACAGGATTATGCTGGCAGAAATATTATTTTCAGATAGAAAACTGTTTTAAACAAATAAAGTCAGTCTCAATCAGTTAATTGATGGGCTATAAAATTATATTGATTAAATTGATTTTGAATTTAGTTTTATTCTGAGGACCATTACTTGAAGTGATGTACTCAAAAAAAGTGAAAAGCAGGACCTTTTAAACAGCTAAATTATAGTGCTGCTTATTTCTCAAGGTGAAGATAGAAATATATGATTATTTGGAAGTCACTTTTTCAATGGACTAACAACTGCAATCTCAATAACAATACTATTATATTTGATTTCTTTGTGGTCAAAACTGAGATAAAATGAGATACAGAGGTATCTAAAGCATATAGCCATTCTCCAAGGCTTGGAACCCTGCATGTGCGAATACTGTTAGATAAAAATATTGCTGTGGTAATTAATAAGCTCAACAGGTGACTAATACAAAGTGTATGTATTTTTATTTTCATGCTTTTTGTTCTTGCACTGTATGAATACTCGTGTGATGTGTGCTAAAAAGTGTCCAATGTAGATACATGTAAATGTTAGTGGTATTAAAATTATTATTGGTAGCTCGCTAGATCAACGTTATAATAAGAATATGAAGTATAATTGTATTGGTGCTATATTTAAAAAGATATCTGGGATTTTGTTGTCAGCGGCTAATTTAGGGGATCAGGTAGTTGAATGTGGGTAGTGAGGCAATATGCTTTGCAACTTGTTAATTAGCAGGTATAAGGAAAATTATATCTATAAATTAGATATTCAATATTGTAACTCTTGGTAAGTAGTTCTCGTGTTATTTTCATTAACTGCTCTGGTTCAAAATGTTTTAAATATTCACAAATTTTATTAATATATATATTATTGAATGAGTTAAGGTTAAAGGGATAATAACTCTTCGTATGAGATCTATATTTCACAATAAAAACATTGTGAATAACTCACAGAAGTATGATATATTCTGTTGTACCACAAAAATGGCAGTTTTAAAAAGCTATTATTCTGATATCTGAGCTTGTCTTTAGACCACGTGACCTCCATTGATAGCTATACTCTGTTATAATCTCTTAAGAGATTATTAAAAAAAAAAAAACTTTTCTAAAAAAAACAAGGACTAACTTTGAATGTAAAAATGGATTCATTAACCATTGGTAAGTACGGAAAATTGTTGTTTACTCCAGGAAAATTCATTTTTTGGCCAAAACAAAGAGTTATTATCCCTTTAATACAATGCCTGGAATTGTTTATTTATTTCTTTATTTATCTTTTGACAGCAAATCTACCATCATTTCAGTTTGGAAAATGTAAGCATAAATATAGCTCCTGAATACAAGGTAAATGCATGGAACAGGAGTCAATATTTATATAATATATATTAGCATATAATTTCAGTTAGTGCTGAAAATTAATAAGGCCATGTGTTTCACTGCCACAGCTTATAATGACAGATAAGGGCAAAGTATTTTACAGATGATAGTTTGTTATGTAATGACTATTATTTGTCTTTTTTAGACATTAATCCTTCAACATATAAACGTGTATGGCATTAGATATTTGTCATTGCAGTGATAGATGAATACGGAAATTACTCTTTTCAACGGACAAAAATTATCAAACTTTTAAATACAAAAAGTCATATTTCTATATAGTATTTCTATGAAGCACACTGCATAGAATATAACCATAGAGTAACCTGCTTTTAAATTTTGTTGTTACCAGTCGACAGGAATGTTATTATAGGAAATAAAGATAGAGTATCTGTAAAATTTACAATCTTCCCACATTGAAAAACTCGAGGAGTTACCGTACTTTTAGTAAAAATAAGTTACAGTTGGCAAAGTTGGATGCAGATTTCCTCTCTAGGGATTTGATGATAACTGTCAAATTCATAAATAGCGTAGGTTTTGGAGTGATGGCTGTTCTTGGGTAAGGTGCGCTTTATTTTGATATTTTTAAAACACGTTCTCTCCCACGTTCCTCCTGCTATATGTTCGTTGTAAAATCTCTCCAAGGTTTAGTTGATGAAATGTGTGTGTGTCTGTGCAAGGATAAATGAGTAGCCGAATATATTCCTCAAGAAATTTATTATTTTAATGATCAAATATGTATGCTGTCATGAGGCAATTTGTGCGTTGTAAATTATCGAGACTGTCGAAATAAATGGCAATATTTTTTCTTGATTAAGTATTACATGTTTACGTTAATCATTTTAGATGCTGTGCTCAATCTACGTGAAGGGAGGCTGGGTTGAACTATCATCGTTTTTGTGCACAGATGAATGCTACTCTGAATAAATAAAACACGATAAACGACAATTTGATGCAGTTTTATTATTTATTTATGAATTGAATTTGAATGAGATGTTGGGTGGGTCTCTGTGCTCTATGCATCCTTTCTAGACGTATCTACCAAGCGGGACGATCTCGTCAACACGTTGAAGGGCTCATTCCCAATGAAAGTATCGTTCTACGTAGATCGATCCAACTTCGCGGGGTCCCTCGCTGAGTGCAATCAGTGTAACGGCGGTGAGTAGACTACAGAAAATCTGGTGATACCAGTAAGCTGGAAACGCGGAGGCTTCTGGTTACGTTCAGCAAGAGGTTAGATCGATCTACGTAGAGCGATATTTCCATTGGGAATGAGCCCTGTTTAATCTCAGGACTGTCTGCATTTATACATAAATAGAGACTTTTTTTCCGCCTGTTCATCACGCTAATTACGAAACCACCACACTTGAAATAAAAGCAAAAACGCTCTGTTATTATTAACGCATAGAATACGGGAAAGCGCAGTCCTGTATCCTCCCTTTTATAACTAAAAATATACAGAGTTATACGTAGATAAGGAAGTTCTAGTCGCATGGATATTTCTGTTGGTGCCCCGTAGCGGAAGAAGAATAATCGAGTTATCATGTCGTTAGGCATGTGGCTACCCATCTGATGATATACATAGCACGCTGACGCACATAGGAACGCTGTTGCTGGAATAATGAGCATCGAGGATCGTCTTGGAGGGGCGGCTGGTATCGTACACACGATGAACTGATCTCGGTTGCGTTCACACGGGGCGTAAGTTGAAAACGTTAATGATTCTGAAACGCGTCAGCAGGCGAAACAATTACGGAAGGATTCCCTTGCGATTCAATCAAAAACTCCCTGGTGGATTGAACTGCACTACGGTTGACATGGTTTGTATCGCTAACGGTTAAAATTCAGCTCTGTATGAACGCGACTTCAAATTGGTTAACTAGCAAACCGTTGCGGTACCTTGGCGGAGGCAGTGGCGCGTGATAAGTGTCACTCGTCATCGAATGCACTGGTCTTTCGAACCAAGCGGCTTTTCTTCAAAATAAGCGTACAACAAAAGTGTACAATTACATCTAATATAAATGGAATAAGTAGAAGGGACCGTATAAGGGATTTTGGCACGCGAAAATGCAGTTAAATTTTCCTGGCGTTACCAAGGATTTTCTTTTACTTAGCGTTCCACACTCCCCACTGTCTCTTTAATTCCACACTTGGAAACACCCTGTAACTCTCTGTACTTGTATACTCCTAAGACCAGTTTTTTTTCACTTGGCTGAAGCTGAAGGAACGGCAACATGCTATTTCACTTGGCCTTTTCAATCAATCAATTTATATTGATATGATGATCTCAATATAAAATAAAGAACGCAATGCGACCTCAGGATATCATCACAACCTATCTACAATGGAAATATGAGGTTTTAAAACAACACATTTAACTTAATTTCTAATTTCATTACAAGCGTTGTCAAATTAAGTTTTTACAAGATTACGTAAAAATTGCACGGCAAAACAACAAGTACTGCAGTAAAACAGGTACATGTGCTTTCACTATATAGAATATGTTTATACTATGTAAGACCTGCTTTAAATATTTTGAATTAAATATCAGTTCTGTTGTATTTACATTATTTGTCAAGTTCAGGCCCTGCTTTCCTTCGCCTTATCCCTACACACACGCACGCGCGCGCGCGCGCGCACACACACACACACACACACACACACACACACACACACTTGAACTTGACAATAAAGTTGAAACCATCAGATTTTCATCAGTAAATAGCGAACTGATCGAGTAAAGAAGAGATTAACACCACGGCCAGGTCAACGGGTCAGAGTGACACGCAAATCTGGAGTTTGATATCTGTGAACTAGCGGTGAATATGCCGAAAATATAACGCGACTTTCTCTTTTAAAACATACTTCAAGAGTTTTATTTTTTAGGAATTTGCGTAATTTTAGATTTAATAGAAATAACGCACTATATAACGCAGCTTTCTCTTAACATTTTTCAGGAGATTTATTTCTAGGAATTTGCGTAAATTTCAGGTTTAATAAAAATAACGCAAACTAAAATAACATCCTATGTACTCTTGTTTTAAAGGATTCCACACACAAAAAATGTTATAACCTCACAAAAGCCACAAGGTTCAAGGGGAAAATATTTCTTTAAATACCTTCAAATGACTGTATTTTTTACTGATGAAACGTTTTTTTTTAATATATATTTAAACCAGTTTATAGAAACTGCCTGGTCTAATTTTATTTATAAAAACCATCGAGTTTTGTGATCAATATCCATTATTTGACCGAGATCTGCTGACGGCTAGTGTTTTGAGTGTATGAATAAGGTCAAGTTATCATTGGGTCCCAAGGGAAAATGTGAAAACCTTAACCAAAATCGCTCTCATGGCGCGTAACGCTCCAAAATTCGCTTCCCGATTTGAAAGTGATAGATTGCTCCTCTAAATCGAGTAACGATCCCGGAGTATTATGGTTACGGAAGCATTTTGTAATAAATTGGAGAGAGACATGGATTACGCATATAACTCATTAACAATTTAGGATATCATTTCCAACGTACCGCAACCACGGTCTCTAAATAACGACAAAGGTTTGGGTCAATCTCATGATTAAGGAAATACTATTTCTATTCATTTATATTTCATAATTAGCTTCTAAAAGAGTATCATAGGAGAAAAAAATATCCCAACTACATGTACAATAAGGCTGAGAGAGAGAGAGAGAGAGAGAGAGGGGGGGGGGGGGGGGTGAGAGAGAGAGAGAGTGGGAGAGAGATTTTGAGCATGCCCAAAATATTTTTTTGCTACTGCCAACAAACTTCAAATGCCAGCCTCTGTATAAATTTAAAACAAGATGATTGTTTTTCGGCTGGCATAAGTATAGAAGTAGGGTAGTATTTTAAACCAACTCAATGTTAAACATCATAATCAATATTTCAAGACTGACAGATCAGTTCTCAGATACCTGCGCAATAGATAAATTAATATGTATATTTTTAGATGGGGGTGTATATACATGTATCTATTAAGCCGAACTTAGAGTTTTTTGGGGTGCAAAAATACTGACGCAACAATTTCATTGAATTTATTATTATTTTTTATTATTATTATTATTGTTGTTGTTGTTGTTGTTACATCCAGTGCAAGACAATTATCACTATTAAACTCAGAAAATATTGTTCGAAATATTTTTATACCACTTCTTCCAAGCGGAATGAACGGTAGCATACATTCCTTAGATTTCTGTAATTTTTGAACTAAAGTATAGTAGACTTCAAAAGACGCTTATATACACAAAGGCTATAATACACCGGAGAATAAGACGAGGGGACAAAAAATGTTCACTTAAACTGCCCCCCCCCCCTTAGATTCAATATCACAATCCTTTGCACAGGGTTTTCAGTCAGATTTTCAGTCCAGTAAGTTACTGCATTAACTCTGAAGATAATTCAGGTAGGCGACCGATAGGCGACCGCCGTCCGTGTTTAAGGCTTCGTTCACATGAAAAATCTATTTTCTAAAAATCTATTTTCTATTCGCGGTATCTTGTGATCACGGTCTGTGTCCTGAATACCCCGCGGCGTAATTACTAGCAGCGCGAGCCAGTTACTTCCAAAGCTGTAATTAATTCTCGGCTGCGCTCGGAGTGATCAGAAGATACCGCGAATAGAAAATAGATTTTTAGAAAATAGATTTTTCATGTGAACGGAGTCTAAGCCTAATATCCCAGTGATGCTAGTTCCGTGATTGAGGGCGCCATGCCCCCACCTCGTGAAAGGGGGGAGACCCCGGTTCAGACGTCAAACGCTGGTCATTGTCTCTGCCTGCGACTCCATACCCCACGCGACTCATGTGAACGATTGGCTCTCTTCCTGTCAAATCACCTGAAACACCTGCGGCCTGATGAATACCAGGCAGAAATAACACTGGGAAACAAATAAGGCATAACGACTTCACGACCCATATTTTCCCGCAATAGAAAGTGTATTTAATACAATTCTTGCTACAGACAACACCCCAGCGCCTCGAGCGGAAACTGAGTTTATTTGATTCTACAGAAGAAATGCTCAGTAAACATGCTCCTTTGTGGCTGTTGGAATCCACAGTGGTTTAAATATGCGCAACTTAGTTTATAACTGGAGATCGTGTTTGGTCACATCAAACGACGCTTCGTTTACCCAGCACATACGCCCTTTGTTACCTGAGCTTTATTTTGATAAATATGCTTTCTTAAACACAACAAACCGTGAATTGAAACGCTCTTAAAGAAAATATACGGTGGGGGTCCAATATGCCCCATTTTTAAGTAGAAGCCATTGTTTATTTTTGCATTTGCCTTTGTGTAAGCAATTAAAACTCTGTTTTCACAATATTGACTTTACCATTCGACTTCATTACGACCTGCCTAGACCCGCGTTTTATTTAGAAATGGCATCACAGTCCAAATACGACCAACACATACATAAAAATTCGCCTGAAAAATAACATGGCTATCTTAAATCTGATATAAAAGACAGCAACGCATCCGTCACCTGCTGTTTGCCGCGACTCTCGTGGAACACTGCTGGGATTAAGACAGATTCTAATTTCATACTTTGCTGGCCCTTTGTTGCACGTTTTCTTATTTCGCCACTGCTTTTGTCAAAATTGAAAATATTTAAGCGATCACTTTCAATGCACTGCTAGAGTTTATGTTTTCTCAAACAACACTCGCCTTTCTCACAACACAAATCGCAAATGGTGCTCCAAATCAGCGGCACGTCTAGCTGATGTTTTTCTTGTTTTGAAATAGTTCTTTAAAAATCCACATTTATGTTTGGACAAGGAGTTTATTACGAAATCCAAGCTATTCATTGTTCCTAAGAAAATAATGACTTATGAAATAAGAAATTGAAAGATATAATTTTGTTTATAATAAGTAAGAAAAGTGACGACCAGCCGTCCTTTGATATAACTGCTGAATACAGGTGTATTTCTGGAGGGCGTTCTTCAGTTTACCGATACGTTTCTCTTAATGGGTTTATCAACTTTTCCCTTATGATTCGGCACCTGTTTCTAGTACTGGCATAGTAACAACCAAATAAAACCTGCGCACAACACACACACACACAAAAACTTTGCTCAATAATTTTCGTAGCTGTTTGTGTGGGTTTGAACTTGGCATTTCCAAAAAACTGCGTCTTGATAAAGCTCTGGAAGAAACGCACTTGTTAAACCAAGCCTTACTAAACTAAGCTATAATGCATATCTGATTTTAAACCCTGACCGAGATTTTAATCTTAAAAGATCAGTTGACTAAAGTCTTGCACGTGAAATAAGCCTGATTTTTGTACAATAGAACTTGTATAATAGAGGCGAAATATGCTTATGACCCCAGAAAATAAGCTAATGGCTCTATAAAAGACCCATTTCTTGGGTTTAACTTTTAAGTTTATTTCATACAATTTAAGGACACAATGACATTGTTCAACATATTCACATAATTTCCAGCTGCAGCTAACTTGACTAGCAGGCAACATGAAAGTCCTTGCACACTGAACATTTAGTTTGCTTGCAGCTCGCAACCATTTTTTCTTTTCTCGGAGACAATCAGCTTCCCAACTCTTCTTACCTGTCTTTATAGGCCTACTTATTGGCATTTAACACCAACTCCTCGGGCTGAGAAATTCAGCCAATTGCAAAAGCATGCTACCTTTGTTAAAAAATGAAAATCAAAATAGGCTTAAAGAGTTTTAAAAAATCCAGCTTACGAATGATGTCACTACTTTTCCGGGAACTGCTCCTGGCTAATGGATAGACAAACAGAGTGGGTGGGTGGGGGGAGGTGGAGAACCGACAGATAACATTGGTTCCGAGATACTTATAAAGGTACCCATCAATGAGATGGCGAAGTGACAGACAGACAGACAGACAGACAGCATTGACTTCAAGGCATACAGGCCTATAGCAAGCAATTTCAGAGGGACAATTAAAAAAGTAGACATTTTTACCCCCAGCAGCTGATCCAACCTAAGAAATGGAATAGAACCTAAATCAGTTTTAATTAAGAGCGTACCTTGTCGGGCCAAAAGGGCGGTTCTTACGGTGTTAAATCTTGGGTATTTTTAAAACTTTATGTTTACTGTAAGAAGTTATAAATTTATTCATTCATAATTTTATTTATTTATTTATTTATTTATCAAAATAATGTGTGAAATATATATATGTCGGAATGGCGTCTAGGTTTACCAAAGTGAAAGACAACGCTAGGCCACGTCTGACTCTTTATGGGCTAGTACAGAACAATTCTTTAGTGACTCAGCTGTCCGTGTTATGTCTGTATTCTAACGTATTCTAACAAGATGTTGGCAGCAGAAGTGTTCATAATAAATCCGAGTGAAAAGATCGAACAAAATCGCCGGACAAACGGATTACTTCCTGATTAGACTACTGTTTCCTAATGGATGTGGGCGCAGCTGTAGCATTCTGATGCGAGATCCGGAAATTAGAGCCAACAGACCGTAGCACGGTTGATCTTCCATCCTTTTGTTTACTTTCTAGCTGGCATGCACCAGAAAATACGGTCGAAAATACACGAGTGCGCCGCCAGTTCATTACTCCAACTATTTTGTCCCAAGCCCCAAAGCGGCGCACGTATTGATTCGTCGACTGGCCACAGTAGCTCCTTTGGTTACGAGGTAATTCATACAGACAACTCAACCGTACTAAGCCTTGCAAATATTGGAAAAATGAGAGTGGCGAAGAATAAAGAACTCTATTGAATCGCAT
Organism: Lingula anatina; assembly: GCF_051362555.1. Taxonomy (NCBI): domain Eukaryota; kingdom Metazoa; phylum Brachiopoda; class Lingulata; order Lingulida; family Lingulidae; genus Lingula; species Lingula anatina. The sequence continues at coordinate 23,239,385 of NC_141772.1, forward strand.
TATTGGATCTTTGTAAGATTTATTGAATCAACCTGTAAAGCAAAGTAAAATAACGACCCCAATCAAATTCTAAGTAAAAACACATTGCAGCTAGGAGAGTTTCTGCGGTTATAGAAGCCAAAAATATAGGCATAAAAGGAGAAAATTCGAATTTTTCTTAATTGGCACCCTTTCCTGGCGTCGTGTATGTGTGCAGGCGGCCGAGAACGGTGGCTACGTCAGCCGGTTCTAAATTCTCCCAACTCGCTGCTCCAATAATCCATACACAGCCAGATATCGATTAGAAGGCCAGGCAACATGGCGCAGGCTGGCAAGACTTATGGATCGACGGGAGAAATAGTCATGTTCGCCAGGTTCCAAACAGACTTCGGACACCGGACACGCACTTAAGGGTTGTCCACTAAATGCGCTAACATCTACGTTAATTCAAATGTGATTTATGGGTCGTATAATAATGCACGCACCGCCTAAACTTACCGTGTCGAAGCTACAAAACGGTGGTGTTATCCAATACTAGCTAGGGTCTATTAGCGAACCGGACCGAGTGTGTGAGTGTGGGTAATAATAGTTGGGCTCCTATTTTAATTCACAGGCTGTGCTGTACACCTTGTAGTGAAGGGAAGCTGTAGCGTTAGCAGGCAGTATCAAGCAGCATGGCAGCGGTGGCAGCCTGGCTCCCCTTCGCCCGTGCGGCGGCAATTGGCTGGGTTCCGGTGGCTCAGCAACCCATGCCCCCTCCCCCAGTGAACAGGGAGCACAATCGCACCGATGATTTGATGAAAATCAACGTCAGCGGGCGCAGGTTTGAAACTTGGAGAAATACTCTTGAGAAGTACCCTGACACTCTGCTTGGATCAAACGAGAAGGAGTTTTTCTACGATGAAGACGCCAAGGAGTATTTCTTTGATCGAGATCCAGACATCTTCAGAAATGTTCTTAATTATTACAGAACTGGGAAGTTGCATTATCCAAAGCATGAATGCATTACGGCGTATGATGAAGAGCTCGCATTCTTCGGTATCATGCCTGACATTATTGGCGATTGCTGTTACGAAGATTATAGGGACAGAAAACGCGAGAACAATGAGCGCTTGCTCGATGACAAAGATTCTGAAGATGGTGATAATGTACCCCTGGCTTCTATGAGGGAAAAATTATGGCGTGCTTTTGAAAATCCTCAAACGGGTACCGCAGCATTAGTGTTTTATTATGTGACAGGGTTCTTTATTGCGGTGTCAGTGATGGGAAATGTGGTAGAAACCGTTCCATGTGGAATCGTACCGGGAACATTCGATAATCCTTCTTGTGGGGACCGGTATGAAAAGGTGTTCTTTGTAGTAGACACTGCATGCGTCATGATTTTCTCAGTGGAATATCTCCTTCGGCTGTACGCAGCGCCAGATCGCTGTAAATACATGCGTAGCATAATGAGTGTAATTGATGTGGTGGCCATTTTACCCTACTACATCGGGCTGTTTCTTACGGAAGAAAATGACGACGTTAGTGGTGCATTCGTGACTCTCAGAGTCTTCAGAGTTTTTCGTATCTTTAAGTTTTCAAGGCATTCGCAGGGATTACGAATCCTCGGCTACACGTTGAAGAGCTGTGCCAGCGAACTTGGGTTCCTGGTTTTTTCCCTTGCAATGGCTATCATCATATTTGCCACAATAATGTTTTATGCAGAAAAGAACGTAGAAAACACAAAATTTACCAGTATCCCTGCAGCATTTTGGTACACCATTGTTACTATGACTACTTTAGGGTGAGTATCGGACCAGGGCTTTGAGTGTTGGATGGTTGAATTGGTTTGCCAGGAATTGCTTCCATTAAAAACCTGATTTTTGTCTAACTTTCAGGTGCAGTGTTTTTACCATATGAATCAATAGTTTGAACACTTAGGATAATGATTGTTAAATATTGATATTTGCTCTGTCAACTTTTCCTAGGTAGCTGCCCTCATTCTGTTAGAACAAAGAAGACATATGCAGTTTTATGTCTCCAATATCTGTCAAAATTACACAGGCATCAACTTGTTTTAAGGACTTTAATTTCTGTAAGAATTACTATTTATGGAATTTTAAATGATAATACATTGGTTTAGCTTGCTGAGGGGATAAATTATTAACGTTATAGAGGTCTGCGATGTTGAGTTAAAAACATAGGTCAGAGATGAAAAGAAAGGGTTGAAAGTAGAAATCTGAATAGTGTAAACCTGAGTACTCAGTGAACATAACTGGTTAGAGATGGAGGAATTATGAGAATTCCATCCTTAGTACAAATATCTTGAGCTGATATTTATATCGCGGGTTCAACTAGATTTTGAACTCGAGGGCCATTCTGGACCTCTTTGGGAAAGTGTCATTTATAACCCACTACATTTCTGTCAGTGTGTTTGGATAGTAGTGGAAGTCATTTTTCACTGACGTGTTTCAACGGTCCTCAAAAGATGCACTTATTGATGTACTGCAGAGTGCAGGATTTTCACCCCTTTGATGGAAAAATGAATAGGAAGTTGTGTATATCAAAAGTGCAAATTTTATGTACACTTATGAGTATTTTAAATGGCTGATTTTTGCTCTTACATACATACTTTTGGGGAAAGATGAAAAGCTCTAAAGTCTAAAAATGAGTGATATAAGCCTTCTGTAAATATGGAGATTTTATACCCATGTGAAATTCTTTCAGGAGTGTAATCTTATTTATTTTGATATTATAAAAATCTTTTATGAAAATGAACCAGATGCCACTGTTGGGGTGCTAATACTATATATATTCAGCGTGTCTTTGTATATGGTGATATGACAGATTTGTAAAATTTATACTGTGGAACTGAAATAATCTGGTCTGAAGAGAGGGGTAACTAAGTAAATGGTATATTGTTTAAGCATTTACCAAAATTGAAAAAAAAAAATTGTTTAAAAATATTTATCATATAAAGGATATTCAGCATTTTGTGGATAGGTACTTTGGCAATTTTTTAAAAACTTTTACGCTTTTGTTGTCAACAACCTTCAAGCTATATTTCCAGTGCTGTAGCATATTCAAATGCTATGAAATTCCAGTTCTCCTCCTTGCTGTATTCAATATCAAAATGGTTGACATTATAAGTGCACCTCGTCACACTTGAACCAATTTTCCTTCTGGGGTAAAAGACAAACAATACAAGGGACATATCTCTGTCATTTTGTTCTGGCTGTTACTATTCTTGTGCAGCAATTTCCCATCGTTTTACCCTCACTGAAGAGTTATCATTACAGGGTGAAGTAGCCGTGGGGCCTGACACATCAAGTACTTGTCCTGAAATCTTTATCTCTGCCTGTTGTCTTCAGCTATGTGATAAATAAATTTTTTGCATCACTGACCAAGTGAACAGAGGAGGAAAGAGTGAAGAAAAGAGGGTAGAGAGTGAGAGAGAGAGAGGGAAGAAGGAAAGGAAAGAGATCTACAATTGGGGAATATTAACTAGACTAAAATAACACACCTCTCTTTATTATTTATTAACCAATCAATTAATTAACTAATGGATCAAGTCTAAAACATAACTGGTTCTAAGTTAGCCCATCTTAGGTCTGTCTTGAAAGTTTTATCAAAATCTGCCCTTAACTTATTGAGTTGGGATTTTATCTAACAAACCAACACGGAGAGAACCGGATGAGCCCATAAACAAAGTGGCCAATTTATTTATATAATATAATTGCACTACAAAAAATGACCTTTCATTAACATGATTTCTGTCTGCTTTTTCTTGTGTTAACAGGTAAATGTACATGTACATAACACTGACATCTTGTTTTAATGAAGTATGTCTTCTTGAGCTAAACTGGGCTGAACCGCCTGCCTGCTCTCTTGAATGTGATAAAGTTAGACACAAGTTTTGTTATAATATATACTCTAGAACTTTAGGTGTAACAACCTTTCAGAGAAGAATAGTTATGAAAATAGAGAAATTGATTGCAAAAGTGTGTCAGATATATGTGTGAGTACCTAGAAAATGCAGCTCCGTACATTTCACATCAGTGATCTTAAATTTTGCTTTCAAGTTCAATAATTATAAGTTTTTATTTGAGAACTCTTTTGAACTAATGTTGAACAAAAAAATTTTTTTTCCTACTATTTTTTTTCCTGCAACATTTGATTAGTCTGGAGGAAGCACTAGGAATATGTAATTACCATGATTGCACAAGCTACAGATATAATTTAATATAACGTAACCCTTGGGTCTGGTGAAAAGAAAGCCTACATGTACACTGTTATTGCAGTGTCAGCTGATTGTATAGAAGTGAGGAAAAAAAAGTTAATATGAATAATGCTGGGGCGGATTGAGACCGTCTTCTTGGTCTTCCGGAAGATGGTCAGGTTTTAAAGTTTACATTGACGGGCATCTATTTTTTTCTGTCAGAAGACCGTCAAAAATGGATGATGGATCAACAAAGATAATTTGGAAGGCTGTCAGAAAATCTCTCTGGATCCTCCCCTGTAATGTGAATGGTAGACCTGCAACTGGTTGATTACATTTGAACCTGTATTCTCTGTTCACCGCGATGAATCTTTTGTCTTGGCCAAATAACCTTTCTCTCTCTGTATCGCCATATCTTGTGAAGTTATTAATTTGCACGGCCAAGATGTCTGAGCTTAGCGTCATTCTTGGCATTGATTTGCCGATGGCTAAAAAATAATCTGATCAAAGAAAATGAATGTCCTCTGGGTCAATTTACTTTCTGGATTTGACAACCCGCATGTAGGGATGTACGCGAGGTAATTTTTCTCCGTCTGGCACAACTAATAAGTGTGGGGATTCAAGAATTTCTTAGATTATGCATAAAATATTTTGGTGCCAACTAGGCCCAGTTTCAGTCATTTGGTGATACGGAAGTAGTGAACATTATCTGTATTCTTTTTCAATTTTTTATTAGAAATACGTATAATAATGCTCAACCACTCCATGTATTGAAATTATATTTGGTAACTTAAGTAATAGATCCCACAGAAGAGGAGGAGCTTATGATTAAGCGTGGAAAAAACAACTGCTCATTACATGGATTTTCCTTTCATTAGAGAAACGTTGCGATCATTTACATGCTTAAACTTGTTATCTGAACTGCAAGTGAACTGCCATGCACACAGAGTCCGTCTCAATTGGGCACTATATTTGCCCTGCTACACAGTTGTGTTATCTACGTATTAATATAGAAATTGGAGTTCATGCAAACCTCGCGTTATTTCATGAAATATTATTTGTTAGATTTTCCATGTAGCAGCTGCTTCCACCAGCGCACTGGGACCCCGGTGGAGAGCAAAATTGACTAGTTTCTACCGCACTAGACAGTCCATTTTACATGTTCAGAAACCCAGCTCTTTGCAGCATTGATTATTCATGAGGCGAGTCTTTTAAAAGAGTTACAGGGGTTGTGTGTATTTGATTGATCTATTCTGGTTGTTTTGGGATCATTGCTTGTCCCTGACTGTGGTAATGGTCACTATTACAGGATATATTCAGCATGCTAGTTTTCTGCACGTATCTCTCTTTCTCTCTCTCTCTCTCTCAAAGACAGAAAAATGAAATGTGTCCGCACAAACTGATGCTTAGTGTGGCATAGGCAACAAATGTGATCACACTAGCTTTATGTCAGTAACCTACCAAGCCAGGATTGGGGGTGGGGGTGGGGGGATGAGGGGGGGGTGGAGGATGGAAAGGGTAGTTAAAACAGGGATAGGGTTAGGTGCCTGTGGTGGGTTGAACTTCATCAAACAGACATTGAACATAGTTCATACCAAGGATAGGGGGACCTAGCTTAGTTGTAAGCACGGCTTTGATTATTGAAATATTATTTTGAACTCTGTATAGCAAAAACACATATGAGAAAATTACATGGCAGAACTCTTGAGTTAGTCTGCATGGGAACTCGGAGAACTTTGTCTACTTGGGCGGCCTGATAGCTTTTTTAACATCGCAATTCATCACCACATTACAGCAAATTAAGGCTGCAGTTGGCAAGTTTTTTTTATAGTGAAGTAGTTGAGAGGTGTTGCAATGAGTCCGGGGCTGCACTTGGAAAGTGTTACGTGTTTCGGTCAAACGAGGACAGTTTGGGACCGAGGCTCAGCTGACGTCTGCCCCAGGGAGTTGAGGGTCTTGGCAGCAATGGAGGGAGTCTGTAATTGCACTAAACATGGCTTAATTTTACATTCACAACATTCCCTTTCAAGGTCTGAATTTTTTTCTGTACCTTTTAACCGAATAAGTTGATCCTTTGGGAAGACTTCAATCCTGATAACAATGTTCTTAAAACTGAAGGATGAAATAAAATTGCAGTCTTTTCTGGGCTGGAGAGCCACAGATTGAATTAGCAACCAGAGCCCGTCTGCAAGTCTCATCTTGGCCTAATGGATTCTGGCTGCACAACTGAGAGAGAAAGAGAGAGAGAGAGAGAGAGTGAGTGAGAGAGAGAGAAAGAGATAGAGTGTGTGTGTGTTTGTTTGTGGAAGAGATAAAAAGTGTGTTTATGTGTGTTTGAGAGAGAAAGAAGGAGAGAGAGATGAATAAGGTGTTAAGATAGGACCTAGGACTGCACTTCCACTGTCCAGTGATCTTGTGACAACTTTGTGCCTTTAATGACACCTGCTGCCTGTGTTCACAGTGTCTCATCAGAGAACACAAACCCACAGCAAGTTTTCCTACCTGTGTTATCATGTTACATTATCAGTGGTAAAGGGGGGGGGGGAGGTTGGGGGGGGGGGGGAGTCCTGAGGGGGGCAGATTGGCCCCCCGTGGGTAGCACCATACCAACCAATGTTTTTCAATTTCATGACAGGCTTCAACATAAATATTGTGCTATTCAATATTCCTTCATAAACAGGCATATCTCTCTGTCCCTCAGAAGCTGCAGTTGAAAAATATCAATATAGCCAGAAGTGCGTAGTGCTCTTCGTGGAATAATTAACTGTTGATTCAAACTCACAGATGGGAAGATATGATATAATGTTATTCATGTAAAATATTTACACCGAGCTGGCTGTCAAATTAGGCTCCACTACCAACAAAACAATTTGTACGTTTTGCCAAGAGTCAACACGGCATAATAAGCAGCAGAAAACAGCTAGATTTCTAGAATTCTCTTGGAGGCAAAAAGGCAAAAACGTCGATTACTTGCAGGTGGGGATTTACTGCCGCGTTCAGACAGGGGAATTAAACCCGAACTGGTTAGGTCCTGATGACATCAGCATTTGTTAACTGAAAATGTAGTAGAAGTCCTTTCCACAAAACAATTTGAAATTGCATATGGAACTAAAAATCACAAGAGATGATAATGTGTTCTATTTAAGATGTGAAGTTGAGATAGATCTTGAAAATCAATATTGCTTTGATTGAACGGAAAGAGAGGGTTTAGAATAGGGCACTTAGGTAAAACGTTTCAGAAATGCAATCATGGCCTTTGCACCAAGAGCTTGCCTTTCTGTTCTGTTCATTTTGACAAAGGGGGTGATTCCTACAGGACGAACTGACAAAGCTTAGTTTTAATCTTGGAAATGTCATTATTGATTTCTTAATTTATTAATTAATGAGGTTGTCTTATAAGGTCATCATGACCCAAACCAGTGAAAATCTGAAACTGTTTCAATCCATCCTTTATTGACTTTATTGACTTTCTTTTTTTGTTAGCAGTCAGAAGAAAAGGCCACAAGTGGAAGTAAACAATTTTACTAAAATGGCTACATTTTGTTGCACAGCAATTTTTGGTTATGTATTTAGGTCAAGCAAATGCAGCTTAAAGAAAAAAAAATGAGTACTGCGGCAAGAAAATTGAGATATTCATAGACATGTATTTTAACTCCCTACCCTTGAAATTGTAAAATCATAAAAAAAATAATAATAATTGGCACAGGTCTGGTTGGTATGGGTCTGGTGAGCAGGGGTCTGGTTGGTATGGGTCTGGTGAGCAGGGGTCTGGTTGGTATGGGTCTGGTGAGCAGGGGTCTGGTTGGTAAGGGTGTGGTTGGTAAGGGTGTGGTTGGTAAGGGTCTGGTGAGCAGGGGTCTGGTTGGTATGGGTCTGGTGAGCAGGGGTCTGGTTGGTAAGGGTGTGGTTGGTAAGGGTCTGGTGAGCAGGGGTCTGGTTGGTATGGGTCTGGTGAGCAGGGGTCTGGTTGGTAAGGGTGTGGTTGGTAAGGGTCTGGTGAGCAGGGGTCTGGTTGGTATGGGTCTGGTGAGCAGGGGTCTGGTTGGTAAGGGTGTGGTTGGTAAGGGTCTGGTGAGCAGGGGTCTGGTTGGTATGGGTCTGGTGAGCAGGGGTCGGGTTGGTAAGGGTCTGGTTGGTTAGGGTCTGGTGAGCAGGGGTCTGGTTGGTATGGATCTGGTTGGTTAGGGTCTGGTGAGCAGGGGTCTGGTTGGTATGGGTCTGGTGAGCAGGGGTCTGGTTGGTAAGGGTGTGGTTGGTAAGGGTCTGGTGAGCAGGGGTCTGGTTGGTATGGGTTTGGTGAGCAGGGGTCGGTTGGTAAGGGTCTGGTTGGTTAGGGTCTGGTGAGCAGGGGTCTGGTTGGTATGGGTCTGGTTGGTTAGGGTCTGGTGAGCAGGGGTCGGGTTGGTAAGGGTCTGGTTGGTTAGGGTCTGGTGAGCATGGGTCTGGTTGGTATGGGTCTGGTGAGCAGGGGTCTGGTTGGTAGGGGTCTGGTGCGAATGTTTTGAACAGGGGGTTGGTGGTCTGGTGGTGAAAGAGTCTGGCTAGGAACTTATGGTAGGGCATGGAAAAATGGGTGCTTTGTGTTAACAGCTGAAGTCCTTGCTATAAGGCAGTGTCAACAGTACGAGGGGGAAGACTGATTTCTAGATCGCTAGAGCAGCTGAGACATCATTCCTGTGTAAATTTCAAAGGCTGATTCAACATGGTCTTTTATTTTGATATGGTTTTAACCACTGCTAACTAAAGTGCAATATTTAGTGCTTATTTAGGCCAGTCCATTTTTATGCCACTTCCAGAGAAGTATAGATTAGAAATGGTCCCCGAAGTGCCGTGTATTACAACATATCAATTCTTGCACTTTTAAATTCAACGAAACACAATTTGTGGTGCTTTCGAAAGGTGAAACCCAATAACAGCCAGAAGATGGAGAGATTTCCAATCAGAACTAAGCCTCGTCTGGTTGGAGCTTCCTGATGGGAGAGGCCGGGGGTCCCAGGGCTGTATGGGGAGGAGGTCATATATTTTCATGTCCGTGGAGAAGGCGATATAAAAGACAGTAAAGCAATGTGATGAACTGCCGTCTAATGTTCATTAGAACCTCCTCCCTGTCATTGGTCTTCTGTAGTCATGTTCAACATCTGTTTACTAGTAATTATACCAGTTTTCATATTTACCACAGGAGGTGGACAGGTTGATGGTTGCTAAAATATGTTTCAGGCTTTAAGGTCCTTTTTTATTTAGCATAACACTTTCTGTTATGCAACGGTTAGGAAGAGAATATCACTTATCAGGCTATGCTATTGCGTATGAGTGTCATCTAAACCATTTCCTTCACTCACCATGGCCAGTTGCTGGTAACGGGGATGAATTTGAATTAAACTTTGGGGCTAATGAAAGGAAGTTAAAAAAAAAACTGTCCAGTTATTCCTTTTTAGGACCAGTGAAAGTGATGGAATACAGAAAAATTCACCCCTTCATTTGAAAACGGACTAAGGAAAGATTTCAAGAGACATATCCTCTGTCTGTATCGGCTTAGTTTAATCTGTACTCGGTGCCTCTTTGTATAAAATGCTCTGACAGAGATTGATATTGTCAACATGGTAGTTATTTAAATGCGCACATACATTATTTGTTATGTTATTGATATAAGAATATCTCGATAAAGAAAGATAATCCATATTCAGAAGCAAATACAATCCTCTTATATGAACAAAGTAGGCAACACTGAAAAAAGAACAAGAAAAACAACTGTTTGGTTTAGTTTGCATGGAAAGAGTGTAAAAGTACTTTTGTTACTGCAGGGATAATATTACAGGTATGTGTATGTGTCATATTCAGCCTGGCCACCCAGCTCTCCTTACACAAAGCAAGAAAACTACGCCTCTGGCCATCATGCATGTATTGAATTGTGTGAAATAACTTCATAAATATTTAATTCCACTGACAGAATCAATAATTTAACAGCTATTTCAGGCAGATCTCCCATACAAAGAAATCAACTGTAGAATTGGTATAGAAGTGGAGTAATTGTAAAGAGCGTGTCGCAGCCAAGGACCTGGCTTTAAGTCAATAATTACTTGGAGTGGCCCCTTTTATGGTGAAATGAAAGGCCCTTTTTACACGGAAAACTGATATGTTAAAAAAATTCAGACTTCAGTATATTATATCTGTTGCATCATATAGTTTTGTTTTTCTGGTCATGCAGGCAAATTAATATATGTATATATATAGGTCTCAGCAAAAGGTATTTGTGATGATTTTTGCCGTTGGTTGAGTGATCATTGAAAATGTTCTCCTAAGCGGGAGAGACAATTGTGTGTTATTCTCATTGATCTGCATTGTGAGCGAGCACACAGAAGGCTGAATAGCGCTCTCTCCTCCATATCTTGTACAGTCGCAACATGGTAACAGTGGCAATATTGACGTCTTATCCCCTCAGTACCCACTGACATTGATGTGGTGCTGGACAATTTTCTGAGCAAATGAACAGAGAGAATGACGCGAGTGGCTGTAAGTGGAGTGGGTTAGGAAGCAGCACTAGTGGGCTGGATTTGGTCTTAAAGTGCAATTTAAGTTCACAAGTGATCTTACACAATCTTAAACATTACAGCAGTAGTCTTAAAATGGACTGAATCTGCTTTTAAGATCAAAAATGATCTAACATCTACTTAAGTGGTCAAGCAGTTTCCTCCCCTCACAATGTGGGATACCTCCCCTCACAATAGAGGACACCTCTGCTCACAATAGGAGATTGTGTAAGGGGAGACAACTTAATTGGCTGTTAGACCAGAAATAGTCTTACTCATGGTTTAAGATCATGTAAGACTATTTGTGAACTTAAATTGCACTTTAAGACCAAATCAAGCCCACTAGTGCAGGGACTGTACAGCTCTGTACAGCAGCACTTGTTTGGCCCGTCTATAGCTTGGTCTATAGCCTGCCTCTCGGCTCTTCAGATTGGCCACAAATATAGCAAGGCAGTAGCATATTGCTGGCAGTATACAAGGATTTATGTCAGCTTGGGCAATAATAGCACTTGGAATAAACTAATTATGCACGTACATATAGAAAGATATACAGCTTATTTGGAATATATATTTCTCTTTGCTATTATCTTTATGCTTTATGTATTAAGTGTCTGGGGGGAGAAATGACTGGTTTACAAATGAAAGGAGATTTTTAGTCTAGTACATAAAAAAGTGTTGGAAGTTATTTTCTGTTAGAATAAATATTAATGAGTCGGTATCTTTTTGATGAGTGTCAAAGCACACACTTAGAACTAGACGAGATGAATACTTCTTCACCGAGTCAGTGTTTAAGTGGTGGAAAATGATCCAATAATTCCAGTATTTTTCACTCTATCTGAAATTTCTTTAGCATTTTCTAATTTATAAAAGATTAGTAATGGTAGCGTGAGTGTTGCAAGTGCCATTTATTTATTTTTTTTGCATTATTTATTACAAGTAAGAGGATGTATGTCAGACACAATGGTAGACAACTCCAGCTATTATCCCAAGGGGAGCATTCAGGTTTTATTCTCCATAGACTTTGTTTCTCCTTGGGACTGATGCTGCGCAAAAATTCGCTTGATTACAATAAGAAAAGATGACCTCAATTAGTGGAATTGATTGAAGTGTTTTGGAGCGTGTAGTACTTGTCCAGTAAGTCGGGTTTTGCGGAGAAAGATATTTTTACTAAGGTGGCCTGACAAATAATGAAAAAAGGGAAAATAACGTCCTCTCAGGTTTGGGATAAAAGACGTAGAGATAACTGTTGCAAGCAGAAAATGATCCCCAACTACCAATATGAAAGTCAGATTCCGTATGCTAATTGAAGACCTCAATTGGCAGAAAATCAGGAAAACACTTTGATGTTCGATGTCATCTCAGCGGGTTATAATTAGTCCTTGTGCCCTCAGTGCGCTGCCCATTGATTTTTACTCGTAATTTGAGCAACATCATACTGCAGTGGCATGGTGTTATCTAGTAATGACACGAGTGCTACGGCTTTGTTAGCCCCTCTGAAGAGATGTATGTAAACTTGAAGTACAGACTCGTGGGGGACGGTGGTCTTTGATTGATGTGTAAGAGGAGAGAGAGAGAGAGAAAAGAAGGGAAAATGGAGAAAGAGGTATTGAGAAAGAGAGAGAGAGAGATTTAGTGAGAGAGAGAGAGAGAGAAGGGAAAATGGAGAAAGAGAGAAGGAGAGAGAAAGAGGAGGGAAAACAGCAAGAGAGAGAGAGAGAGAGAGAGAGAGGCAAGCAGTTATATATATTAGGAGGCGGGTCTATCTGTTCATGCACTTACTTATTCCCTTGGGTTAATGTTTGACAAAATTAGAACCCCTTTTTTAGGCCATAGGGCTGGGGTATTGCGTTGGACATAGCCATGTTACCAAATTAGGTTTCAAATGGACATTTAGGTCGACAAAGTTGGGTAGAGAATAGCTACATTATTGACTGAATATAGCAGAAGCAGGTTATATATGGGAGTGATAATCTGTTGCAAGTCATCTAAAACAACTGATATGTACATGTATCTTAGTAGGATGTTCAGATTTGAGAGGTTGGCAAACTGAAGTCAAGTTCGAGGGGATTAAGATTCAGGTGATGGCAGTGGATATTTGATAATGTTATGAGAAATAAGGCTTTTGGATTAGGCATATATATAAAACTTCACTTTTTCCTCTGTAGCGATAATAATTCAGATTTAATTGTTGTAATATCAGAGATATAGCCGGGGGGGGGGGGGGGGGAATGCGGAGGGTGTCTTTTTAATTTTTTTTACATTTTGAAAAACTTTAAAAAAGTACATTTTTACTTCCTTAAAAGTGACCTTTGCAGTTTGAGAAACAGCATAGACCCCAGTGCAACTGTCCATTCAGGGCAGACAGGTTTCAGTCAAATGCGCATTTTTGCTCAACTCCCTTAATTTCACACCTCACCTCCCCCATTTACAGCATTGCATCAAGTGCAGTGTAATGCAACAGAAAATCTACTAGTAAGCTCATTTCAAATGCTGGTGTCTTCATTGGTGTCTTCACAGTGCCCTCTTGGCTTCACCTCCACCATTTTGGCTCAAAAAACGCACTTAAACAACCCAATGAACTCACTGGGTATTGAGGTGTCAGGCGTCTGTGGGGGATCTCTGGCATAGGATGGGTTTACAGATAGACCAGTTAACCGCTTTAAAGGAATAATTTATCGCGGATTACCACTCGGTTTCTGATCAGCACAGGCTTCTGGGATATTTCCATAGACATCTGTCTGCATGCTTGCTCAGTGTGAGCCGAGGATGTGGTGTAATCCAGGAAATAATGTAGAGATATGATAGGGATGGAAATGATGAATAGCAGGCAGATTGCTTAACACACCTGATCCAGGAAAATAACGAGAGTTGTGTATTTTTCACGGTGATCTGGTCTGGTCGGTGGGTTGGTAGCAGAAGTGGGAAATGATGGAAGTGAATGGCTTTCTATTTGATAATGAAGCATTCGGCCTGCCTCGACTGGTCACTGTAGGAGCTTTGGGAGAGGGATGTCCAGTTCATTGCTGTACATTTACATGTTATACATATCTTGACTTGATTTACTGATCTCTGTAGAAATCTCTCTCTCTCTCTCTTTCTCTCTCTCTCATTTAATTATACCATTTCATTTCTTTTTATATTCGTCAAAACTAATTATCTATAACCTTTGCTGTGGTTTATATATTTATGAAAAAAAAAAACAAAACAAAATGTTAGTACATGTATACATGTTGTCTTTTATTTTGATACCGTGACCAAAATCTTAATTTATTTTTATGACTTAGGCGATGGTACTACATATTTGACGACATTACAACAAATAAAGCCTTTGGATTGGGTAAAACTTTACTTCTTCCGCATTATGACTTCTGTTTGTGTTCTAACAATATCGACTGATAACATTATTGGCTTGATTAGTGCGACTAGGAAATAAAGTACATGCAATTGTTTAGCTTTTTTTTTTCTGCAGGAGAATAGTGTCATACCTCAGTGCTCTCCGTGTTTGAGGATTTCATGCCACTTCTCACGCTTTCCTATTTAGATACACAGCAGAGGAAATGAATGTAGCTGGCGTATTGTTAAGAGGAAATGATAGGGAACAAGGGCTTTCATTGCCTCTTTAGTCTATAGGTGTATCCTGATGATGGGTTTTGATCTTGGTTGAATTTTTTTTTGTGAAATGCGCATGCTTGTGACGTATATGAGTGGATGCATATGTGGTTCTGTGAAAATGGATAATATATACCTTAGTATGTTCTGTTCGATCAGATTGTTTTTGTAAAATCTAAGATTGACTGATGTGTGTCAAGTTTCTTTCCTAGAAATTTACCTGAAGTAATGTGAGATGGATGAAGATATATTTTACCTGGCTGAAATGTTTAAACTTGACATTCAGGCACATGGTGTGTCTTACAGGTTGTATATAATATGTCAAACATGGAGTCAGGGAGTCTGATACCAATAATACATCAAGTTTTCTTTCTCTTCCATCCTTCCTCTTTCTCTCTCTCACACACACAGTGTCTTTTTCTGATCTCCTTTAGCAAAATATCAGGCCTGCTGCAAATTTACTGCAATATTGCTGCAAATTTGCTGCAATAAATTTTTTCTTACAAACTTGTTGCTGCAAAATTTTCATTTTGTTAAAGGCTTATACATGTAAGCAATATAAAGTCAAAGTGCCCAAATCTCAAAAATTTATGTTTAAAAATTGAAGTTTTTTGGGTTAATTTGTGGAAAGAATAAGGTTGTTACCCCTCTTTAACTTGAAGTAAATTTAACTCCATTCCTGCCTGCTATGTGCAGGTAGTGGTAGCCTTTTTTTTTATTCCTGAATTCAGTATTTCCTCAAGGCATATGGCCTTGATTGGTATTTTTCAATGAACGAGGATGTTTTGGAAGCTATTCTGATACCTCATGGTAACACTGATGACTGAATTCTTCCTCTGAGGCATTCTGTTTGAAAACTATCTTATATGCAAAGATTATTTTATTTTGCCTTAAGAAAATAAAAAGGCATATGACTATTATTTGCCAATTTGCCAAACATTTGGTATTGATGTAGTTATTTATCCAACTCCCCTCTTTATAAAGATGGATGAACTAATAAATAACTAAAAATTGAAATTAAACAAAAACAATGATCTGAGAAGAAAGTTAATTCACAAGATTTTATTTGAGAGAAGGGAAGAAAATACTCCGAGATGATGAGTCTGTGGCTGATAGGTAAAATTGATTTTGGTCGGGAAGAGCCATTTTGTAAACGAGAGGACATTGCTGCACTTCAGGCAAATGATGTCTCAATTAAATGATGAAATGACAGTAATTGGGATGAAGCATGAGTACAGGAATGTTGCCAATGACTTTGAACACAGACACTGAAAACGGGAGAGAAAAAAAAAGAGTAGAGAGAATGGATGGTTATTAGAAGAAACAGTTCTGACGTGGGTTTTGTCCCCACCAGAGACTGCTTGATAAATGACTGCACTTAAGATTTTGTACTTGACGGAGTTGATAACTTGATAGGAATATGCTAAATAGATTTATGATGCTGGGGAGGATACACCTCCATTTGCTATCACGGCCCATGATCAGGCTGCTGCTATATAAGAGGATGAAGGCAACTTTAATGTAAATAAATATACTCGACCAGAAATGTTTCAAACATCGATATTTTGCATAATTATAAAATAACCATATGAGCTAAGGTAAATAATTTAACCATATATTGATTGATACTCCACCTATCATTTATTATGCACACTGAAGATCTTCCTCGCTACACATAACATAGTTTTTTAATTATTGAAAATGTTCATGTTTTTGAACTTCTTTGGTTGAGTGTATATATATATATATATATACAGCATTGGTCAGCTGCCAGTGGCATGCCCTGTTACACCCAATATGATCTAGCTTGTAGTTTCTTAACTGTATTCACAATAAACTGACACCTGAAAATAGCAGGTATTTATAGGCAGGCCTGCTAAGAATAGACAGGTAGTTACATAGTGTACACAGGTCTAGTGGTTGGGTACTCCGTGGTTGAGACGTTTCAAAATCAGACCGTGTAAACACAAATTAACTGGAGTTGGTATCCTTGCAGTTTGAATATTGGACTGTGTTTCCTTATCATTTATTTTGAGAACAAAGTCACTAATGTGTGGTTCCAAGTCACAAACTTGCATTTTTTTGTCCCTTTTTATTAGTTTCTTGTTTGGTAAATTTACACATTAGCACAAACCTCATCTTTGTATGGTAATAAGAATCAATAACCATGGGAAGGGGTTTGTGATGAAATGTCATGTATGTTTTGTATGAATTCTCCAGGCCAGGGGTTTCCCCAGGATTTGGAGTACAGGGAGTCCAAAATGTAGTTCTGTGGTCACCAATTTACAGGGAGTCTAACTACAAATATAGTCATTCCCCCAAAATTTAGTAAGCCATGCAGTGGTCTTTGAAAATAAAAGACATCTTTTGAGGCAAGAGGCCACCCAAATGCTGGCTGATTCCTTGCGCGGGAAATTCCTTGCGCGAGGCTGAAATCACACAGTCACTGTATACAGCAGACCCAGGTATAACCTGTCACAAGGCCTGAAGTTGAGTCAGGAAAGGGATAATGACGGCGATGTGCTTTTGTATAGATGTGTAAACCAAGCTATAGCATGTGACAGATCAAACACTGTCACCCTAGTCATATATGCCAGAATGTCATGAGTGTCAGCAAGAGGTGTTCAAGGCATATATTACGAGAGGGTGGCCAATGTATTATTTGACATACATACCGAGAAACAGTATTTGCATTTCATAGAAAAACACCCTTAAGACCGAATAAAGTGTATATCGCCATGGTTACGTAACATCTTCAGGTATGTATTTAAGCATATTTCCTGTTCCAAAGATTTCAGGGACCGTGACACGTAATATCCATAGTCTATTCACTGAGCTCGTCTCCTGGATCCTATCCTATCTGAAGATAGGCTGTACAAAAACAAAAAACAAAAAAAAAAAAAAAAAAAAAAAAAGCAAAAGAAAAAAAAAATGGCCTTTTCTGGCACAACTTCCTGTCTGATCACACCTATAGATAGAGCAATTATGGAACTCCACCGGTCTGATGTAATTTTTAGTCTAAACAAGCCCCATGGCTTAGCCAGGTTTTCAGCACATGGTACCAAGGTAATGGTTACCAAGGTAATGGTTACCAAGGTAACAGCTATGCCAGTAGGAACAGGTAGCTGTGGGTAATTATCCCGTACACTTTTGATACACAACATGCTGTTTCACTTCTGTTGCAGCTGATATTGTCAATACCTCTTCAAATTATAAAGGAAAAACAAAAATACCAAAGAGAAAGAGAAAAGACAGAATTTTTTTTGCTCTGTTTGATGACTATTTTATTACTTGTGGCGACAGGCAGTGGCTCTGGGAGGCTATCATCTCAAATCGTACTCCAGATGTAAATCAGATATCTTACGAAATTATGTCATTATTAAAGGTGGCAGTTGTAGCCATTAAATCTAGCCATCTGTGATGTTTGCAACACTTTATATATCACCCTCTGTTACATCATCAAGAATTCATTTCATGCGTACACATACACGCTCTCCCACACAAACACGCACATATGCAACCTGATAAATTACTAGTACCATCATAAAGAATCCAAATCCTCTTTAACACAGTTAATTGTATGAAGGCCTGTTGCCAGAAATTTCAAATGAGGGTTTCAGTAAAATAATGCACTTTTTTTAACGCTCTTAGTAAACCCAGCTTGAGAAACCGCGTAGAATGTAGCTAAAATTTTGAGTAGAGCAGATCTTTTTTGACCAAAATGATGGTTATTTCACCTCCTCCAGCTCCCCTTGCTGAGTATGTACCAGTGTGTATTACGGGTATTATATATATTATATATTAATTTTGTTCATTTTCTTTTCTTTCTATATCAGCTTCCCATGGTCCGTCACCATGGATATAGCACTCTTCTAAAGTGAATCGATCATATTCTCTGTGATATATATATATATATATATATATATATATATATATATATTCACTTATATATATATATATATATATATATATATATATATATATATATATATATATATTCACTTATATGACTCCCTCCCTGTGGCCACTGACTTCAGGATAGCCACCAGTTGGAGTTACCACCTGCCAGTGTTGTTAGACTAGAGACTATCTCTGGCTGCTCTACTCTGTGTTGACGTCAGTGGCTGTCTATTTTAGCCCTAACCAAGCATGCCAGGTGTGTACACCCCACAGGAATACCTGCACAGATTTTATAATACTACCACTGACTGCCTTAGTTTTGTCGTTTCCTGGTGTATGAAAATAAAAATCATGAATTTCAACTTGAAGTTCAAAGCATTTCAGAATCTCTTTTATGAGCAGTATAGGATTGATACACGCGGTGTTGTTTTTCTTTTTTTTTCTTTATGGTTTATGAAATAATTAACCAATCTCAGCCTTAAATTTTAGAACCTTTTAGAGATATTCCTCCATACCTATCATATAGGATAAACAACTATTATGTGATGTCATGGGAAGCAAGCATATGCCACTGAGAATCCGATCACTGCCAGAAACCTGAAACTCCAACTGCAGTGCTTGAAAATACTTGCAAACAAACTTAACCGAACCCGTGCACTTTAAACCAAACCCTGTAAGGTTTGATTGATATTTCAGTGAATGGTACAAAAGTTAATAATTAAAAATTGTGGCAGTGGCTGCGGAAAACCAAAGTTTCAATGCAGCCAGTGATTAACTCCGATGGCGGTTGCCAAGCACCAGGAGAGACGTAATTAACTGAAGAATAGCACAGAAGGGCCAAGTAGGCTGATGTAACACGTTTTCATTATCTACCTGTACACAAGGTTTGGGTTATCAAGCTGTATTTATAAGCGTGTGTGCTCTGGGTATTTTGATTCTCCAGGAATAACTGTATTATTAGCAGGGACCGCCAGCCATACTCACTGCTTATGTGCTATATTTATCATAACCTGTGGCTCTCTGGGTATCAACTGTTATTTTCAGTGTGCCCAACTTGGCCTCCTCTATGAAGCCAGGACTGTTCATAAAGTTTTTAAAATGTTGATTTTTGTTTTCTGATGTATTGTGTATAAAAGCTACTGCATGCCCCTTGGGTATATATGTTATGATCACTATGGCTAGAATATAAGTAAGGTGCTTTTGCGACCAAACACAGCCTGGTACTGCAAGATTGCAAATATATCCAATCTTTTTATTGCTTATATTGCTTGTTTTCTCTTTCCATTCTGATATGTGAAAAGACCAACAGACGTGGGGAAAACTGTGGAGATACTGAAGAGGTCCGGAAGACC
Organism: Lingula anatina; assembly: GCF_051362555.1. Taxonomy (NCBI): domain Eukaryota; kingdom Metazoa; phylum Brachiopoda; class Lingulata; order Lingulida; family Lingulidae; genus Lingula; species Lingula anatina. Next base: position 23,258,950 of record NC_141772.1, read on the forward strand.
TGCACTACAAAAAAATCTTCAAGTTCTCCTAAATTCTGTGCTGGTCGTTACTAAGTATTTTATTGTCCGAAATCTATGTTTACATGTGATTTATAATTATGTATTGTATTTTCACAGAAATCTTGGCAATGAGTCCATAGGACCCGCGATAGCAAAAATCTTGTAGGTCCTCTGGCATTTTAAGTGATCATGACCAGTCGGACAGGCAGTTTCTCTGTCTGTCAGATTGCCTCCCCCCCCCCCGCACACATACACACACACACACACACACACACACACTTTCACCATCATGCACTCAGTTGGAATCACTGCTGCAGATTATACAATTTAAGGAAAAAAAATTAACAAAACCTTTTGCCGTGGTATTTAAAGCCATTCAGCTCCAGCCAGTAGCCAGCAATTTCAAAAGGGGGTTCATTTTCAGAAATGTGGATCTTTTTTAACCCCGTATATTTAATAACTGACTAAGGAAATGACATAGAAACTAGATCCAGTTCAGTGATTCAGAACGGACCTTTTCCACAAGGACTATGGATAATACTTCCTTTTATGTGACATTATTAATTCATTGAAAAATCGTGATTTCAGAATTGTTATTTGTTCTTTATTTGGCTGGGAACTGGGCGGTCAATGCCCTGATGTGCTTTGTGTTTTAAAAAAAAAAAGTTTAAGCTAAACCAATTAGGATGAGATGGAAAAGTAGCATCCTCTCAGGTAAAAAGGGTAGGTATGAGCTCAAGGGAAACTATGGCGAGTTAAATCTCATTGTGTCATGTCGACAGACGTAGATAGTTACATTATCTGTTCTCTGGTAAAGGGGATCCTCTTGGGTGGCTCTCTGAATGGAGACGAAATTAGATTACTTATTTCTGGCAAGGCTGTAATTAGTTTTCACTGGTTCAGCCAGGCTACAGCGTTCAAGTTAAGTGGGCTCCGGGTCCTTGAACTGATGGCTGATTTGAACATGGAGAAAGGGCTTGTTTTTCTGTTGTTTGTGTTTGGCAATAACTTTGAAAAACGATTGGGGAATACTGTGCAGGATTACCGCTGGATTTTCAACTTGGGATCATTTTGCTTTTCTTCCTCCCCTCTCCTTTTCCTCCCTTTGAAGTATAAAACAGGGATGGGAGATTTCCGGCTTTTTGGGAGCCAAAAAAATATTATTCTTGAGATCGATGCAGATATAAAAACTTCGGAAAGGGGTGGGGGTGGGGGGGGGGGGGGGGGGGGACTGGACCCCACACTATATTGTCAAACATTTTCACTAAATTGCACTCTCATGCTTGATAGAAGTACAAGAAAGTACGTAAAGGCTCTTAATTTACCGTTGCATGGTATTAGAATGCGTCCAGGACCCCCAGAAGACGGGCTAAGTGAAAACCAGCTAGCATGCAGTGCTCTGGATACCAACCATGCCAGAAAGATGCTTGATATCTAGATCAAACGTTAAAATAGACATTTTTGGCAAAAATAGATTGCATGTACTGAGACTATACATCCTGTGATTTCTTATGTATGGTTTCTCCAACAATGGGGCTTGTGTTTCTGTGTTTGTCTTGGTTTTTATGAAGGCAAACATGGCTTATTGATGTTTTTTGCCATGAAAATCATCTGTAACTGTGTTGCCTATCTAGTATAAACATCACGGGAAGTGAAAAATTGAAGTAATTTTCTGTAAATGAAGTCTTTTCTTTTAGAGAAACTTGTAATCTTCTCAAACTGTAGGCTTAACTTGGCCAGGGTGGCTATTGTCTTGGCAGAAAAAGAAACAAATCTTAATGGATTCAGAAAAGTTGCAAGAAATCAATGAACAATATTAAATTATTTTGTGGTACGAACATGCAATGTTATTGATTGAACGCTGCTTTCAGATATGTGGTGTTTGGTTACACGTCGCGCATCAAGGTGCTAAAAAGCACAAATATGTCGCACAAAAACTGTTTTCTGGAATAGAATTCTCAGAAGCAAGGCTGAGATAGTGAAGTGCAAGGATAACGTCAGTGCAATATCACCCCGTGTCTTCCAATTCCAAATTTCAATTCAATTACACTCAAACACAGTGCACTTGCTGACACGATTAAGGTTCTTCAGCGCTGTAAACTTTACGCCTTGCCTTTGTGTTAAAACTTCATGCTAGCACACGTTTTGTACTTGACTATATTTATGTATGCATACTTAACATTGGGAATTGAGGATGTTTTAACCCTTCCCTTTCTTTTTCTCTCTTTCTTGGATCTTAATTAGGTTGAGATGTTTTAGAAATAGCAAGTGGTGGACAGCGTAATGCAAATATTAATATATGAGGTAATTTAAGTTTTTTTGCCGTCTCATTTTATTTAATTCCAGTCAGTTACTATTACTTGTCTGAAGACTTGTATGTTTGTTTTTTTTTGCTCTGCAGCAGCCATTTTCACTGTTATATAAAACTTACTATCTTATAGACTGTATAATAAATGCCATAAGCACATATGCACAGTGTCAATACAGATTAGATAGATTTTCAGGTAATTAGTCCATCACATGAAGTTAAATCGCCCTGTGAGCTCTTGTAGCATTTGCTGTCATAATTTAGATCATAAATAACAAAAGCATCCCTGGAAAAATGCTTCTCGCACACAGGGATGCTAATTGTCTGTTACATTTCATAATCGAAATCTTATTAGCAAATCATCAATAAGGTCATCCTGTTACTGTTCAGCTAATTGAGGCCCTTTCTGATGTAACAAGGAGTTTGATGAGGAAGTCGGCTCCCATTGCAGAGAATAGGGGTTATAAATAGCGATATCAGGGACAGCGATGAGGCACTTCAACCCGATATAGCCATTGTAGCGTGCTGTTGAAAACAAGATGTTTCAGCTTGCTCTGTTCTAGCTAATGGCGCAAGCAATTCACCCCAAGGCACATCCAGAGCTAGTGCACTGTACCAAGTAGAAAAATGAACGTTCTTGAGATATTTTTACACAGGGAGAAGATTACATTGTGGAAGAATTGAGATGGATTATCCGTAGCTCTATCTAATCCCTCTGTTGGTGTTATTGAAATTCAATAAAGCACATTGATTTGAGGACAGACATTGTTTTCTTATTAGCTGAACCATACAGGAAGGTTTGGATCTTCCTGCTCAGTTTCAGTGTTTCAGAAAATATTCTGGGGATGCCAAACTTGTTCTTGTATTAATCACGGTCCAACCCTGTTGCTATGCACCTTTTTCTGTACTTGAGAGAATATGATCTGAGAATATGTAAAGGTATGAGAACCCAAACTACGTACCTCATGGGCGAACTTGGAGAGAGGTTCTTAGGTAGCTTTCAGGTCATTATAGCACGTCTTTTGATGAGGTCAAGTCATTACTTCTCTTCAGATTTGGTGATAAGGTATTTAAAATAAGATATTTTGCATTTACTTCGGCCATACTAAATCATCTTTAGTGGTTTTAAATTTTGTATGCTGGTATGAGTTTTTTTTAAGTTCATCAGACTTGTTTAAAAGACAGCTTACTTCAGTTATTGTTCAAACAATTTGTCACTGTCCTCGCTGTGGCGTCAAACTCCATTTTTTTTTTCAAGTAAGAATGTAAGAATGAATGAGTCAGTGCAACCTGGCCTATGATTTATATATTACTACATTACTTTTATCCCAACATAATTTCCAGTTTTGGCAGATCGCGAATTGCCACAGCTTATGTTGGAGGTAACTGTTGTCCCATTTATGTATTTACTACGAACTTATAAATCATAAAAATGAAGAATAATTTGACAGAAAAATAATTAATCTAACTATTGATAAATGCAGTGCAATTTTGATTACATGATCAGTAAAAATTGAACCTATTCAATTGTTCTCGAGTTAGATTTTAAAATAATTACAAGATTTGAGTACTGTCAGTATACTTTATAGCATTTTTGTAGTCCACATTTTTGCCTGAGAGCCGCTTCTTGATGAAGCGATATTTTGTGTGTATTTCCTTACAGTTATCTGTGACCTTTGCTGGCATTGAACATGATTGCATTTTGCGTATTGGGTGTTATCTTCTTAAACTGAAAGAAACCGCCATGACAGTTGAATGCAGTCTCACAAAGATTGATGGTGTGGTTGATATTACAGTAATTATCTCGTCCATTTGACCACAAATAATTAATAAGATAAATGGATTTTTCTTTAATGAATTTTGTGTTGAAATATTATGAATATGAAGTCACAAAAATGTGTATAAGTCGGATAATTAAGTGAGATATCAGAATTATTTATTTGAAGTGTCTTTAATCACCCTTTTGTATCAAGAGTAATAATTTTTTTATTTGGGACGGGGGGGGGGGGGGGGGGTTCAAAATAATAAACTCCAATTGTTACCAATCATTTGGAACCAGCACTTAAAGAAGACATGTTTGATGTTGTCTCCAGCTGATGCATGCCTACCACTAACTATTATTTACTCTCTCAAACTAAGCACTAGAAGTGTTTTAAAGATTTTGCAGAATTAATGATAGAAATAAGCTTAATTCCTGGATCAGCACTACCTTGGTCTATTGAGGTCTGAGATATCCGCTTTTAGAGTTAACGCACCGTGGCGGTATCACTGGTTTCTCGGAATGTGGCGGGTATTGATCTAAACATTAAGTCTGGTCTGCTAGGATGAAGATGTCTTCTTGTGCAAATGTCAAACAAACTTTGAAGAAGAAACTCTGGGAATTGGGCTGGAAGAAGGAACACGTCCTCCTGGACCAAGTACAATTACTGGCTTGCTTCGGAATAAAAAAGGTGGAAAGGCTTTGTAAACATGAAGATATATTAATGTCTGTGTAGTGTGTCATTATCTGGAAATTAAATTATTTCTGAGAATTATCTTTGATTGTCCTATCTGTTGACACAAAGGAAAGCCATCCATCAGCAGGAAGAGCTCAACTGTCAAAATACTAAATTAACCTCACTTTGTTTTATCATTGGGGAGTGGATTCGAAGTAATCTATTCTTGGGGCTGAATTTAATCCACTTTCCATGCCACAATTCCTACAGGTACAGAGGGGGATACATTTTCTGTGAGAAGTTTCTGTCAAATGCTGCAGGAAAAAAGACGCATCGTAAAGTTTTTGTTTTTCTACTCTGCAGTTGTGCTTGATATTTTTTGCAGGTACTTTTATATGTGAATAGAATGAAATAGTAATAATGCACAAGTAGTATGTGTTGGAGCAGTCAATTTTATTAAAGCAATTTGCTATTCTTTAATTTAGTCGATTAGCTTGTCAAAATGATTCACAGTATCAATTTTTCTTCGTGCCAAATAAAGTTAAATATAATCAAAATGTCTGCCTGTTTCTATTTCAGATAGGAAGAATCTTACCATTTACATTATCATCTTGATAGATTGGAAAAATTATTTGCTCAGTTCAATAACAATTTGATTAAGGTGAAAACGGGGCGCATCTTGTGCAAAGTTTTAATGAAATAATAAGATAATGAGCATTGAAGCACTGTGGATATGGCCATAATTGATCTATTAACACCAAAACACATAATCATTAAGGATAGGAAGAAATGTCCGTATCGTGTGTCTCCTGGTGATTATTCTGTTGGTTTTCCTCTAATGGGTTATGTGGTATTTATGGTTACTTATAAAAACTGGACTGGTGTGTGGAACAACCCATGAAGGCCTGTTCAGACTGGGGGTTGGACTGGAAATAGGGCAAACTTTTGATGTCAGACAACAGGATTTAAGGTGCAGTTGGGTGATCAGCAAAAACTGCCTCATATTGCTGTCAGCGCTTTAAATTTAAACTTAACAGGTTGGGAAATAATTTAAATTGATACATACAGAGCAAATGAAACTCTTCTCTCATAAACAGGTTGGGGTCTAGTGAGGTGCATTTGTCCCATTTTCAGTTCAAAATAGCTCTTTTTTGACACACTTGTAATGATTCTCTTAGGGGTAATGGAATCCTCTTAAGCCACCCAAAGTCTGCTTGAAGTGAGAGTGTTGTAGTACAGCATTAGAACACTCACAGCCAACAACCAAGTCTAAAGTTAATCGGGCTCCTTTGATTCTTGGCTTTAGTAAAAAGCTAGCGCCCTGCGTGTTGTATTTTTCACCTCTGCGCTGGGCGGGGAATCAGTTCTTATTGCTGCTGATGTCCCTGTAGACTTTCCTGCCAGCAGTCTTTAAATGCGAATTACTGGATATTTGTTACGTATATGTATACAAGTACGACACTCTTGGTATAGATTGCAGATGGAAGTCTTTCAGATTTATCCTGATAGTTGGATAGTTGGGTGTTTAGATATACCCCCTGGATCCCCCCTCTCCCCCACCCCTTGTGGACATTTTATTATTAGGATTTTTTTAAAAATCCACTTTCATCCCTGATAAATAATGTTCTTTTTCACAGGTTATTTAAAAATGATGCACATGTAGCTCAGACAGTGCTTTTTATTCAATGTTTTTGCCCACAGAGATGAACATAATATAGCTGTATGGGTTTTTTTGAAACAAATTAATAAAGGCAGCATATGAATGGAATGGTTATTGAATTAGTCGATACTGAAATAGAATTATTTTTATTGTGTGATTTCAGAAATTCAATTGTGATTTGGTTGATATGATAATCATATTTTGCTGACATAAAATTTATCATTTTGTGATTGAAACTGAAAGCTGTACAACAACAACAGCAACAACAAAATAAATAAGTAAAATAAATTTCAAACATTTGTGGAGAAACCCTGCCAGTCACTGCAGCTTGGGTTAAGGGTGGAGGAGATTTATGGAAAAGCACCTGTTAATCCTGCCATCCTCATAGGGTCAACCCAGCTGATTTTTACACAGGTGCTTTACCATGTGGTACCTTGAACCCAATCAGAAAGACTTGCTTCTCAGTGGATAAAGCTACTAGTAGTTCTATTGGGTTGAACTCCAAACACTTTGTGTTGAAACCCACTTGTACTCTAGGATGTGGTACATCTTGCCTAACTCTAGCACTTGAGGAAGACTAGAAGATCTCAGCGCTACCAGCTCCACAACGCTGCAAGGTGGCCATGTTGTCTCCCTTCAGCTACATTGAGGTCAATTTTTATCTTGGAAAGTTACCTTGCTTTTCTGAAGAACTAATTAAGTAGAGCAATATTTAACATTGGTTCGATGATGGGTGATTTGATGTTTTCAAAATTATTTTCAAGCATTGAATATATCAGGAGAAGGGATTTTTTTTCTCAGTTTCAGGTTTTTTCCTAACCACCAAGGGGCCCATATTTCACCAGGCAAAAAAGCGTGTTCCTTGCAGCTGTCTCTGTTGACTTCAAAGATTACGCGTTTTGAATGCCAGTGTGATTAATTTATTGATCTTGGATGTACTGCAATTATCACTAGATGAAAGGGACATTTTTCTTAATCTTATTCATTAATAAAATGTGACAAGAAAGCTACGCCATACATTAGTTGGCATTGCCACTGAAATTTGCCTCAATGATTTCTGATGTTTTTTAATCTACAGGAAGTTAAGAATTGCATACATAATTTGAATGACTGTTATTTTAGTAATGTTACAAATATATATTATCTTAATTTCCTGCATATGTATGACTATAAAGTGATCAGTGTTAATGGTTACATTCTATCTGTATCACATCACACCCAGTGCAGACAAAATGGCTGCCTCGTATTTCACCTCCTCTGTAGAGATGTAGAGATTGTATAGACTTAATGTACTTCCTTCATTGTTGGTAGTATCGCTGTTGTAAGTTGGAGAAATCTGTTGACGAGTCTGTCCGGACAAGGTCCAAAAGGTGTTGTCAGCTGCTGACCAGAAACGTTGATGTCCTGGATGCCAGGGGGCTCTGAAATCCACTCCAAAACTCAGCAGCATAGCAGATTAGCTCAGGACTTTGGTTTTTTGATTAATTAATTAAACTGGTCAGCTGATTGAAAAGACTCCTTTTCGGGGTTTAAATTGGACCTTGTCTGAATTGACCATATCATGAAATGTATCTTTTCATTGTGCTTTTGCATCAAAACTAGGCTTTGGTGAACAAATTTGGCAGAGATTGGTGGTCTTCTGCAGGCAACTGCTGTAAAGCATCCCACTGGGAAATTTATGTTTATTTGTGAATAAACTTAAAAATAAGAAAAAAAAAGAGTAATGCTCAATGTCTTTGTAAAACAATACCTTTTGAAAGCTTACTTTAGACCTCAAAACTTAATATGAAAAATTTAGAGAAAAAAAATGGATGTAATTTCCTGCAGAAGACTTCTCAGATTGTCCACTCTATTTGATGTACTCTTTGGCAGCATTCACAATCAAAGTTGATCCCTGGACTAACAGATCCTTGGATCAAACATGGCCGACTCACTTGAAAGCTACTGCGTAATCCATGCGGGAATCTATTCAGTGTTCTATTGGGGGATTATGTGTCAAGTTTTCAATTGAGTCGGCCATATTAAATCCGCAGATCTGTTAGTCCGCGGATCAACTTGTTCTGAATCTGCCTTTTGTTTTCTTGTCTATGCAAAGTCCTCACTGTCTTGTTTCAGTTATGGTGACATTACCCCAGAAACCATTATGGGAAAAATAGTGGGTGGTATTTGCTCCCTTAGCGGTGTGTTGGTGATCGCGCTTCCAGTCCCTGTCATAGTGTCAAATTTTAGCCGCATTTATCATCAAAGTCAAAGAACCGACAAACGCAAAGCGCAGAAGGTACGTAAGCTAGCTAAAGGCAGAGGGCCACACAGACACCGATGTCGGTGCATCGGGCTCTCAACACTCCACCACATAATACAACAACACATGCATGCATCAGCTTTTCTGTTCATGTTGTTTTCACTATTACGTGTCTCTCTCTTTCTCTCTCCCCACTCCATACATTCCCAGTGTTAGTTACCTGTCCCCTGCACTGCCTGGTTCGTATCTTTCCTGACCTTCCTAGTCAGTGTTCACCGTCGGTGTCCTGGGCTGTGCTATATATGTATCTTCCTCTGTGCTGACTGCCATCTTGGCTGAAGCATTATGGGATGCATGTTATGCGCCAGGTTTGGGATATCCTGTGTGTCGTAGGACCATCGTTGGTTGTATTTAGAGCTTCTGACTCTACTAATATTAATGATTTTTTGCACCAATTTTTTTTTGCAGTTATGGAGATATCGTCCCCAATACAATAACAGGGAAATGCGTGGGTGGTATTTGCTCACTGAGCGGTGTGTTGGTGATCGCGCTTCCAGTGCCTGTCATTGTGTCAAATTTCAGCCGTATTTATCACCAAAATCAAAGAGCAGACAAACGAAAGTCTCAAAAGGTATGATTCATGTCTCTCAATGAACGTTCCTTTGAAAGCAAGTTTGCTATCAGCATTTTGGCTTACAAACGGCTGCTCAAAAATCCATGCAGACTTCTTTAAATGTGGATTGAAAGAATTACATTAAAAGCTATCGAGGATTTCACAAGGATTAACACAGTAATGTCTGTGCATTCGGACACCATGCTTTCGTTGCCCACTGCTGATACATAAAAAATAGTTATCGAAGACACATACATGCACATGCAGAGTTGCCACCTACTTGTACACGCACATGCTGAGTTGCCATGCAACTTCACATATTCTACATACTATTTAGGACAGTTTTCCATTGTTTAAAGGACTAATGCAATTCTATTGTTAATAGATCTTTGCATTTTGAGCACATTCATGTTGCCAAATCAACATTTGCAGACACGCACACACGTACATGCACGTGCACACACATTACATTAAACATGAGCTAGAAGACCTATACAACTATACATAATGCATGATTGAATAATGTATGACAAATACTGCGGAGCATGAAATATGCAGGTTTATAATAAATCACTCCTTTCTCAGGAACATTAAAACTTCATTAGCTATGCACAAAAGCCTTCAAATACTCCCTCATTTTGGAAGCTGTGTATTGTTGTATCAGCGTTCATCTTAAAAAGATGTCATTGGTGAAATTGTCAATAATAATAATAATAATAATCTTTATTGAGCACTTTGTGTACAAGTTACATTTTACAGGCTCTCTACTCTTATCGTAACGTCTTTATAACAACTACAAAATTATACTAAGTACATATGGAATGATTACTGAAAAGTAGCACAGAATAAAACAACTATTGCTATCATGTTACATACAAATGAGACTCTCTGATATATAAATCATTCAGTTACCACTACAAATTACACAGATAAAATGAAGGTGACATATCAGAAGTGTAAATTTTCATCTAAAATTAGTTCAAAGTCATAAACTACTCCTTTATTGAAGTGAAGTCTGGCAGTTGGTATCTGTGTGTTAGAGAAAGGATACAAAATCAATAGTGCCATGATCAGCTGTCCTCATTTACTCCCTGATATAGCAGTGGGGAGTAATGTCTGGGTAGTTCTTCATAGGTTTGAAGTATGAAATTAGGGACAGCTATTAACAGGGATTAAGAAACTAACAGGGAACTTCATTGGGGATGTCATCTTTGTGGACCCAAGCTTCCTTATCTTGTACTGGCTTGGGGAATGACTTTAACATTGTTACACATAAACCTAAAAAAAAAAAGAGAAAAAAATCTATACTTAGATAAAGCTGTACTTTAAACACAAGCACATCTGGTTAAAAACAGACACAGAAATCAAACCAGCAAAAATAACCTAGATTCTGGACAAAGTGAGAGATATTGTTAGTGAACAGTCTGGCGCTACCTGAAGATTTCACACCAATAGATGGAGACACCTGTTAACCCTGCGGCCAAAAATTTCAAGGGGTAGAGGTTGGGGGACGAGTCATTTTAGATTTTTTTATCACAAAATCCGTGTGGGCCTTAGTGCTTGCATAGCACCCTGATCCAATTTTGACTCAGAGCAGTTCTTTTCTGGTCACAAGAGTGGTTTGTGTGTACCCCCCCCCCACCCCCCCCACCCCCCCCCCCCCCACCCACCCCCACCCTTACCCACTTCTCCCACCCATCTGCCATTTCTAACAACTGCATGAGGGCGGAAAAAAGTTAACATGAACCAACAGTTCAAGGAATGCTTTCAGGATTACCAGTCTTACTGTATACAAAATGTTTACGTCTGTGGTTTATTACTGTACATGCAGAGTCCATAGGGAATAATGTCACCTGTCTAAATTAGTCATGGCATACTAAGTACTGAAGAATTAAGATGAAATGTGTTGCCAGGAGTTGGTTTAAAGGCTGGCAGTCAAGTATACCCTTTCCCTTTTCCCTCTAACATGTACGCAGGCACGCACACACACACACACACACACACACACTGTCATGCAAAGACTCACCTCATATACACAAACACCACACTCACACACGGATACACACACACACTTGCACACATCACACATGGACGTGTATTCTCACACTCATGGACACGCACATACACATTTACACACGCATCATTCATAGACATGTATCAGCTCACACCACATGTACACACACTGGACAAAAGAAGTGTCACCCCTACTGAGCCAATACTATGGGGGAGATAAATGACTGCGGAATGATATGCTCCTGGTATCATTTTATTAACATCAAATTTCACAAAAAATCACAAAATGAGAACAAAATATACATTCTACCAAAATATGCAGTTTCAAGTCCAAAATTAGCACTTAGTGGCATAGCCACGTGACCTAATAATAGGTGCCAGTCTACGAAGCAAGGTTTCATATAATTGTCTGATGCGTTCAGGGCTAATGCTGTCCCAAGCATGAAACACTGAATATAATAGAGTTTCTCTGCTGGTTAGGCGGGCATTTGTAAAAAGTTTTGACATATCATTCCACACATTTTCTATTATGTTTGCATCCGGACTCTGGGCAGGCCACATCACCCTGCAAATGTCCTGTTGGTCAAACCAATCATCAACTGCTCTGGGCCTGTGACAAGGAGCATTGTCATCCTGGTGAACAAATGGATAATTCCTGTCACCAAACATGTTAGTAATAGATGGTAGCAAGCCTGACTCCAAAACATCGATATATTTCTAGTGATTCATGTTTCCATCAACCACTGTCAATTCGCCCAAGCCATGGATGCTGATGCAGCCCCACACCATGACGAATATGCTGCTCCGGGTTCGAAAATTAAGTGCATGTGGTTCAAATGCTTTACCAGCAGTTTGCCAGCATAGTACCCGTCTGTCATCAGAGGTCAGACCAAAGCGACACTCATCAGAAAAAAATATATAGGACCAATTGTCATGAACTGTCCAGTTCCAGATCCTGTTGACCCTAGTTTACTCTACGTTGCCTGTTTTGTAACGATATAAGAGGTTTCAGTCTTGCTACCCTGCTGTACACTCTCTGAGCATGTAACCGACGCCTAGCAATTTTCACAGACACATTCTTATGTGTGAAATTGTTCCACTGTGTTGTCAACTGACAAGCAGTGTCGAACTTTGACAACCTGGACATCAAAATCAGTCGTCGGTCTTCACGGCCAGTATTTTTTCTTGGACGACCCATCAGAGGCAATTTGTCTCTTGATCCAGCGTTTCTATACCGAGATCAGACCCTCTGCACGGTTCTGACTGAACAATTCAATTGTATCGATATTCTGACATTGCTTATATTCCGCCTCTTCAGGTTAATAACTTGCACCTATAACCGTTAGATAATTGCCTGTATCTTGCCATATTGGAGGAAGAAAGGAATAACATTTGCTGTACATGTACAAGACCAACAATACAATCCCATGGTATAGCGGTTTTATACTCATTAGTCACATTATAAGTAGACCAGGCATTATAAGTACCCAAGATCTGCCTACTTTTATTACTCTGAGTTAGGGGGTGACACTTCTTTTGTCCAGTGTGTGTACACCCACACACTCATGGACACGTGCACACACACATGACCTGTACACACACACACACACACACATACACACACACACACACACACACACACAGAGTGAATGTACATGCTAACTAAACACCAATAGCCAGCAGCTGAAGTCTCTAATCATCAGGTCTGTGTCCAGCAATCAATACAGTGAACTGATGTGGATAATGGCGTCCAGAATGACCTGTGGGACTTAGGCTGTAAACAGCTTACATCTCTTCCCTTTAAATAACTTGGAATACTTTTAGTCAGTTTGTTTAAATGTTGATTTGATTTTGAGGTTATTTTTTTCTCCAATAAGTTTAGACCGTATATTTGAAGTTTTGACTATTCACATACCTTGAATGTCTTACAGACAGGTAAAATTCTCCAGGGGTAGATTTTCCAGTCCCTTGTCACGCGTGATTTTCAGCTTTTTAAATCAGTGACATTGGTGGTCCATGAATGTACCCCCCCCCCCCATTTTCTTTTGAAGAGAAGATGGCCAGTTTTTCAAAGCGACTTCAGTTTCTTTCCTTTTTGTCTCTTCGTTATCCCCACCCATTCATATTTTCATTTAAGCCCACCCCCCAAAACCATTTCTACACAAAGGTTTAAAAGTTGACAGTTTCAGAATGGAATTTGAACATTGTCAATCTTTTGAGAACTCCCCCCCCCCCCCCCCCCCCCCCCATAGTACATATGACCACAGTATTAGTTCTAACATAGGTTTGTTGGACAATATTGTTTTTTTTTATTCATTTCCTCAACAAAACAAAAACAAATGCACCCAGCCATGCTTTCACACACATTCTGAAATCACCTGTGTGGTTTTTATTACATTTCTAACAAAATTGCAACATTTTCATTTGCCTTTTTGACTAACTAAACACATTTTGCGCTAATTGTTCTTTGTGTAAATTGCTATTATCTTTGCACAATTCAATAAGGATTTTTTTTACACACTGATTGTAAACTAACATGGATGATGATTTCATTAGTATCATTTTATAGTTTTTAATTTTAAGACAGATTTTTGAAAGATTAATAAAGAATATTGTTTTGTGGCAGTGGCATGGTTTATGCTTGAATTTGAGATTTGCGTTATTGACTTGATGGTATATTATTAAAAGCTGGCACAATTTCATATTCAGCAGGCTGAACTAGAAGCATTTCTGAACACGCCTGAGTTTCAGCTGGTTCAGGTAGCCAGGGTGCATTTCAAACAAAATTAGTTTTATTTCATTTTTTTTCCCCAGAAAAGTGGAAAAAGGGATAAAGATTTTTTCCTGCCATTGAAAATTTGTTTGAGTGGTTTTGAGCTTCTTTCAAAAAATCTTTGCATATTGTGCATTTTTTACTGTTTTTCTACCCTTTTTAAAGGGTCTTGCGGTGCTTATTATGCTATAAGTGAATACTTTAATAATGAGAAGAAAATGCTAAAATTCTTAGCTTTTAAGAATAACATCAGCATTGTAACATTTTTTTTTTAATTTCAAATGCATAGTTTTTCAAGTATTTTCTTTTTCTGAGTGTTTTTAAAACTTTCTTATGGATTTTTTTTGAAAATTATTGAATTGGCAGCTGAGATTTGATTTTAATTAAACTAATTTTTGTAGTTGGGATATGATTTTAATTGAAATATATTTTTATGTAAATAAAAATAAACAGCTTTAAATGAATTCCATTAATTTTACTGACTTGTGTGTGTTACAGAAAGCCCGGCTAGCAAGGATAAGAATGGCCAAAAATGCAAGTGGTGCGGCTTTTGTAGCACGAAAGAAAAAGGAAGAAGAGCGAATACGGCTGCAAGAATTAGGTCAGGAGCCTGAAGATAAAGATGATGCAGACGTATTTGAGCTTCAGCACCACCATTTGCTGAGTTGCTTGGAAAAAACCACAGTAAGCCTGGTTTTACTGGAGTTTGATTTTAAAGCACTGGAGACATTTTAACGTTGGTTTTGAATGAGGTCCATGTCTGGTTACATACAGGAATCCGATCAATTCTTGATGAATTAAAATGTCTCTGTTAGTAGGACTGGGCTACAAGCTGTTAACTGTACTTATTCAAGGATAAGTTAGACTTACAGACTAGTTAAGAACCAATAATACACGCAAGCCATCTTGCAGGTTTTCTGTGCTGCCATACGATGTTTTTATGTGTGAGGTCATCAAGACAGGAAAGCCTGCATAACTGGTAACTGAACAGAAACTGAAAACTGAATTTTTGGTCATTTTGATATATGCAAACTTGTTTCGAAAGTTCAGTAAAAAAAGAAAGATGAATTATGTTTTCTGCACTGTGGAACTACATTGGTTCACGGTGCCCGTGTCATATAACAACAAGACAGGTGGTCCCATGAACCCATCCTTGACTAACTGTTGTTGCAAATAAGTTGTTGGCTAAATTTTTTATATCAGAATGAGAAAAATCTTGTTTATGATATCAATAGTAATGAAAAAGACATTGGAAAACAAAGGGAAATCATATTTAGCAACGAATAAATAACTTCTGAAGGAGTTGAAGTAATTACTTTTTCCAAAGTTGATTGGGGCACTTTAGTGGATGATTTAATATTTCATGGTTGTTCTTAATTTAACAGTTATGCAAGTTTGACAAATGAACAGAGAATTCAACTGGCAGTTGTCAGTCTCCATACTTGATAATCTAAACTAAATACGCAGTTAGATTAAATGTGTTATTGGAAGAGACGAATGCCTCATTTAGTAATTCCTACAGTAATGGGCAAGAATTGCAGTGAATGGGCACTGTAATTGTTCCTGTTACGTTTCTGTAATTGTAATAATTGGACCAATATTCCAGAAGTTCTGGGCCTGATTTCCCTTAAGAATTTATGTTGAAAGTTGATCTTTACTTCAAGATTGAAATTTATATTCACAAGTTCTTCAGTTTAGAATGATTTAGTAGTAATTCACCGTACCTAATGGTGTTGAGATTCTCCAACTGAATGTATTTGGTCCTACCGTCAAATTCTTATGGTCATGGGGCTGAATTTATGGCTCCAGAGCTAAATTTGTGTGACCCTAGAGCTGAAAGAATTTGGTCTAAGAGCTGAAATTTATTTGGTCCATGAAGTGGCTGTATTCTATGTTAGAACTAAGTTAATTTTGTCAGAGTGATGACTTTTTTTGGCCTTACATTGGAATATAGATTTAGAGCTTAATTTACATTCCTTATTTCTATGGCATTTCTTTTCAACACCACTTTTCAGCTGATTTCTCTTTCTTTTCTTCCCAGGACCGCGAGTTCACAGACATGGACGTGAACTATAACGGTCAGCCCACCAAGCTCCTAGGCACCCCTCCTCTCACCCCCACCATGTCTGTCCGCTCCAGGGACAATAAAAACAGAACCACCGGTTGCTGCGCCAGGAAATCTTCTAGAAAAGTAAGTCTCTGTGTTGGGTACTACTGGGTACCGTCTGTGGTGCAATGAAGGGAATTTTAAATATATTTGATTTATATACACTGGAGAGCCTTGTGTGAAGATTTGAGTACAAAATGGGTATTGTTGATCATGGTTTGTCATAAACAGATGCAAGTTAGTTTCTTCAAAGGACGCTCTACATGTGGGAATTTCCATGGTGGCCTTAAAAAATCACCAACTATCACTATATTGCTACACACACACACACACACACACACACACACACACACCTTCCTTTACCTGGGTGGGTGAACAACCACATAGTTTTTGATCAGAGTGTACTGATATCAGCAGTTAAAAGCAAGGATTTACCTTGCCTTGAACATTGGCTCATTTCTCAAGAGTATATAGGAAGATGCAAAACAGTGGCATGTATGTATTTAGTGTCCATCTAGGCAAAAGTAAATAAGTCATTTTTCCACAAACTTTATTACCCAGTTGTATTTTGAGAACAGCCAAATTTTTTGGCAGTACTATGTCTCAACTGATGTTGGTTGTTGGATTATAAATATCCCCATCTTTCTACAGAGACAGCAAACAAAACAGAAAGTAGTTCATGTTGGAACTCACTTTATTTGGGGTGAAGGCTCTTTGGAAACTAATTCATAGTTGCTATGGCAACAGCAGTCCCCCACCAAAAGATAAGCTAAATTTACTTAATTATCTAACTGTAAATGGGGGATGAATTAGACTGTCTGTGAGTTTAAAAAAAGTCTTTAAAAAGTAGAACATTTTGTGGGAGCACATGATAATACCTTGATCTACACTGTAACAAAAACAAATATTCAGTATAATGGCTGTATGAGTTAAAAGGCTCTGCAAATTTATTAATAAAAAAAAAAAAAAAAGGAAAAGAAAGGTTGGCATACAAATCCAATGGGCTGCTTAAGATTACATGAGGTTAGTCAAGTTCACAAAGAGGTAATTTAAAAGCCAAATGCTGGAAAACTCCTTGCAAGTAAAAAAGATCTATTGTTTTGGGAGTTAGTGGGAAGTATGAAGAGCATTTAGAAGAAGAGTATGATTGAGCCAAATGGTACCTGGATCAATTATTTGAAACACTTTGGGTGAAGTCTGTCTCTCTTCCTCCCAGTGATAAAAATTTTGGAACAATTTAAAGAGCGAGAAAGAAAAAAATAGATCTGTGAACAATAATGGAATTATGGTGGCAATTAGTTTTTGAAAAAAGTACTTTCGTGGCAAGGGTGCCAATCCAAATGAAATGCAAAGGGCATACAGCCGCACAGTGAATAATGAATTCCCAGACAAAGATGGCTAGCACAATAATGGTAAGCAGTAACATACCCACTCTGGAATAAAGACATACCAAGGTCATTATCTACTACAGAAAATTGTCTTTTTCCTGAAACTCTAGATGGAATATGCATCTTCACCTGTCTTGGGGATTTAATTGTCTCAGTTCTGAATTATTAACTCTGCGCCTGGAATAAATGCAAGGTTCAGTGCCCATTAAGCTAAATTTTGGTCAGTTTTTGTCGAAATGTTGACAAAATACGTAAAATGATTGTACCTGATGGCTTAATAGATTACTACATGATGTTTATTTAGTATTACAAATACATGTAATAATTTTCTGTACTTATATAATGCCATTGACTGTTTCATTTGAAATGACCCCTTTTGTTTATTAAATTGATACATTTTTTATTATTAATATGGTATTTGTTTTCTAATTTGACACCAAGGATATGTCGATCTTTAGCTAGGCGTGTTGTATTCTGATATTTACAGAGGGAAGAGAAGAATTGATTCCATGAACTTGTAGATAAATGTACATACACATTATATATACAGATAGATACATGTATACATACATAGATGCATGCACATACAGATCATGCATATTCATAACATATATATACAGATACATATAGAAACATAAAGATACATACTGATAACATATTTGAAACCTGTGGGCCGGGTCACATGATGGAGCCAGCAAAGTTTTGCGGTGTTTTGCTTCTTTGAAGCTTAATGAAACTCCCTAGTTACATACAGAGATCAATCAAAAAGATGAGAATTACTATAATAAATCTGAATGAAAAGAAAACTCAGTACCTTGAATAGAACATTCAAGTTAGCAGTTTTTTTTATCCCAACGAAACTTTCATTATTTATTTCGCTTGTCTAAAATACTGTATAATGGCACTTTATTTGATTTGTACATGTAGTAATAGTTTGTAAACATTTCTAAATAATTTTGACAGCTTTTTATTAATTTGTTTAATTGTGAAGGATGGCTTTCTCAGTTGCCATCTTCCTCTTCCTGCCAAACTCAGCCATATTGTCAATACAGCCATTTCCACAGCCCCTCCTTAGAGACACCTTATTTCTCGTTTTCTTTTGTTTTATCTATTTTTAGACACGGGAGTCCCTGGAAACAGAAGACCTTAATGATATTAATGTAACCCAGTGATCTTAATTCAAGTTTTTGGCACATGTAAGGGTCTTGGTATCTCCAGACAGTCTAGCAGACGGGTTATTTTGTGAACTCTCACCTCTTCTTCTTCTTCCTCACCAGTCTTCAGGCCATTTTCACCAACAATAAAAAAAATTTAAGACAGAAAGTTGGTCCAGACTTTTTGACTGAAAATGTATGTCTTCTTCAAGGCAGAAGAGATCTGTAATTGTCTACTTAATGAAACTAAATTTTAGTCTGAGTAAGGACAGACATATCTTTCTCTTGATACTTAATTATTAAGATAAGACTTTTCATTTATGCAGTCTACTATTGATTTTTGTTCTGTCAAAGTAGACTAAATATTTTAGTTAAGACCAACTTTCTCTTCTTAAACAAGTACCAGTAGCCTACACAGACTAACATTATCCCATAGATATGCAACCAGCACAAGGTGTGATTTCCTAGGTCTGCCCCTCCCCCTTTTACTGGATGATTTTTTAAGAGTACAAGGAATACCAGTTTCACCAGTTTTAATGTCAGATGACGCTTTTGAGGTCCCAAAAAGATAATCTTTAAGAGTGCCCTTTAATTTAAAATGTGAACAACACAGGAAGTGCCTGCGACCACCTACTGCCTGAAAAAAAGAATTGATTTTTTAAATTTAGATGTTATTGACCATGGGATCCCGGAAAACTGGGAAACCATTTTCTTTGTAATTACAATATTTAATTATAGAGTATTTTAAGGTCCTTTTGCAGTTTCTGAATCTCCCCTGTTACCTAGCCTTTTCCAAGAAATGCACATCTTATCCTTGGAAAGGGAATAAGCTTTAAAACCATCCATTTTGATTTGGCTCAAGTCCCTCTCACAAACTGGTCTGAAGGCGTCTATTATAGTCTGGCTTTGAGAAGCTCGCTAATCCAGACAGTGAGATAATTCGGAGAGAATAGTGCTTTGAAACTATCAGCATAATCGTGCCTGCTCATTATTCTTCAGAAAGAAAAGCGCAGTCTTAGACCCGACCCGTGAGCTTTTGTATTTAGATACGGTCTTCTTCCTTTTACCAGATTATGAAAAATGTGCTGCCGAAGATAAAACTCCCAGCGGTGGTTGGTGTGCATATTACTGTATAGAAACGAGCAGGTGCCCTGTCAAATTGTTTCTAAATACGGCCCAGTTTGGTCAATTATATCAATATTGAAAAGAAAGTTGTTCCTCTTGAATGATAGACCTACTTACCAGCGCGGCCCCATGGGGGGGATGGGAGTTGAACATTTGTCAAATATAAGAAGGAGATTAGGTGGTAATATTATTCCAGGGGTGAGCTCAAATTGACTGCTGTGTAGAGGGGATATATTTGTGCATTCAAATTCTTAAGTTCAGGCTATTCCTCAAAGAATTCCCCAGGGTCTGTTGGCAGTGAAAGCTGCACGTCACATCAGCTTGAAGGGTGGGGATTGCCTCCAACGTCCCTGGGGTGCTTTCACCTGATCCCCAGGGGTCTGGCCTGTTGAATTACCAGGTTTTCTGTGCGTGATGATTACTGATTGTAATATCCTGCATGTTGATTAAATGCGTAGTGACATTTATTGTGAATGAAACGATAGCCTAATAGCATACTCAGAAAGCATCAGCTTTGGTCATTTTGGCTTTGCACTGATCTTTAAGGTTGGCAGAAAAGATTTAATTAAACAAAAATTGTATTAATTTATTTATTTGTTTTTTGTTTTTTCTCAAAGCCCATTGTTTACTTCAAAATTCCTACATGTGATACCCCCACCCCACCCCACCCCCACCCCCACACCACCCCACCCCACCCCACCCCTCCCCACACCACCCCACCCCATACCACCCCACCCCACCCCACCCCTACCAACCTGCACCCACTCCAGCACAAATGCACCTGTGAGGTCCCCCACCCCCACCCCTCCTTACCCATCGTCACCCACCCCTGAGGTGTCTTTCTGTACATTTTACATGGACTAGTAATATGGATCACACGCACCTGCAGAAATGACCCGTTTTTTCCTGATTGACTGATGGATAATTGCATGAACCCATAAACATGTTAGAACTGCACTTCTACTACTAATGTTATTTGTGGGCGAATGTGACTTCCATCGCTGAAGGAGAAATGTAGTTGATAACAGCTTGGACTAAACTAGATATTTCTGGAATTGTTTACACTATAGATTCTGAGAGTTATTGTCTACAAGATTTGTGCCATGTGTTGATATTCATTAAATTGGTTGAATAAAACTGTTATGAATCAACATCCAAGATTGATCAGTATTTTTGAAAATTGAATAATACTATGAAGTAAACTGTTAAAAATGATATCTGGTTAAAATGTCTACAAATGTAAATAAGGCATGATTTTGGGGTACAGTGGAAAATAACTGAAGCTGGGCAAAATCTGTTTTTGTATTTTTTCTTAACACCACCTTCATTGAAATGACAAGTATGAACTTGTATCGATTTCTCAATATGTAATTTTAAAAAAATCATTCACCTTTTTTTTTCTGCCTTTTTCCAGCCACTTAAGAATTCCTCAGACGCAGAGGAATTGAACGACATCAGTATTCGCATCCCCTCCAGTAATCGCAACTCACGGTCCAGTCTAAACGCCATGAGCTACCCGACTAGTTCCAACAGCCGACCCAACAATATACAAACCACAGCCGTAGTGAGCATGCCCAACACGTCGCCTGGCAACATGGGAAACTCCCAGGATTCCCTGCACACGCCCAGCACGGCCAGCACAGTGTCTCCAGCAGGGGGCGTGGTGAGAATCTCCACCTTATAGCACAGAGGGTGTTGTGAGGACGGTGGGGCCCCCCTCCCCCGGGGGGTCTCACCCAGGGGGTCTCGGCAGGTCCTGCTAGGGTCTGTGTCATAATGGGTACGTGGCTGTCAAGGTGCAACAGGTGACATGCCGCTACGGGGACACTCACACATTTACCTTCACTAAAAGAATTATGAATAGTATCGTTATATATACATATAACATATTGCTTATCATGCATAGATATGTATTTTACATGTATTTGTGTGTGATAAACAATTCATGTGGTGATGGTATACGAGTCTTAATGTTTTGATTAGTCATGGAGTTGAATTTCAAACGGCCATTATGGTTGTTAGTATAGCTAATGTAGACTTATTTAAGAACAAAAAAAAACTGTTACTGTATATAGTCTGTGGTCAGTCCTTTAGCACATAGTTCACATCTTTTATTACATTTGTACACTTCAATTCATGACGTGTTAACGCATTTAGTTTATCTTTTAACGCTAAGAAGTGTCTGCGTAAATGTACTGAAGTAGCTAGGCGTTGCTAGAGGATAAAGTGTAGGACTCTCTCTCTTTTGAGGCAGTACTGCTGTGAATTCTAGTGCTCAGTGAGCACACAATGTGATGTGACTGTTGTAAAACAGACTGCGATTGGCTCTCGCAAACCATGTGACCAGCTGTCACAGACGGGGGTTTCCATGGTTGCCATTTATCTCTATTTTTAGTTAGCACTTATGTATAGGAAATTTTGGAAGAAATTGTGAATATGATTGACCTGCTGCATGTGAAATGCTCAGGCAAGTTTTTCCCGTCTAGGGAAATTTTTAAAAACAGTACTTATTAGTGTGTTTGGGTGAGTTGGCATACATGTAAAATCTGTTTCCATTTTTAATGTATATACACTGTGTCTGATGGTTGTATTTGATGAACACTCAGTCTGATTTAGAGTAGAGGGAAATGTTTTCATGGATGTTTAAGAAATAATTGCACCTGGTTCCTAGGAGAAAAAGAAAGATAGAGTAGTAAATTGTGAGAAAAATAGAAAAAAGAGTGACAGTTTCACTGTAGTTGATGTGTCCACCTATTGCTATTTTTTCTTCACGCGGGATTGTTATCATTACAGACCATGTAGATCGAAGCAATTGTACACATGATACTAGCCGTAGTAGGGATGTTTATTTTTCTTCTTCATACTCAGTTTAATTTTACAACACCTTGGTTTTTGTTTGCAGTGTTGAAAGTGAAAGAGAGCCCTCTTCACTTCTTGTTTGTTCACTTAGTTGTTATTTGTTGCATCTTCCTTTTTGTTAAAATTCCTTGCTTCGTATTTTTATGACAGAAGCCATAAACCACCTCTCTAGGTTCTAGAAAAATCAATTTCTTGTCACGTAACTTGGGTTTTACCTTGAAATGACATCCGCTGTTATTATACAGAACATTTCCACAAACCCACTCCGATACTGATCCAATTAAAGTGGCAGGAGCAAAAGGGTATCATTTCAAAAGGGTTATACCTATCCATTCATCCAGCTTCCATCTTACGTATCTATTTCAAGTACATTATAATCTGTTGATTTTATTTATTATCTGTATCCACAATATGTTTTGTTTTAAGCACTGATGACTTAAACTTTTTTCTGGACTTCATTCACAAAACAAAGGTCTTTTAAGCAAACCGGTTTACTGCACTTAGTTGGCTTGCAATTATGTATTAAGTTTTCTTTTTTTAATTTTCAACGAACCACTTTCTGCAGTCATTTTCTGCAGGTAGATGTAGAAATTTATTGCTCTCAGAATCCCCGTGTCACTGATCAATATCTATGCTGACGTCACAGATGTTCATCACTAGTTTTCTATGTTCAGCTGGAAGGCATGGTTAAGCTGTGTATGAGTTGCAGAATACCTTGCTATACACCTGATTTTTCACCACTCTGTGTCCTTTTATTTCTGCTCTTTCTTAATTTTAAATGTTCATGCTCTCTATTGATATTTAACTTTGTATTTTTAATTCTTCTGCCAGGCTTTTATAAAAAATTTGAAAGAATCTCAATTGTGATTTTAGGCTTCTTGCATAAAATTTATATATATATTTAATTTATCTTTAAAACATTATAGTTGAATTACAATCATTGTTATAAGGGAAAGATTGAGGGTGAACATGAAGAACAATTACCTCGAAAAGTGAAATGTACTTGTGTGTAGATTTCAGCATAATATATTTCTTACGTACGTGTTTTGTCTCCGGCAACTGTGTGCACTTTGACATGTTTGTGCTATGGCACACTTTTTACAGCCTTATATGTATATGATCTTATTCATCTTACAAAATCATAGACATATGTATACAATTTTTAAATTAAATAATGAATGAATAGTGGATTGTGGGAAGGTCATGTGATCACTGTGCACGTTACGTTGTGTTAAAGAACCACTACAGTTAGAAGCATTCTGGAAGAATTCTCAATCTGACAAACACTTGATTGACATTTATTCATATGGAATGAAATTTTCATGGGTTGTTTACCAATATTTTAAACTTAATTCTGGAGATGGGCGGGAGGTATATATTTAATGCAGGTATTTTAACTTATCCTATCTGATTCTTATAATTTGCATATTCTTAACCTATAGGATGAAGTCATTGAACATTTTTAGAAACTTGTTTGGTCAGTCTGTTTTGACTATTTGGAAATTTTGACCTCAGTGAGCTGAAATTAAAATTTTTAATTAAAATTGAAATTTATTTATTTTATTGCAGTAAAAAGATACTTTGTCAAAATTGCAATGCATTTTTTTTTATTCATGTATAATCTTTGTGGCTGCATCCTATCTTAACACCATATATTTCAACCAGCAAAATGTTAACACTGATGGCAAGTGACAGGATACACTTCAGTATTTTCTTCTATTATTTTCTGATGGACAAAAATAAAAAAAGAGCTTCCAGGATGCTTCTGGGTAGGTTATATCTGTTGATGGCTTATAAGATAGCCAAAATGTAGTGTTTGCATATATATGTTAACAGTGCATGCACAAGATAATGCATAATACTCAACTATAAGACTATTCTTCACTGTGCCAGCTATACTCCATACGTTGTTTGATTGGTCC
This sequence comes from Lingula anatina, assembly GCF_051362555.1. Lineage (NCBI taxonomy): Eukaryota > Metazoa > Brachiopoda > Lingulata > Lingulida > Lingulidae > Lingula > Lingula anatina. The sequence goes on from NC_141772.1 coordinate 23,283,549, forward strand.
TTTGAATTCCAAATCCTGTTATTCTTTCATTGGAGCTGTTACAAGGCAAAAGCGCTATTTCTAGACTACATTTTTTTTCATGTGTATTTTCTTTTTTTTTTTGTACCACAGGATTGTAAGCAATACAGAATCAACCAATCTTATCCGGTAAACTGTCAGAAACAGCCGATTCAATAAGAGAAAACCAAATGCAAAGTAAAGTCAATTTGGTCCCAAGGGCGGCATTAGAACCTACCTGTAATCAGTCAATACTTCTCAATCTATTAATGGCGGCACTAAATCACTTTTGCTGCATTTATACAAGTCGAGATCTAGAGGGTGCCAGAGACGACTGTACTGCGTCACGGTATTCTTTGATCGTTATCAGAAAATAACCCTACGTGACATTATGTGTGCGAATTTTCACTTTCATATATTCATTAGTAACCAGTATATAAGAAATAAGTTGTCTCTTGCACTGTGAAATGATAATAACTTTGCTGAACTTCGAAATGGCCGCCCGTTGCCCCATCCTTGGCTGACGTGACTTGATGCACGAATACAAAAATAAAAGTTTCACAGTGATGACATAGGCTGACAGAGTGTTCACCTGTAGGTTACATAAATAAGGGTGGAGTGCAGTTATGTTTTGCACCTGAATAATAAAATTCCCAGTTTCTGTGTCTGTCCAGTCACATTCACACTGGAATGATGGTTGGCATTTGTGGTGAATTTTTATATCCTACAAGAAACACTTGTTTTTTAATAAGTGCAGAAAGAGACTACCAAAATTTATGCTCCAAATTTCACAGATTGTCCGAGAAGCTTTCCCACCTCCCCTTATTTGCTGTCAATCTTCGGGTTCATTACACATAGTCAGCTCAGACAGGTACTCAGAATAGTTGACTTCGACCAAGGCGGTTAGGTTTCTGTCTTTTTTTGGTTTGTTAGTTAACAGCTGAACTGATAAAGTTTTGATAAACTTTTCAGGATAGGTAAGAAATGGACTAACATTGAATTGTTTAGATGTTGGTCCATTTACTGATAACTGAGGAGAATTAAGCTGCCTTGGCAGAGGTCTGCACTCTCTGAGCACCTTGGCGGAGGTCTGAGGTCTTTGTAGCTTGGCTGTGTAATCACTGTTGAATTAATGAGTTTATCTGGAACCACATTTTGGCCGTTATTTTGGTTCGACTATGAATTGGCCCATACCGGCTGCTGATTGCTAGCATCAATCTAATGTAGTCATTTTCACAGGTGCTTAGATTCTGTGTTTACTGCTGATGCTATGGCAACTGTCATTTGTTTTATTTATTAAGTTTCATTTACTGGAAACAATTGAAGTAGAGGTTGAACCACTGATTTTCTGTGATCCTACCGTTGACTGTGGTATGGGAGTTTTTTCTTTAGAAAAAATCTTTTGCATTTTTTGTGTGAAGTGTGAAATAAAGGGGGAAGGTCTTCTGGATCATTTAGGAATATTATAATTTAGGAATATTTACATTATATGGTCTTTTTTTTAATATTCCTTTATAACATTTGTGTTGACTAGTGTTGCTTATAAGAAATGTTGAGGTTACTATCTCTACAACTATGAGATTTTTATGTATAATGTGACATTTATTGTACACTTTAACTGCCAGTATTATCTCACTCTGGGATTTGCACATTTTCTTGGATGTAAATGGGTCAGCAAATGTTATATTTACAAACTTTTTGACAACACCATGAAATTGTTATAAAATGTACTAAGTTTAAATTAACATAATATGGAAATAACTCATTTAAGTGGGACAGACAGAAAAACCAAGAGTAATGGACCGAAGTGGCCCTTAGAGAGTGCCCCCCCCCCCCCCCCCCAACACCCCCACCTTACTATTAGGTTGTGTTTGACAACACGTGTGCAATATATTTACACATATTTAATGGAACTCACCCCTTTTTTATTACTTTTACTATATGAATGGTGAATGTTGCTGATAAACACGAGTATATCATACCACTATTGTACAGAAATAGCAGAGCATCCGAGAATCCTGCATGGTATATGTATATATGAGTTTCAAACCTCGCACTTTTTGAGATTTTAACTTACATTTAACATAAGTCTATTACAGTAACTGTAACATATTATTATCTTATCAGTCCAGGTAGTCTATTTGGCTTAGATGATGAATTCATGCATTTACCATGAGATGTCACCGCTGCATATTAGTCTGTCTTGAGAGTCCAGTTTCCATCTATATTGCTGTGTTGGCAATTCATGTCTTGTTTCAATAAACCATGTTTAAATATACGAAATCACGGTCTTGTTCTCCATCGCCCCCCCCCCCCCCAAAAAAAAAAAATAATAATAATAATAATAATAATGATATTAGAGAAATAAAATATCAAATAATGGAGCCAAGAATTCATATCACTGGTTTTTCATGAAAGTCTCAAATCTGAGGATTAAGTAATAGGCAAAAATGAAGACTAAAAGGTTTTTCATGGTCTCTCAATAAGATGTTAAAACATTCATTATTGACTAAGAAAGTTGATATCAACAGCCATACCTTTAGATCCAACTTAAACGGACCTTGATCACATGATCAAAGGGTAGAGTACCATCCATCCCCGTGTGGCCTTTGGGTATTCGGGTCTTGGAAGAAACAAACCAATTCATTTAAGGAATTTAATTCCATTTTATTTTTCATGTTTAATATGATAGAGTTTAATTTTTATTTCAGACTTGATGTCGAATTCAACCTATCAAAATTCCCTTTCACAGTAATCTGTGCACATAATAAAATAAGTATAATAAATAAAGGTATTTAAGACTGATGAAATTACGTTCTTCATTACATCTTGCATGATACATTTCACGAGAACAAAATGATTCTTTGAAATCATGGCTGTCAAATAACATGATATGGGAGAATATGATCAAGAGAGAAGTTATGAAATAGTTGTACACAAGCATATCTTTCTCATACTTCAACTACTTTCACTTTGACTCCAGTTTCACTTTCACATCACACTTATCCTCCACCTTTAAATATTGCATACAAAATTGGCACAGCAATGGCTAAACCAGCATAGACCATGGTCACAGTAACAATAGAGTTGATCTTCATCTTCCACTCCAAGTTCTTCTCTGTGTACAACATAATTTCCTCCATGTGTGGCCCGACATACACAACGTTCCCTGGAGTGTCACTGGCCTCGCGCACGGACAACAGGTGCTTGATCTCGGCCATCTGCTCCTCCAGGGCTTGGTCTTGGAGTTTCACAGCATTTATGATCTCTTCTGACTGTCTGTCCAAGAGCTCACTAGAAATACTCCGTGATGCATTCACTAGAGGTTTACTTTCACTTTGACTAGTTTCACTTTCATTTTGACTAGTTTCACTTTCACTTTGACTTGCATGCCCTATAAGAAGACTGATATCATTGACAAATGTTTTCAGCCTGTCTTGCTGTCCCTGCACAGTTTCCGCCAGCTGTTCTATCCTTCCCTGTAATTCCTGCGACCCAGCAGAAGATGTCACTATACGTCTCAACTCTCGATTGCGAAGGTAATTAGCTATACTGTACCCCACAAATCCTGTTACTGTGACAACGCCTGAAAACAGTAAACTCCAGTTTTTGGTTCTCTCGGCTTTCAGCCTTTCTTTCTCATGACTTTCTCTATGTGCTGCTGATAGCTGCTGAAAACAGTTTCTCTCCGCCTCTTCAAATTCGCTCAGCTCCTCGGCCAGAGCGTTGTCCTGTGCAATAACTGTATACTCCTCTGTGATCAGCTTAAGAAATCGTTCTTCTCCCCTTTTGATTTTGTCCAGCTCTAGTCTAATGGTATTTAGCTTTGTCTGCAGAGCAGTTCTCTCGTGCTGCTTGCTCCTCCTCTTCTCTTGATATGAAAGGAACTGCTCTTCAGCCTGTCACAGAGGAAAAATAGATGGACATAGAAAACATAAGAAAGGAACTTCCCAATGTAGCTCTCAATGTTGGATCAATAATGCTCTGACACTGGACTATTCTATTAATTACATCAAACTGGCAAAATCACCCCGAAGCAGCTTGCTATATGAGGATTACTAGAATATATCAAATATGAGCATCTCGTAAGAGGGAAAATATAGATAATGCTCAGCATGTCGTTAAGATATATTTACCAGAATCATACGAGGATAAAAAGGACATAATAATGCAATTAACCACGCCCAATGTTAGGAAGCAATAAATAAATATAAAATACAAAAAGAGTCATGTCAGCAACAGTATATAGTCACTTAACGTGGACCATGTTTAAGTTTATCTTATCATTTAAGTTAAAAGAAATGCCAGTGATGCACGTGCAGTACATGTTACCTCAATGACTTTCTGCTGGGCCGCTTTGATCTCCGTGAGTCCAAAGTAGTCTTCGAAGGCCTGTAGCCAGCGAGTCGCCCTCCCTCCTGTGGTGTCATTCAGCGCCTGATCCACCTTGGGCCAACCCGTTATCGGAGACGATGCAAAACGCCGACTGAAATGGTCCTGAGCAGGGAAAAACAGAGTTTGTGTTCGCCGGCTTAGCTGCCCCCACCTCCGTCCCAAGGCGGCCATCTTTGTTTTGACCTTGACTCGCACGGACGGAATGTACCACCTTAGACCAGTGCATGCCATCTGAGGAATGAAGCACCGGGGGTCAACACGTTCATGTTATTTCAAAGATACTTTGTTGTGTTGTGTGATGTTATTGAATGGATATCGTGAAATTTTCTCTGCACCCCCCCCCCCCCCCCCCACCATCGGACACGTATTTGCTGTTTCTGGAAATTCAAAATCAGTGTAAAGTCAGCTAACTCTACGTAGGTACCTCAGTGACCAATGGTCTTAGCTTATATACGATCAAAAATGATGGCAAATGTGGAAAGAGGACGTCGCTGGACAGAAAACTGATCAAAAGCTGGCTTTAATTCATCCTTTTTTTTTTTTTACATTTTTTGCCACTCACTCTCGACAGTAAAACCATATACACCTAATCGGCCCTATGTGGATTGTCACAATCTCATTGTCTTCTCTAACACAATTCAACCCATGCAACTCTTGTCACACAAATTCGTTTGCTTCCCAAATTGATAAACACATTTCTGGGAAATGATTTTTTTTTGCTGTGTGGAAAAGTAAATAAATACGACCATTTGGAATTAATTGTTTCCATAACTTGTCTTCAAACAATTATCTCACAGAGGACCATGAAACAGTTTTACCCATTTACCCCCATAACTTTCCGTTTGCTGCTTTTGTGACCTAAACAGATTATGAAAATTAAAAATTCTTCCACAATGTATGCTGATGCAATAAAAAAAGCACAGCAAATGAAAGGAGGGCAATAGCTTCTCATTAATAACATTTCCAATGTCCTCTTCATCTTTTTTATTCATTATAAAATATCCAAATGATAATTTTGGCACTTCTCAAAGCTTTTGTGCCACATCTCAAACTTTCAAGTTTTTGGCAACAAATGCAACTCAAATGTTGTAAACATGGTTTATTCATGTTATAAATGTCAACTCAAATGAATTAAAAAAAATACCACCACTGCCTTTCATATAGCAGCAAAACACATCCGTTCTTGTTGCATTGTTAGTGCACAGCATCTTTTACACTCAAAATGCATAAAAATCCAAAATGTTCCTTTCCTCATCTAAAAATCCTTGAAAAAGTAATGCATGGATAACAGAAAGAGAGAAAAAGAGAAAAATATCCTGTTGACAAAACAGAGAACCAGACACTGCAGTAAAGAAGAGATTAAAACTTAGAATATTGAACATCACTGCATGGCACACTTTCATCGGTTATGACGGAGTTACAAAATAAGGAGTATTTCCTGTACTTTGCCTCTTACTCCAACGAAAATATTCTAAGCAGGTCACTGCCGGCTTTCTCTTTCAGAATAAATCTCTCACTGCTCAATGTCCAAGGTTGAATTTTTGTAAAACTAAAGATGTGTGCCTTCCCATGATGAAAAAAAGAAACATCGTATGGTAATACTGTTATTTTTGTTTTCATCTGTTCCCCTTGGCCTTGACCTTGATCATTTGACCTTGACCTTATCACTGGCTTGAGCCTCACTTCACCATATCACTCCTGTCACCAGATGTCACATAATACAGCTGAAAAGAGAATAAAAGAAGATTGGATATCAACACTGAAGTTCCAGGGAAGTATGTAAGCCCAGTTATCATTGATTAAATTACTATTATAATAAACATTCATTTCAAGTTGACAATGAAATTAGTTTTCCTTGAAGAATACCACTCTCTTCCTTTTTTCTCTTCTGTCATACCCCCCTCTTCTCTGCCCTCTACCAACAGCCTTGATCCCCCCACACACATCTTAATGTATTGATATGTCAGTTATCTGGTCCATCTTTACCTCATTAAACACACACACACATAGACACACACACACACACATAGACACACACACACACACACACACATAGACACACACACACACACACACACAGACAGATACATGCACACCCTCACACACAGTCCTCGGCCCCATATCACAGAAAATACATGCACGCACACACCCATACACAAACACACAGTGGCAACTCACCAGTCCTCTGGTCCCCCAGGTCCTATATCATCCAACTCCCCGTCCGACCAGTCGTCCTCTGTGCTGATGTCATCCTCATCCTCATCATCGTACATCATGTTCTCCCTCATTGCATAGCTGTCAAAGATGGGGTCATGGAACTTGTACTTCTCCACACAGTGAGGACAGTCAGGGGTGCAGTGAAGGATGCTGGACGGGAGAGTTACCACCGTGGCGCAGCTGTCGTGAAACTGACTTGGGGCGTCCGGCAGCCTCTCCCAGCTGTCCTGGTTCTCCATGTACTTGTAACAACTGAGGTAATTTGAAGGGGTTATTACATGGCCGTTGCGGGGAGGGGCGTCTCGAACATCACGGTCCATCCCACCAAACACAAACATGGCCCCCTTGTGAGGGACGGCCATGCAGTTGATACGGGATGGTTCGTCTGGAAAAGGAGGCAAACTTCGCCGACATCTTTTCCAGCTCTTGAGCTCCATGTCGAAAACCTTGCTGAATCTCTTTCCTGGTGAGGTGACGTAAATCTTTTGACCCGTCACATGCATCATCTCTCCGTACTGGGCCCCGCGTGAGTACTCCTCCGTGACGCACTCCTGCAGATCCACGACGTAAAACCTGACCGTCTCTACGCGCCCGATGCGGCTGGAGTCCGCACATTTGGCAAGCAGACATACGTAACGGTCAAGTACAGAAGCCAGTTGGCACATGGTTGGGATTAGTGAAGTGTCTTGAAAAGGAAAGTATCTCTCGATGTGTGTATTCAGGGGATTAAAACAACAGAGATATGGCTTGCCTGTGAAATACATGCTTCTGTCTTTGAGCATACAAATCATTCCTCGACACGTGACGGAGCATATGATGGTCCTGGAGGCGTAAGACATCAGGGGTTCTTGCACGGTGGTGGAAGAGCTCCACTGAGAGTCCTTCTCCTGGAATTTGTAAAACTCCCAAGTCATGTGCATGGGACGGACGAGATACAAATCACGCTGGTTCAACGTGGTACACACGTGGACATCACTACGGAATGGCATCGGGGGCAACCGCACCCATTTAGAGTCCTCGATGACGAACCCATACATCTGGGCGTGGGGTGTGCCGTCCGGGGTGTGTCGCCCCCCTGAGATTACAATCACCTCCTTCTCCTCCGTGTCGGGGTGGATCTTCCCCAGAGACAAGTCCAAGTCATAGTTCTCTATGTGTTTGACACAGTCTGGGTCGCTGGACACCAGCTCCTGGTCTCTGATCACTGTCTCCATGTCCTTACAACTCACGCTGGACAGGTCTATGGCACAAAACAGCGTCTTGAACTCCTTCCTCCTTTCCATCTCTTTGTGCTTGGCCCACTTTATCAAGGCCTCAAAAAACACCATCGTTGGCACATATTTCAGATTTTTATCCTTCAGCAAGTCGAGCAACGACTCTGCTGACAAGTCTACAACGTCGTCTTCCTTCAACGCCTCATGCAGGTACGCACGCAGTCGTTGGTTGGCCTGATCGTAAAGCGAGTGCAATCCGTACATGCTGGCTAATATACAGAGTCTGAGGCAGTTCTTGGAGGTGACCCCATTCCTGATGAAGTGGTGGGAGCACATGTCTTTCAGTCCCTCCAGCTGGAGATAGTCAGCCAGGTGTAGAATACTGGAGACATTGTGCTCTGTAATGACGGCCTTGCCCAGGTAGATGTACTCTAACACAGTCTCAAAGGTCTCGGGGGAGGTGACACCACTGAGATCAACTTGGCCTGGAACAAGTTTTTATAACATTCTATTATTTTATATCACATTACTATGTAAAATATGTGATATAATATGTGACATTTTATTATTATCATTATTATTATATTTTAATGATAAAAAGCCATAAGATGCTTATAATTGTCTTTGCTTTCTGCAATACCATTCAGTTCATGTTGAACTCTTAAGAAGTTCCCAGCAATACAGACATAGAAACAAGCTTAAAAGTCTAACAGAAAAACATCTAACAGAATACATAGGGTAGTGAAGAAAGGACAACAGATCAGCACACTTACCTGAGAGCCTTTCCTTCATGCCACTGCTGTAGAGAGAACTGAAGTAAGGACAACACATCAGTACACACAGGTGAGCCTTCACTGCCTGAAACACAAACACAGTCCATGATATTATCACATAAATAATCTAGATTACTATCATCATCATTACACTGAAAGTGAATGTTATGTTTAGTGAGGATTAGTGTAGAAGCGAAAACGTGTTTGTCCTGTGTACTTCTTCGTGGATTTCTAGAATGTCATTTCATAAATAATCATTTATAGGACAAAAATGCTAGTAATGTATTTTCTAACACTGTTTAGATGTTTTACACAGCTCTCTACAGGCTTGGTTAAGTTTTGTTATTCACTAATAGCTGGATAATTCAACAACATCAAAAACTTGAACCACATCAATAATTCTCAATTTCTGTAATACATAATTGGCTAAAACGTGAAAAATAAATACTCAGTAACTTTCCTCGCAGACTTATAAAAATATGTATACATATCAATTAACATAGCCATGGGGCACCCTATTCTGTAAATAAACAGCAGCTGAATAGTTCAAATATTGAGTCTCTCTCCATCAATAGCCACAGTGATATCACATATATCAGACCTACCTTCCCATCAATAGTCACAGTGATATCACATATCACACCTGCCTTCCCATCAATAGTCACTGTGATATCACATATATCAGACCTACCTTCCCATCAATAGTCAGTGATATCACATATATCAGACCTACCTTCCCATCAATAGTCACAGTGATATCACATATCACACCTACCTTCCCATCAATAGTCACTGTGATATCACATATATCAGACCTGCCTTCCCATCAATAGTCACTGTGATATCACATATATCAGACCTGCCTTCCCATCAATAGTCACTGTGATATCACATATATCAGACCTGCCTTCCCATCAACAGTCACAGTGATGTCACATATATCAGACCTGCCTTCCCATCAACAGTCACAGTGATGTCACATATATCAGACCTGCCTTCCCATCAATAGTCACAGTGATGTCACATATATCAGACCTACCTTCCCATCAATAGTCACAGTGATATCACATATATCAGACCTGCCTTCCCATCAACAGTCGCAGTGATATCACATATATCAGACCTGCCTTCCCATCAATAGTCACAGTGATATCACATATATCAGACCTACCTTCCCATCAATAGTCACAGTGATATCACATATCAGACCTGCCTTCCCATCAATAGTCACTGTGATATCACATATATCAGACCTACCTTCCCATCAATAGTCACTGTGATATCACATATATCAGACCTGCCTTCCCATCAATAGTCACTGTGATATCACATATATCAGACCTGCCTTCCCATCAATAGTCACAGTGATATCACATATATCAGACCTGCCTTCCCATCAATAGTCACAGTGATATCACATATATCAGACCTGCCTTCCCATCAATAGTCACAGTGATATCACATATATCAGACCTGCCTTCCCATCAATAGTCACAGTGATATCACATATATCAGAACTACCTTCCCATCAATAGTCACAGTGATATCACATATATCAGACCTACCTTCCCGTCAATAGTCACAGTGATATCACATATATCGGTGGAGTGGCTCCTCTGTTCCCACAAAGCCTTGGCCATACGTGTCAGGTGTCTGTGACTGTCCATCCAACAGTCTGAACTATCCTCGGCACCCCCATCACTTTCTGAACTAATATCACTAAGGATCGATTTGGGCCTCCTGAGGAGAACAGGAAATTATGGTTATAATTGTTTTGAAGTCAGAGAGGAAGATGTGGCGCATAAGTAGGAACTATCTATGCTGCCTATGTCGCATATGAAGGCTCACAATCCTGAATAATATTTAAAGATTTCATTTCAAATGCGGCAAGTTATGACTGCAAGATGCATGGTAGATTTTCACATTGTATATCAATGGGCTGGGTTAAACATGATTACAACTCGAAAAAGACCACAGGTAATTACAAAAACGTTTTGTGTAAACAGCTTTGACATAGATGAACAAGAAAATGTAAAAAAAATTTTTTAAAATCTGCTTGAAAAGTGACAGTTACAGGAGGGGGGGGGGGGGGTATACTACAAAAGTACCAAAATTGGCAACTACTAGTAAATGTCCGTCAAATGAGTATACAAATAAACTCCCAAAGTCCAATATTTTATATTTACTATGAAGAACCATTATAATGGACGGTCTAATTCATTCGACAAAGGAGACACATAGCCAATGAAAATGTCAAAATGTGTCCGAATTGCCTGACTGCAGACCATTCAAATTTCGTTTTGGCAAAATCAAAACCATTGAGCAATAATTACTCTACTTTTTATCACCAGAGCTTCAGTTTATTTACCTTTGGTTGCTGAAAGCTAGAGAAGAGACCGTAGGGTATCTTCCAAGTAACACAGGTGGTTCTGCCATCTTTTAAACTAAATAAAATCATCGAAGGCGTGCATTCCCGACTTGGGGATGCCTTGTGTCAGCAGAAATATGGCCGATGATATTCACGCGCTCTCGAGAAACCGCTGGCACTGGCTGGAGACAGGTCACCTTAGGCCACGAATGGGCCGCCACATGCCATGTCAAGCCAGAAGCTAGATGTCATCTTAGGCCAGAGAGTTTAACGCCAATACCCCGTAGGCCAAACAAAAGTGATATGTTAGTTTTAGGAAGTGCTACTTACCCTAATTTGGGAGAAATCAGAACTTTTTGCACCCAATCATATTATCATTTTGTACCCTTTTAATTATTTTAATTTTATTGTATTTATTTGTGCTTTTTATCTATCTAACCACAGAAACCCCACATCCTTTTCCATAATTTTTCAGTAGCAAAATGTTTTTCTTTTATGTCCACATTTCATGCTATATGTTTATTTCTGTCTTTCACAAAATGAAAATATTGAATTAAAATCTTAATTAATGTGATTTTGTGGCTGACAAAAAAGATTATTTGATCTCCAAGTAATGATATACGTATAAATCTATCTGTGTATTTATTTATTTATTTATTTATTTATTTATTTATTTATTTATTTTGATTAATCAATTTATTTATTAATTAGTTTGTGTTTTAAAGGATATATATGGTAAGTGGTATACACGCAATCATTTCTAAAAAGCTCACATAAAATCACCTTTAAAACATCAAACTTAATAACACGTTAGAAATACGCGAGGCTATGAAAAGTACTTATTTCCGTGATTAATGAGCAGATTTCCATGCATATTTAGCTGTTAAGTTCTCTGGCCTGAGATGGCATTTATTCTGTCATCTCCTGACCTGGGACATTCCTACATTGACCTTTGACCTTAATCTTTCATTGGTCGAGAGCAGCGCCACCTGTAAATATGCAACCAGGAAGATTTCCTTATCGTTGTCCTTATTGGCTGTACAAAGTGGAACCGAGTGGAAAGTTCCGGTGCTTATTTCTTGTGCTTCGTGACACTCGAAGAAAAATAGACTAAATCTAATCAAATCATGAGAGGTTTGGAGTTCAAGTGCTTTTTCTACGTGAAGTTGATGGACTGAATGGAAGGCCATTAATTTTGGACAGGTACAATATGTACATTTGCTAATGTGTACTGGGGTACATGTTAATTAACCTCAACAAAAACAGTATTAAGAAAAGACTTGACAAAATCATTGAAGGCTCATGCTATCACTATGATCTGATTGGCGTGATGAGATTAAGTTTTTACTCCAAAATGGTAAAACTAGCCATATGAACTTGTTTAAAATCTAATTTTAGAAGAAAAATGACGTGATCGTCAATTTCAGATTTATAAAGTTTTAAAGATTGTGTCTATTTCAGATGTTAACACAGCTAGCCGGACAGAACCCTTAGACTAAACTTTAAGCTTGTTAAAAGCTCAGGTGTTTTGATAACCCAGGGAAGTTTTTCTAAAAAGAACTATGAATTCTCGGAGAGACTTGACGGTCCAGCCCACCACCCTGGTCCGCTGTATGCGGTACAGTCACATCAGCCAGTTGTGTCAGCTTCTAGACCCTGACCAAGCATGGAAACACATGACTGACTATATCACCAAACCCAATGGCCAGCCGAAATATAACTTTGATACAATATGGTAATGCTATGATAGCCTACTAATAAATACAAGATTGATACAGTTTGACAACTTTTCTTGATTTCGGATAAAAACAACAGTCTAGACTCACTTTAGGGTACTTGTAAATTATTTCCAAGTGCAAAATATTCAAATGTGGTTGAAGATCTAAGAAATCTGCCCAAGCACATTGGAAAATGTAATAGGTTATAAATTATTCTTAACTAAAAGACGGTGATATTTCAATTTTCAGCATGTTAGAAATGGAAGTCCAGAGGCCGAATGGCAGCCCAACAAGAAAACTGATTGAGGATTGGTCTACCCAGAACACCACGGTGAAAGATTTGCTGGATGTTCTCGTTAAGTCAAAACTCTACCGAGCGGCCAACTTCATCAGTGTGGATGTATTAAAGGGTAAATTTGGTTTGGGTTAGATTAGGATCTGCTATACCAGTACTAGTAATGGATGTCATGGCCCTGGCATGATAAACTTTTCAGATGTATAATTTGAGTAGAGCAGCTTACTGTGCATTCTGCGGATTTTAGGGGCGGATCCAGAATTATTTTCTGACAGTCTTAAAAATTTGTTGAGCTGTCCTTCATTTTTGACCATCTTCTGACAGAAAAAATTAGATGCCTATCAATGTAATCTGGAAAAATTTTGACTGTCTTCCAGAAGACCCACAAGACAGCATGCATTTGCCCTTAGGATTTAGACTGATTTGGATGCTTGATACAAAACACTTATATCATAAACTTGAAAAAACCTGTGCATCTTAGTCCTGGAGACAAGTCACGTCAAAGTTATTCCTGTATCCATTTTAAGGAATAAGAAAACTATAAGTTTCATGGCTATTAAAATAAAATTGCAGTGTGTGTGTGTGCATGCATGCGTGCGTGCGTGCGTGCGTGTGTGTGCGTGTGTGTGTGTGTTTATTTTATTTTCCATTTAATATGTCATTGTCAATTACATTCCATGTCTTTTCCTATAGGTGACAAAATTGAAGAAAATGAAATAATCTTGTATGATAAAAATGGTATGTTCTGATTTGATTTCTCTTTATTCTAAAGTATACACATATATAATCTCAAATGATTCTATCTAGGGAATGAGAATTCTATGTAGATATTACAAAATTTGTCTCCAAAAGAAGCAGCAATTCATGTCATGTCACATGTACATTATACACATCTATACTAAAATGTTTTGAATAGAAAATAATAATTTATGTAAATTAAGGTTGAATTTGTTCTAGATTTTTGTTCACATGTTCGGCTAAATACCTAGTGTCATTTTAGATGTGGTTTTGTATCACTTTTTACTTGCCTGCACATTTACACTGAGAAAAAATATAAGTGCCCCATGTGAATTATTTATGTAATAAGTAAGGCTACGAACAGTAATCTGCAGTATTTAATTTGTAGCACATTAAATAACAATATTCACTTTGAATAATTTGATATATATATATATATATATATATATAACCCATAATACTGAAAAAAATTTATAGTATTGTGTGGGGCATTTATTCTTTTTCTCAATGTATATTTATTGTTCCTACTTTCTATGTATGATTTTAGATGAGTTAAGTTTGCCATTGCTGTCTCAGTAGAATAAATTATTAACTCTCAGTCTAAATATCTTAATTTCAGATTCTGTGGGGTCTCTTCCTTGCCCTGGTCCCACAGAGAGCAGCAACTTGGGTCACTTAAACATCGAGTTGGGCAGCGTGCAAAGCTCCAGTGACAGTAACAACTTTTCTAATGACAATAGCAACAGCGGCAGTATTAGAGTCCATAGACTGGACCACAGCAGTTTTGGAGGGCCTGCAGAAAATTCAGAAGGCAAGAATTTAGCTCGTTGCCCGTCTGAGAATGATTCAAGTCCCTACCTCGCTTCTGAAGAAGTGAATCAGATGATCTCATTAAAGAATGATGTGGAGAACGGAAAGGGGTTGGATGTTGAGCAGGCTACTGACCCTTACTGTTCTCAAGAGACGGTGCTTGTCGGAGCTGAGAATGAGGAGAAGAAGGACACGCAGGCAGCAGGAGACGATATGTCAAGTCTGATACAAGATATTGTGGAAGGGTTGGAGCATGGAGGTGAGACACGTTAAACATAATTGAAGACCTTAAATCTATTTCATTAAAATTTTTAACTTGTGTCGTTTTTTTGTTTTTTTTTTTTGTTATAAAAATATACTTTTTAATTACTTTTGTTTATTTACATTGAGACAGTTAACAATTAAACCCTGATGAATGGCATTGTATTTCAGACAGTGTCAAGCACTTTGAGTATTCCAAGTTGAAGCTGATTACAGGAAACTTTAACAGGACGGCTGTCAGTGAGAAAGGAAATTTCCTCGGACAG
This sequence comes from Lingula anatina, assembly GCF_051362555.1. Taxonomy (NCBI): domain Eukaryota; kingdom Metazoa; phylum Brachiopoda; class Lingulata; order Lingulida; family Lingulidae; genus Lingula; species Lingula anatina. The sequence goes on from NC_141772.1 coordinate 23,298,601, forward strand.
GGAGGATTTGGGGAAGTATACCTTGGTAAGCTCTTTATCCTTGATACACCATCTTTATTTGAAGTTTAGTTTATGTTGAAATCAATATGAAAATTATGTTCGATTAAATAATTGTTGCTATCTTTAAAATAATATATATATAAATTGTAAATTTTGTTGTTTCTTCTTAATTATTCAAGATGAATATCTTATCTTATTTACATTTTAGATAAGCCATTTTATTAAAACTTATTTACTAATAATTACATGTTTTTCATGATTCAGTAAAATCATGTTTAACATGTTCTTCATATTTTATGTACTTTCAGTACTTAATTCAATCGCAATGTTTTTCCACATTTTTAATATCAGCAAGATGTGTTTTGTATTTCTAGCAGTTAATAATCTTAATGTCAATATTTTACGATGCCTTTCCCAGGTAAACCAGATAGTATCCACTTAATTGCTGTGAAACGTCTGATGGACAGAGTTGATACAGTAATGAAACAGTTCAAAACTGAGCTACAGGTGCTTTCAAAGTAGGTCACCTATCACTTTCCTTCACAAAGCCCTTCTCTGCACCAATATTAAATCAATTGATTCTTCAGATAGACCTAAATAGAGTGTCAACTCATAGAGAAATAAGACTTGGATATTCTTCTTGAACTATGGCCATTGCCATCAAATACTTGATACATTAAGAGGGAAGTATACTTACTCTTTGTAAGCCAGGGCTCAACATGTATAACCACCTGGAATGGTGTGTTAACCCTTGGCAGACTTTTAAATTAAAGGTCTCAACATTTTTTCTTTTTACATGTAGATACAACAGTTTGACTTCCAAGTCAAGATGGACAATTTTATTTATTGCAAGACAATTAATTTCATAAATTGTACTATAAAGTGAGACTTTATTTCAGATACCGCCACAAAAACCTGCTTCCTCTGCTTGGCTACTCCAGCGATGGTCCTCAATTCTGTATAATATTTGAGTACATGCCGAATGGCTCGGTTGAGGACAGGCTGGCGTGCAAGGTGAGCCTCTGTGTGGAGTTTATATACTGGTAGAGTTTATACCAGACCAGGGAGTAGAGACCAGGGAAAATTATTATATCAAAGCATTGGGATAAGTTTGAGTTTCGTCAGGATTTTTTATTAAGAAATATGAGATGAAATGATATAGTGGACTTAAGAGGAATGTCATCATTATTTGAAATTATAATCTTAATTCAAAAAAGCATACATGATTGTGTCTTACAATAATTTATAAATAATGATTTTTTTACTTGACATATTTAAGGAAAACACACCACCCCTTTCTGTGGAGCAGCGATTAGAAATAGTCAAGGGTACAGCGCGTGGCATCGTCTTCCTCCATACCTTTGACGAGAAACCTTTAATACACAGAGACATAAAGAGGTCAGCACTTGTGCCAGCGTCAGCGAATAAAGTTGACTAAAGCATTTTTAGGCTGGTAAAAATGTAGATTGATTCTACGAGACTAAACATGGTTTTTGCTATGAGGGGTTATTTTTCTTTACGCTTCATCAGCATGTTAAGCCTTGTTAGAAGCAATCTACTTTTTCACCATCTTGCATGAAAGTCCGTGAAAATTAGTAACTTACGTAAATAAATTGGAACATATTCTTGCAAGTTGTCTACTTAAAATTTTTTCACTATTCCACTATTCCAACTATTCCAACTTTTAGTGCCAACATTCTTCTGGACTGCAACATGGTTCCAAAGGTCGGAGACTTTGGCTTTGCCAGGACGGGCTCGGCTAACCCAGCCTCCATGAAGATGACCACAACAGTCATCGGCACATCTGCGTACATGGCCCCCGAAGCCGTCAAGTTTGACATCTCCATCAAATTGGACACTTTCAGTTATGGTGTGGTAAGTTGCATGATGCTATATTGTCTGTGGAAAATGCAAGCAAGACGGATTCTCATTCTATGACTCAAATGCTAATTCTGCTGAAAGAAAAATGTAATGTAATTATCTATCTTCTTAATTCAGGACATTTTTTTGTTGCCAAAACACTTGATTGAACCCACTGTAAAGCTATGATTAGCCTCAAATGTTAGTCTTGTTTGAAAGAAACTTGGAAACCTTCTTTGCTGAATATTTGGTTCACTTGAAATTGTAGAAAATGTTGATTTTTTTCAAGTGTAAAGATCAGAAATGGGCTTAGACTAAACACGAAGTAAATTTGATAATGTGTTATTGTACAGCTGTTAAAATTGGGAATAATCTGTATTTGTTTATTTAAATTCAAGGTGCTCCTAGAATTGCTGAGTGGACTGCCCCCTTTTGATGAGGAGAGAGAGGAGAAGGATTTGGTAAAGAGAAGTCCATGGCACACCCGCGTGAACATACACATGCATGTAAACATGCACGCATTAATGTGTGCACACACTCACACACACGCACGCACACACACACACTCACACACACGCTGGCATTATGTACTAAGAACTCTGAGACATTTATAAAATATCTTTCCAAATTTTCTCATTTTGTTTATTTGATGAAAATACAAAATCAAGTGTTGGACAAAATATTTTCTTCCTATTCAAAGATGGGATAAGAAAGAACATGAAAAATTGCAAAATTTTCCTAACCAAATCAGCCCAAGAATTTGGCTAGTATTAGACCACTTGAAATGAAGAAATGCCCAGGTATCTGAGTGTACATGTCTATTTTCTTCTGCCCCCCCCCCAAACAATCAGAGAGAGAGAGAGAGAGAGAGAGAGAGAGAGAGAGAGAGAGAGAGAGAGAGAGAGAGGGAGAGAGAGTTGGAAGTTAGTTTATAATATTTATTGATATTTTTAGGCATCCTATGTGGATGAAAACTATTCCAGCGAGAATGCCCTTGAGCTGGCTGACGGTACGGCAGGAGAATGGCCAGAGAGCGTGTTTAATAGCTTATTTAGCACAGCAGTTAACTGCCTCAATTACAAGAAAAAACTTCGTCCTACCATGCAAGAGGTAAGTTACTAGTATTACTGTATTGTACCACTTAAAAAGAAACAGATCCTGGTATTTGAAAGTTGACGTGTTTCATGTAATATTTTGAAGTCTCAATTTCTCCGGTTAAATAACTAAATGCCAAGAAGTACTTCCTAAAAACGGTCTCTTAAGCCAATACTTTACAAGGTATTCTTAGACCGCATTCACAACGATTTTAGCCAGGCTTTACAAATCCTGAGACTAAATATGGCGGACGTACATGAAAGGAAAACCGCCTAATCTTTTGATAGTCTCTCTGCCTCTCACACGCCTCCCCACATGTTGTCCCTGCGGGGTACAGTCATTAAATCTCGGCTCCGTTCACCATGTGGCACCCTGAGCTTCAGAGCTAACTTGACACTAACCTTTTCACTGTAGCCATCTCCATCGTGTCAAGTAACCTCTGACGAAAATAGTTTGACCTATTTTATATAAGCCATTCGAATCCATGTTTCAAAATTTTTCACCAAAGTTTGGTGAAAACGCTGATTGGTTGATCGTCAATCGGCAATCCTCGGCTGATTCCGCAAGCTCCATACTAACAACATAGTTATTGTCGAGTGCGGAGACATCCGAGTAGTTCCGAGTGCATAACCGTACACAAAGAAAGCATGGAGTATATCGGAATTGAAACCAGAGCAGTATGATGCCCTGCATCATTATCTACTGAGGGATGATGTATTTTGCGTGCTGCCCACAGGTTACGGCAAGTCCCTGATATTCAGCCTTATCTTTGATTTGTCCGGATTTGAACAAAGCGCGCTTTGACTCGTTCGCGTTCATTGGCTAGATCGTTCAATGAGTCATCGAGTGCAGGCTTTAAATTTGATTGGCGGGCGGCGGGGGCACTCGAATCTGGTCAGAGGTTACTTGACACGATGGAGATAGGCTACAGTGAAAAGGTTAGTGTCAAGTTAGCTCTGAAGCTCAGGGTGCCATGTGGAAGCTACCTGAGAAAAAGAAATGAATTGGCCCGTAGAGCAGCTATGAATCAGGATCAAAATCGTGAAAACACCCCCCCCCCCTTACAGTTCCATCAGGCGTAGGGAACAAGGCAAACATCAGCATCAGAAAGAACTGCGCCCTCTGACGAGACTGCATACGCAAAAATTCTGCCCTCCTCCTCCTCCGTCTACTGGGGCTAGGTATCTCCGTGAATGTCTCTGGTGACATTATCTCCGTAGATAGCCGATTCATTGCTGCTCTACGGGCCAATTCATTTCTTTTTCGTCTCTGTTTTGAGAGATAATAGAACAGATTCTGAAGAGCTTTTTTCCTTCGATCACCTCCATCCGCCATGATTACTTCACCTGGAGTTTAATTGATGCGCACTTAATATTTCTCAGGTAGCTTCCACATGGCGAATGGAGCTGAGATTTAATGACTGTACCCCGCAGGGACGACGTGTGGGGAGGCGTGTGAGAGGCGGAGAGACTATTAAAAGATTAGGCGTTTTTTCTTTCATGTACGTCCGCCATATTTAGTCCCCAGGATTTGTAAAGCCTGGCTCAAATCGTTGTGAATGCGATCTTAAACGAACTAAAGCAAATGATTTAATATGCATGCCTTTACTCTGCTCTTTAACTTCAGGTCCTACAAGAGATTGAAGATCTGTAGCAATCCAAGGAGACGTCATGTAAATAGGGGTGACCCAGACCCAATCTCAGTCTTGAGACTGGGACGTAAACAAAATACTGCCAGAAGACGGACCTGTTTGATAATTATAAGCTTATAAGTTAGAGTTAAAGACACTGATAAAGTCATGAAATATGGCATTTTTTTCAGAATCTCAACCTGGTATTTCCTCTACACTTGCCCTCACTGGTCCATGGTTGGTGTACAACATTGTTAACAAGTAAACATTTTAGGAGTATTATCATTTTATCATGACTGATTAAGGCAAAGAAGTTGAATATTTTATATGTTGTCCTTCAAATACAGAATGAATGGAGGCCTCACTCTTTGAGAAAAAATTATTGACAGATATGTGGAATCTAGTGCCATGTTCCATTTAACATACAGTGGAATGGGCTGTTTTGGAGAGCACTTGTGGTGCTGGAAGTCTTAGAGTTCTGTCAAAATGAATTTGTAGGATCTGTATTAATTTTGTTTCTGGGTTAGTGCTACTAATTAGTTAATTAATTTGAAAAATTTATGAAGTGGTGTTATGCAGTGTAAAGTACGAAACAGCTACAGTATTCATGTTGGCGGCATTGGACTATCTCATTCTGTTTATAAAGCTGTATTTTGCTTTAAAGTAGAAAGATTTCGGTTAAAATTATGCCTTTCAAGTAGCAGGGATAAATATTTACAGAATTAATCAAATTTCAAATTTGACGAGTGTGCTCAATGTCCTTTCTTTTTAAGATTAATAATTAATGTCAGGGAGTGAGAACACTTGAACATAACGCATCACATATTAATCACTGTATGTCAAAAATATTGTCAATTTACATCACGTACATTTTTTACAAAATATTTAAAAAAACGTGCTTTTTTCACTATGTTCAGTACAATTAAACTGCAGATATTGAAGTTATTAGAGAGGAAAGTACCTTAACGGTATAAGGACTGGTAAAATGAGTCATTTCAGGGAAAATGTACATATAAGAGGCCAGGACAGAGGCAGATATTTTATAGCTGAGAGAAGAGTGTGTGTATAATAATTATAAGAAGCTATTTTAATACCGTTAGCTTATGGCTAACTTTGACGTAGGCCTTCATCAGACAGATGTGAAAAGACAGAAAAGAGTGGTATTTAATTGTAAATTGCGTAGCTGCATGTTAACTTGGGCATATATAAAATCAATGCCTTCAATAAAGTATTTTGCAATGAGAGAAGTTTTTAATGGTAAAAAAAAAAAAATAAAATAGAGGGCTATAAAAACAGAATCCTACCTAAAAGCAAAAATACATTTATTATAAAAACCACCATGAAAAAATAAAAAGAACCTTCCTATAGCATAACTAAACATTGTCTTCATTTTAAGATATGACCAAATTCTTTTCACCGGAAAGTAAAGAAATACCATTAAAAATTACTAAAAACCTGTCTCTCGCCTCCTCTATGTATCAGTCTGTGTATCATAGAATTATTTCACTTTACAGATTTCACAGACAACTATGTTCCAATTTGTCTTCCTTTACAGTATTCTCACAATAGGTATTACATCCTATATATGAACATATATACTTAATCACAATTCTTTTCTCTGTATTGTTTCTGGAATGCACTGAAGTATGTAATACTAATCTTCATCAAAATTAGTAAAATATACAGAATAGTATGTTAAACATAAATTAAAATTATTTCTAATTTCAGAAACAAGTAACGGCTTAATGCATTACTCGCTACCTCATGGTTTCAAAACCACAGTCTACCAGTTCAGTCCTCTGTTTTTTCTGAAGCAACCTATTTCAGGCTTGAAGCCATTGTATACACCTTATGGAGCCATGCAAAAGTCAAAGCACAGAATTAAAATGAGTGATTGCCTTCACAAAATTAGAGATAAGACCAACAAGTGACATAACCATCTCATGTCCAAATTGTGTTAAAACTGGCTTTTTTCCTACTCTTCCCATGTTACTCTGTTTAATAACTCTTCACCAGAATGCCTCTATGTAATTTTGCAAGTATCAAATTATTTAGTGAATGATAATTGACACTAGAAAGTATCCCAGCATCCCTGTGAAGTGGGGTTAACTTTTTAGTGATAAGGGTGTAACTTATAGGGATAACAATTCTTCATACAAGATTCAAAATTCCACAATAAATGCACTGAAAACAAAACCTTGAAATATAATTAATTCCATTTACCACCAAGGTTAAAGCAATTATTCTGAAATTTGTGCTTGCCATCATCATTTATCCCAGGAAAATCTGTTTTATGGCACTTCTCCCACCAAAATGAAGAATTATTATCCCTTTAATATTCCAGGAATGTTGCCTTAGAAAACAATACATAAGTAAAACACAAAACATGGTGACTTCTTACCATGTTTTGAGTACGCAAAGCTGTAATTCTGCAAATCACCAGAGGAAACAACGATAAAAATCTGTGTATAAATTGTCATTTTTTCATTGCTGTACCACAATTGCTTGCCTCTCAACCTTTCTGTACCCACTCTCTTCCAAGCCTCATAAAATCTTGCTTGAATTTATGCAAAGTTGCAAGACCTAACTCATGGCTAGCTTGGGTAAATATATTTTGCTGGCAGCATCCACATTGTCATCCCCACAAAAATTAAATAAAAATAGATTAACTAACATAGAATACCACTTGAAAATCAGAGAGAAATTATTCATAACCATAAGAATTCCACATAAAGAGAAATATCGTATCATTAAAAACTTAATCACAATAAACCAGTGAGAATTCACAGTCTAAATAAGAGTCAACACTTTGAGTTGACAACCACCTCCTAAAATAAGTCATTTTGTCTTCTCATTAGTTCTGATCATCTTCCTCAGTGCCATTTGCCTCCACCATGTCTTCTTTAATCAAAGGCATCTTGCCTGCATCTTGTCTGCTGGCTTCACCACTGGTTTCTGGGAGAGCTTTGCTCACATTTAAACTATCTCTGAAAATATATAAATGACATCATTTAATACCATGAGTCCATGACAGTCAATGAATAACATTAACAGGCCTCATAAATGACAATTGCAGTTGGCTAACATGAGCTTTAGATTTGAGAGCACAAACACACAAAATTAACGACTCCAGCCACAAATTCAGTACCCCAATGTAAAATTAGTTGCCATAAGCCCAGCATTTCAATACACAAACAATCTGGCCAGCGTCCATCTGGCTGTATATTACTGACACAGAGCCTGCATGTGTGGGTGCGTGCGTGTGCATGCGTGCACGTGTGTGTGTGTGTGTGTGCATGTACCTCCATGCTTGCATTTGTTTACAAAAGTGTTTTAAAAGAAAAAACAAACTCTTGCTGTGTGAGCAACCACATAGAAATAAAAAAGAACCCCCCTCCCCTCCAAAAAATCAAAAGATAAATACAAATACAACATACATTTTCCATATATTAACACATATGGCCTCCAGTTGAAGAAAACACACAACCTAATACTGACGTGAGCAGGTCTTAAGATATAAAACTTGTTGTCCTGTAAGCTCTTACATTATAAATATATTGTTCAACAATTACCTGCAATGACGCACCCTATAAAATCAACAGTTTTAAACATACAGGTTTGTTTAGAGCAGTACAAACTTGAAAATGATCCTGAAACCAAAAAGCAATATCAATGCAACCAAGGAGATTATGATTTTGCCTTTGATGGTTTAAAATTTGTTAGTGAACAGCCAAACAGTTAAGGGGCAGATAAAATTGGTCAGAAATAAACTTAGCACCAATAAGATTTTTAAGTGACAATTCATTAAATAAATAATTAATTACCTCAATTTTCTAATCAATTGATTAATCAATATTGAGAATGGAGCGGCCTTGGCAAAAGTCTGGGCTTTCAGATCAAGTGCTTTTCTTAGCTGTGTACTATAAAATATTCGAGGTCCATTTTCACTGCTAATCTGAGCAGATTTAGATAACAACGGGACAGACATGAAATATTTCAACCCCATTTTCCATGCAGACGGCTGACAACAATGAAATAGAAGAAGTGAGAAGCAGAAGATAAGCACCTGTTACACCAGTGAAGGTCAAGGTCATAAGGGTCAAGGTCATAAAATCCCGGCACTGGACGTCTGCTGCTCAGCACTTGTGTGCTGCAATACTATTCTGTAACAAGATAAGTAGGAACACATCATGATAAAATGGGGGAAGCAATGAAAAGGGAAAAAACTGGCATCCTCCTTGCCCGCCATCCCTTTAAGCAAAGCACCAACAGATTTTCCCATCTATTTTTAATCATTTGCTATTCAGTATCTACAAAAGCTTTAATTGCCCAATTCTTTTATCTCAATACTCTTCCAGCAGGTCAGAAGTCTGCTGTCTGGCAAAAAAAAAAGAACTTTCTACAGTTTCTAAAGAACTTTCCTCAGCCAAATATCCCTGAACTGATCCAGCATGCTGAATTAAGCATTCCTAGAAATGCTAAGAGATTAAAGATTGCTATAAAGATCAGTTTGTAGAATACATACTATCACAGTAATTCCTGTAATTCCAGTGCCAAATTGTACAAAATCATTGTTACAGTATATCTCATGAAAAGGAAAAATTTTTTCAAACACACTACAGAAACTCTTTACCACCAAATATATATTAAATGCTGGTACTGTCAAGATGTTAAATACATAATTCATTGACAAGCAGAATTTTATAATTCTCCAGAAAAATTGACTAAAAAGGTTCTTTATATGACACACTTAAACTAGTATTCAAATATTTCATAATCCAATTCGCTTCTCACGTAAACAGCAGCACACAGTCTATCAAGCATGTTGTTTAATTTAAGAATGTGCCAGTGGCAAAGCAAGTTCTGCAAGCAAAAGGGGAGCAAATTGGATAAATAAACAGCCAAAGTTTCATAAGCACAGGATATTAAAGAAAAATAGGAAGGGCAGGAAGGGGGGGGGGGGTCCTATCTTCCACCCCTGCCACAACGTAAATATTTGCACAAAAGTGGATTTCAGAAATTTATGGATATCTATAATAATAGCCATGATGGATTGTCTAAGCTACCCACACCCATCTCTCTGCAAGCAACTACATCTATATGAGATAGGATTAGAAAAGGTGACAGAAAAGAAAAAAGAGAAGTGAATCATCAAAGTTTCCCCAACCATAGTGATAAACTGAGCTGTCAATCTTGTTCATTTCAAGGTTTGCTAAGGATACGCACCAACACATGCATGGATCTCTGCTCACAGAACAACTAGTCTAAGAGTTGAATTTTTAAAAGTCTGATAATATCTTACTTCAGGTTAATCTTATAAATTTCTAGGACTCAAATGTCATTTTTAACATTATAATTTTTAAAAACTTTGTGATCAGCTCAAATACCCCACTTGATACTGTCAGGGCTATAATTAGTGTTCAGTGTCAAAGTTGGCTACAATTTTTAGCCTCAAAGTTTAGACCAACAGAGTCTTTTCCACGAAATCGTGAGCATGCGCAGTTCGCGCCATTTTGTGCGGGACTGTTTCTCAGGGGGAAAGAGTAGAAGGGGCCTTCGGTACTTTTGTAGTATACCCCCCCCCCCCACCCTGTAACTTTCTGTAACTTTCACTTTTCAAACAGTTTTTTACATTTTATTGTTTATCTATGTCAAAGCTGTTGAAATAAAATGCTTTTGTAATTACCTGTGGACTTTTTATTAGTGTTAATCACGTTTAATCCAGCCCATTGAAATACAAAGTTAGAATCTTCAATTTACACTCGCAGTCAATAACTTGCCGCATTTTCGTTGGCTAACCCTAAGGTAATTTTATGTGAACAAGTAGCTCATAATAATTTCACAGAGGAAATCCAAGTATACAATGTATCAATCCTATGTTCACATAAAATAAGGTAGAGTTAGCCAACGAAAACGCAGCAAGCTGCAGTTACATTGTAAATTTTCACATTGTATTTCAATGGGGTGGATTAAACGTGATTAAAACTAATAAAAAGACCACAGGTAATTACAAAAACATTTTATTTCAACAGCTTTGACATAGGTGCAAAAGACACTGTAAAAAAATGTTTGAAAAATGAAAGTTTCAGGAAGTTACAGGGTGGGGGGGTATACTACAAAAGTACCGAATGTCCTATCTTTGCTGTCGATGAGGTACGTTTTTAGTTCTTTCATTGAAAAGTCATCAGGTACTTCTGCTAAATTTCTATTCCAACTGCTCCCATGAATGTGTTTTCGAAAAAAATCAGGTGTTAACATGTTACAAAACTTTGAAAATTCAGATTGAAATGAGCACTCCTCGATAAGGCGTCCGTCGTGTACACTCCACACTTTCCCCCTGAAACTTCAAATCCCGCAAAATCTCGCGTTCCCACGGATAATTTAGCGGAAGTCACGTGACCGTGGAAAAGACTCTATTTTGATACATTTTATACAGAAATGGAGCTCTGGGCCGCCTCACTCGAGAATAAAATATGTTTTAGCTTACTAGATGAAACAAGGCAGCAAAGCTGTCAAATGTACAGACAAAAAACAGAAAATAAAGATGCAAAATAGGTCATTTTGTCAATTTTGATGCAATAATAAATAATGCTTATAATAGCACTGTCAGTCAACACTGAATTTTAATCATGCACAACAGGTAAAATGGTCAATAACATGAGCGGACCCAGAGATATTTTCTGACAGTATTCCAAAGTATCTATTTTGATCCATCCTCCATTTTGATGGTCTTCCAACAGAAGAAAAAATAGATACCAGGCAATATAAACTTAATAACCTGACTGTCTTCCGGAAGTCCCAGAAGATGGTCTCAATCTACCCTTTCAATAAGATTACAGTTTCAGGACCATGAGAGTTCAAATTCACATGATGTAAGTCTCAATATTTGAAAAATGATGACAGTGCATAAAATAATATTACATAAGTAACATAATGTTTAAAGACATAAAAAACAATACAACTGCTTATGTGGAAAAACAGAAATGTCAGAGTCTCAGGCGGATGAGAGTTTAAAGTCACAAATGCAAGTGTTTGAGAAAAAATTATAAAGGAAAACAACAAAACTAGAAAAGCACTCCGAGAGTGCAGACCTCTGCCAAGGTAGCAATTGTTGATTATTATTGATTTTTGTCCTCTTTGGCCCACTTCTGACAGTTCCTGAAAATTTCAGCAAAATCGGTCCATAACTTTTTGAGTTATGTTGATGACAAACAGGGGTGAAAATATAACCTCCTTGGCAGAGGTAAATATAATTCCAATGAAGCTGCTATTCAAACTTTTAATTTTTCAGTTTGATATATATATATATATATATATATATATATATATATATATATATATATATATATATATATATATATATAAAACTTATTTGCAATATTAAACAAAATTTACCTGCATAATTATCACTGCTTCCTTATTATTAATCTAGCAGAGAGCTTAACCTATGGGAGTTTACAGGGAAATATCAACAAGTGTGCTTTATGTAATCTCAAATCACAAGTGTGCTTTATGTAGCCTATCAATTAGGCAAATTACTTTATAACTGAAATTAGCGAAGTGATACCCAAGGGAAATTTATAGACTGACCCTCTCAAAGGTCTTTCAGGCCCATAAGTCACAACTTAAGAAGAGCACAAAACAATAATGCACAAAATAGGAGACTACAACTTCTGATGCAATAATACATTATGTTTAACTGCACAGTCAACATCAAATTTTAATTTTGCACAACAGGTAACACCGATGAGAGTAAAAGCATAAGGCTTCAGGCCCATCAGAGTTCAAGTTTATACTTAGAAAGTGCCAGAATGAGAAAAATGAAATTTCACACAAAATTGCATTAAATTCAATAATAAATGATAACCCAATTGACCTGGCTTTCTAATTTGAACTGCATGCCAATCCTAAAAATCATACTCTTAAGTTAAATATAATAATAAATAACACAGTTTTCTTTTCATAATGTTTGCAGTAGCAGTGCAAAAAGATTATTGTCAATTTTGATGTAACATTACATAATAAATTATAGAATAATTATCACCAATTTTTGATTATTGACTATAAATAGCATGAACATGTAGAAAATTTGATTACCATCCGGCTTCATGTCCATGGGAGCTCCGAGTCCCACAATGAATATGCCAAAAAGATAATGAATATTTCACTAAAATGAATAACTTCCAGAAAAAGAAGCCCATTAGACTTCTTTTCCAACTTGGGCTGCATTTTAGTCCTGTGTTTCTTTTTTGAAAGTTTGACAATCATAATGAACACGGTTTTCCTATCATGGTCATCATGGCAGATGTGGATGATTGAATCTGACAAACTGCAATGATATGAGTTTATTTCCGTTTTGGACACTTGATTACACAATACATGATAACAAGTTTACCATCATTTTTACATAATCAACTAACAATGTTGTAAAGATGCAGGAAATATCAAACACACACTTTTACGTATCTTATTAGTTCAATAATGAGACTGTTAACATGCCTAAGAATTGAATCTGAGGAAATTTGAAAAAACAGTACAACTTCTAAAATAATGGCCCGATAACACTGATTTTCGAACTCAACCTGCATTTTTGTAAGATTGACCACTCCTGTGAGTATAATGACAATTGGCTAAGCTGTTTTTCTTATATTGTGTTATTAATGTTGCATATATGTTGAAAAAAGTGAAAAAACAGCATAAAAAAATTAAAAGAAAATGTAAAATAAAACATAACAAAAAATACCAATAAAGCTGCTATTCAAACTTTTAATCTAGCTGTACAATTACTAACATGATATGAATAACCCTATTGAGTTTGAGAATAATAAGGCACTGTTATTCATCTTTAGCATTAATGTAAGCGTTACACAAATTTTTTTTTGTAAACTTATTTTCCATATTAAATAACATTTACCTGCATAATAATCATCGATTCCTAATTATGTGACACAGTTAAGAAAGCTAAACCGATGGGACTTTACAATGAAATCTCAATGTGTGTTTATGTAATCTCATTTAATACCCACTTGAAAATTAATTAAGCAAATTATTTTATAACCCTGAAATAACTTGAAAATCAATTAAGCAAATTATTTTATAACCCTGAATTAACTGCCTACTATCCATATACATTTATTGCACCAAATAGCACTGTACTGCATTGCTTTCAAAACAGAAAACAATTACGATGGTTTTCCAACACAAGCTGCACTTCACTCTTTTCAGTAAGGTTGATTATCATAAGTAACATGGTTTTCCCTTAATCGCTATCCTGGCAGCAGTGTCCAAAATAGGGTTTTCTTTAACTTTCATGCAATATAACATAATACTTAACAGCATAATGACCATCAAATTTTTTATAAAAAAATAAAAGTATCATGGATATTCAGAAAATGTGATATGGAAAGGTCTCCAAGGACATGGAAGTTAGGGTCACACTTTCAAAATGCCAAAATGTTAACAAGAGATAACTGTACTGAAATGATTTTCTTTCCATTTTCAACACCTTTTTTTACATAAAACCATCATAACTGTCATTTTTAAATGATCAACTAGGAAAATTGTTGACATAGGAAAAATATCAATAGAACAATTTATAATGTCCAATTAGCTCCATTTGGAGATTCTGAACAAACTGAATGATTGAATCTGACGAACTGCAATGATGAGTTCCTTTCCATTTTTGATACTTTATTACACAATGCAGGATAATAGGTTTACCGTCATTTTTATATAATCAACTAACAATATTGTTAAGAAGCAGAAAATGTTAAAACAACACTTTAACATATCCAATTAGTACCGTTATGAGACTGTTAACATGCTTAAGAATTAAATCTGAAGAAAAACCACTTATATACAAAAAGGCTAATAACTTCATCAAAACTTAACTGATCAAGCTTATTTTCAAACTTGATCTGTATACTGGTCAGATTGATCACTCCTGTGAGTTGCAAGACAAAAGGCTGATTGGTTTTCCTTAAAATGCGTTATCAGTGTTGCATGTATGCTGAATAAAGGGAAAAAAACAGCATTACTTTTGTAAAAATAGTCCAATCATGCCAATTTTCAAACTTGACCTGCGTATAATAAATATTCACCAGTTCTGTAAATTTCAATCCAAGGAAAGGAAAAACATTTTTACACTTATCATGTTATCGGTGTTATAAAAGTGCTGAAAAAATTGAAAAAAAAAAAAAAAAAAAAAAAACAGGATAACTTCCATAAAAATTGCCCGATCTTGCTGATTTTCAAACTTGCCCTGTGTATTATGAATATTCATTAGTTCTGTAAGTTTCAAGCCAAATGAAAAAACAGTTTTCCACTTATTGTGTTATCAGTGCTGCATATATGCTGAAAAAAGTGAAAAAACAGCATAAATTCCCTAACAATAATCGAATCATGCTGATTTTCGAACTTGACTTGCGTATTATGAATATTTATCAGTTCTACAAGTTTCAAGCCAAAAGGTAAATTGGTTTTCCACTTATGGTGTTATCGGTGCTGCATATATGCTGAAAAATAGTGAAAAAACAGCATAAATTCCCTAAAAATGACCCAATCATGCTGATTTTCGAACTTGACCTGTGTATTATGAATATTAATCAGTTTTGTAAGTTTCAAGCCAAAAGGTAGGATGGTTTTCCACTTATCGTGTTATCGGGGTTGCATATATGCTGAAAAAAGTGAAAAAACAGCATAAATTCCCTAAAAATGACCCGATCATGCTGATTTTCGAACTTGACCTGCGTATTATGAATATTCATCAGTTCTGTAACTTTCAAGCCAAAAGGTAAAATGGTTTTTCACTTATCGTGTTATCGGTGCTGCATATATGCTGAAAAAAGTGAAAAAACAGCATAAATTCCCTAAAAGTGACCCGATCATGCTGATTTTCGAACTTGACCTGCGTATTATGAATATTCATCAGTTCTGTAAGTTTCATACCAAAAGAAAAAACAGTTTTCCATTTATCGTGTTATCGGTAAAAGTGCACGGCGACGGCGACGACGGCGACGACAGACGCAGATGATGGCTATATGTACAGACACATCTGTGTCTGTACATAAAAACATTGACAAATCTAGATTTTATGTTCTTAAAATGTTGATTAATCAGAAGCATTCTAAACAAGGAATTTTATACATTTTGCATGGACAAAGTGAATTATTTCAATCCTCTGGTGAAAATAATAATATGCTCTACAGGTCTGGCATGCATGAGGATGGGCCACTAACTTTGGTTTAATGTAAGAAAGAAATTGCACAGAAGCAGCCACAGAAATATACTTGCATGCTTTCATATGTGATGGTGTAACCATGTGTGTGTGTGCGTGTGTGTGCGTGTGTGTGTGTGTGTGTGCACGTGCATGCAATACCATGTGTATATAAGTTATACTGTGTGTGCTTGTCTGTGTGTGTACATTTGTGTGTGTGTGTGTGCATGCAATACTATACTGTGTTTGTGTGTGTGTGTGTGTGTGTGTGCGCGCGCATGCAATACTACGTGTTTATAGGTTATACTGTGTGTGTGTGTGTGTGTGTGTGTGTGTGTGCACGTGCATGCAATACCATGTGTATATAAGTTATACTGTGTGTGCTTGTCTGTGTGTGTACATTTGTGTGTGCGTGCGTGTGTGTGTGTGTGTGTGCTTGCAATGTTTTGTGTATATGTACTATACTCTGTGTGATATGTATGTTCACATGTGCATGCTTACATGTGAGTGTATGTGCGTGTCACTGGAGAGTGTACCCCCTATACTTACCTATATAATACATGCTGACTGAGACAAGCACACAGAAGAAACATCACACAACACTTGAATATCAAATCCATCCTCAAGTTCTGAAACACAGTCATTATAGCACAGTTAATACCAATATGGCTGGAACAAACACTGAATATCACTATCAACTCAGGACTTTCTTTTTCAATAATTTTACAAGAATTTTCATTAAATTCAAGACTTGTAAAAAGAATTCAGGTTTTTTTAGTGAAGCATGTCTTTATTTAGAATTATAAAAAAAATCAATATGCTAGTATGGAAAAAATTAAGAAAAAAATCAACTTTGTCTGAAACATACGTACCAAAATTTATCTTAAATATGATAAGATTGAGGTTTACATTATGGAAGTTCTGAAACAACTCAAGTACTGACTCAGATAGATCAGCAGTTACTTACCTGGACAAGTATAATGACTACAATGAGATTCAGCGGGATCCGGAAACAGTTCATTATAGTAGCACGAGCTGAGAAGGGAAAAAAACATCAAAATAAACTTCTTTCGTTGACAAAGTAAGATCATATTTGTTTTCTCCAATGAATATAAAATTGTAAATTGACAACATCACATTCCTAAGAAATTAATGCACAACTAGAAAAGCACTCCGAGAGAGCAGACCTCCGCCAAGGCAGCGATTTTTGATTATTATTGATTATTGATTGATTATTGATCCGGATCACCACCCAAAACTAATCACTTCTAAGTTAACCCATTCCCCACCTACCTTGAAAATTTCATCAAAATTGGTCCATAACTTTTGGAGTTATGTTGATGACAAACAGACAGACAGAAAGACAGGGGTGAAAACATAACCTCCTTGGCGGAGGTAATAAATGAAGCAAACAGTCTACAAATTTAAGTGACCAAAGCAGAACTATTTTTCGTCCAAATGTGCTTACTTTCCTCAGGGACATACTTCCCCCTCATAGTCCCCAGGGAGGGCCAAAACAACCCCACACACACCTCAAATACCAGGAAACCAATGAAGATTACAAGCTGGTTCTAGAATCAGAAATTTTACCATTAGTTTTAGATAATAGGATATAAATAGCATTACTTCAATTACCGTATTGTTACACCTATAACTTATGTTTGAGCAAAAGCATCATTTTCTATTTCAGTATCAGCTTTTTTCCAACATAGCAAGCAGTGCAATGTAATTGGAATAACATGAATTCCTTCAACATGGTATTAAAATTTGTACATGATATAAATATATATTAGGCTAATTCATTCTTTGTGAAATACATTAACTGCTTTAAGTTGCAAGAAATAAATATAAATATTACACTCTTGTACTAGCTGAAGAGTTTAGATGTCTATCATAGAATGTAAGCCTATGGATCTTTCTTAACATTTCTTAATATTTAAGATGTTCCTGAGAGAGGAGAGGGAAAGGATTGGACTTGCTAGTACTACACTTACCCCCGGACACACTATAGGTGTACACAGAGCTACAGCTGATATGAATAACACAGGTCTGAAATAAAAAAGTTATACATAACAATATTATTTACTAATAGCCAAATAATTGTCTTGTATTGATAAAGAAGATTTTCCACTCAAATTTTAATTAAAAATTGCATTAAAATTAGCTGCATTAAACAAGTCAGAAAAAGGACACTTACAATGACATGTACTGATACAGGCAATTCCAAACCTTTTTACACTCAGTAACAACTTGCCCCTCGGTTAATTTTACCACACCTTACATTTAAAAAATCAAAAACAAAAGCTAATGCCATGGAATAGCCATTCAAAACAAGAGAGATAAAAACATACCTCATGAATGACTCAATGGAGGTCCATCTACATAGTATCTTAAATAGAGATGACCCAATCATAATAGCAATCTGAAATAAAGAAACAGACATCAGCGAGTGTTACAGCTATGGAAATGTGAAGTTTCAACAAATCTGTATTTGTGACATAATCAAACACACTTATTCAAAAATATTTTTGTAAGTAAAGCAAAGGGTTTTTCCACAATTAATGATGAATATGGATCACTCATACTTATAAAGAGCAGTTCCACCAAGCAGTAAGACTGAAATATATTACCAACTGTTGAATAACAGCATAAGCAGCAGTATTGTGCCATGCATTACTAGTTTGATCGAATTTTACAAACTTAAGGGACAGATAAGTAGGTCAATTTACAACAAGAAATCAAGAAACTTGAAGAATAAAATCTAGTAGAAATCTTTTCACATGCATTATTGGGAATCAAGGCTTACTTCAAATATAACTTTAAACAAATAAAATTAATTGTCCATGGGGGACCATACCATAAATGCTGCAAAGATATACCCATGTGGTATAGCCCCTCTGTGCCCCTCTACAGTGACGTCTTCCTCCTCTAGGAGTCTCCTGCTGGCCACACTGGACGCTGTTGTGGCCACAGGGGTCAGTGCGGGCGTCCACTCCAGGACAAAGGTGTACATGGACCCCTCAAAGAGAGACTGGATCACACCCAGGCATAATATCTTGCGGTCTGAAGGGAAGGATGGATTAGAATGTACTGTTTTGTAACATATGATAAACTGAATGTTGTTAAATAGCCAGATGAAAAAAAAATATAAATAATACAAAAAAAAAAAAATAATAATAATAATGATAACAAGGCAGCAAAGCTGTCAAATGTACAGACAAAAAACAGAAAATAAAGATGCAAAATAGGTCATTTTGTCAATTTTGATGCAATAATAAATAATGCTTATAATAGCACTGTCAGTCAACACTGAATTTTAATCATGCACAACAGATACCATGGTCAATAACAGGAGCGAACCCAGAGATATTTTCTGACAGTATTCCAAAGTATCTATGTTGATCCATCCTCCATTTTGATGGTCTTCCAACAGAAAAAAATAGATACCAGTCAATATAAACTTAATAACCTGACCGTCTTCCGGAAGACCCAGAAGATGGTCTCAATCCACCCCTTCAGTAAGATTACAGTTTCAGGACCATGAGAGTTCAAATTCTCATGATGAAAGTCTCAATATTTGAAAAATGATGACAGTGCATAAAATAATATTACATAATGTTTAAAGACATAAAAAACAATACAACTGCTTATGTGGAAATATAGAAAATGTGCAGAGCCTCAGGCAGATGAGAGTTAAAAGTCACAAATGCCAGTGTTTGAGAAAAAATTAAAAAGGAAAACATAACAAAACTAGAAAAGCACTCCAAGAGCGCAGACCTCTGCCAAGACAGCAATTGTTGATTATTATTGATTGATTATTGATCCGGACCACCACCAAAAACTAATCATTGTCCTCCTTGCCCACTTCTGACAGTTCCTGAAAATTTCATCAAAATCGGTCTGTAACTTTTTGAGTTATGTTGATGACAGACAAACAGGGGTGAAAACATAACCTCCTTGGCAGAGGTAAATATAATTCCAATGATGCTGCCATTCAAACTTTTAATCTTTTTTGATATATATATATATATATATATATATATATATATATATATATATATATATATATATATATATATATATATATATATAACTTATTTGCAATATTAAACAAAATTTACCTGCATAATTATCACTGCTTACTTATTATTAATCTAGCAGAGAGCTTAACCTTTGGGAGTTTACAGGGAAATATCAACAAGTGTGCTTTATGTAATCTCATTTAATGGCCTATTAATGACTTTATAACTCTGAACTTAGCTAAGTGATACCCAAGGGAAATTTACAGACTGACCCTCTCAAAGATCTTTCAGGCCCATAAGTCACATCTTAAGAAAAGCACATAACAATAATGCACAAAATAGGAGACTACCAATTCTGATGCAATAATACATATGTTTAACTGCACAGTCAACATCAAATTTTAATTATGCACAACAGGTAACACCAACGAAAGTAAAAGCATAAGGCTTCAGGCCCTTCAGAGTTCAAGTTTATACTTTGAGAGTGCCAGAATGAGAAAAATGAAAATTTCACACAAAATTGCATGAATTCAATGATGAAAGATAACCCAATTGAGCTGGCTTTCTAATTTGAACTGCATGCCAATCCTAAAAATCATACTTGTAAGTTAAAAATAATAATAAGTAACACAGTTTTCTTTTCATAATGTTTGCAGTAGCAGTGCAAAAAAGTTTTTGTCAATTTTGATGTAACATTACATAATAAATTATATAATAATTATCACCAATTTTTTATTATTGACTATAAATAGCATGGGCATTTAGAAAATTTGATTACTATTCGGCTTCATGTCCATGGGAGCTACAAGTCCCACAATGAATATGCCAACACGATAATAATGAATTTTTCACTAAAATGTATAACTTCCAGAAAAAGAAGCCAATTAGACTGCTTTTCCAACTCAGGCTGCATTTTAGTCCTGTGTTTCTTTTTTGAAACTTTGACAGTCATAAGTAACACGGTTTTCCCATAATGGTCATCATGGCAGCAGCACCAAAAATTGTGTTTTCTTCTATTTTGATGCAACATTACATAATGCTTAACAGCATAATGACCATCAATTTTTAATAATAATATATACGTATCATGGATTTTTAGAAAATGTGACTAGCATGGGTCTTCAAGCCCGTGGAGGTTCTAAGTCACACCTTGAAAATGCCAATATGTGAAAAATGAAATTTTCACAAAAAACTGTTTAACTGCCAGAAAAATTTACCAAACAGACTACATTTCCTACTGAAGCTGTATTTTAGTCCCATGTTTCTTTCCTGTAAGTTTGAGAACAGTAAGTGACATGATTTTCCTTAAGTGCTCATCATGGGAGCAGTGCCCAAAATAGGGGTTTCTTCAAATTTTAATGTAACATTACATAATGTTTAACAGCATAATGACCATCTATTTTTAATAATAAAATATAAGTAACATGGACATTCAGAAAATGTGACAAGCAAAGGTCTTCAGGATCACAGAACTTCAAAGTCACACCTTGAAAATGCCAATATGTGAAAAATTTAATTTTCACAAAAAACTGTTTAACTGCCAGAAAAAATTACCAAACAGACTGCATTGCCTACTGAAGCTGTATTTTAGTCCCATGTTTCTTTCCTGTAAGTTTGAGAACAGTAAGTGACATGATTTTCCTTAAATGGTCATCATGGGAGCAGTGCCCAAAATAGGGGTTTCTTCAAATTTTGATGCAATATTACATAATGTTTAACAGCATAATGACCATCTATTTTTAATAATAAAATATTAGTATCATGGATATTCAGAAAATGTGACTAGCAAAGGTCTTCAGGCCCATGGAACTTCAAAGTCACATCTTGAAAATGCCAAAATGTAAACAAGACAGCACTGTTCTGAAATGTTTTTTTTTCCATTCTTAACAATTTTTTAACATGAAACAAAATTAACAGTTTACTGCCATTTTTATATGACCAACTAAGAAAATTGATGAGATGGGAAAAATATCAATAGAACAGTATTAAATGTCCAATTTCCTCCATTCTGAGATTCTGAACATAGTGGATGGTTGAATCTGACAAACTGCAATGATATGTGTTTATTTCCATTTTTGACAATTCATTTCACAATACACGATAACAAGTTTACCATCATTTTTACATAATCAACTAACAATGTTGTAAAGATGCAGGAAATGTCAAAAAAACACTTTTACATATCTTATTAGTTCAATAATGAGACTATTAACATGCCTAAGAATTGAATCAGAGAAAATGTGAAAAAAAAGCATAACTTCCCTAAAAATGACCCAATCATGCTGATTTTCGAACTTGACCTGCGTATTATAAATATTCATCAGTTCTGTAAGTTTCAAACCAAAAGGTAAAACTGTTTTCCACTTATCGTGTTTACGGTGTTGCATATATGCTGAAAAAAGTGAAAAAAAAGCAAAACTTCCCTAAAAATGACCTGATCATGCTGATTTTCGAACTTGACCTGCGTATTATACAAATTCATCAGTTCTGTAAGTTTCAAACCAAAAGGTAAAACAGTTTTCCACTTATCGTGTTTACGGTGTTGCATATATGCTGAAAAAAGTATTAAATGTCCAATTTCCTCCATTCTGAGATTCTGAACATAGTGGATGGTTGAATCTGACAAACTGCAATGATATGTGTTTATTTCCATTTTTGACAATTCATTTCACAATACACGATAACAAGTTTACCATCATTTTTACATAATCAACTAACAATGTTGTAAAGATGCAGGAAATGTCAAAAAAACACTTTTACATATCTTATTAGTTCAATAATGAGACTATTAACATGCCTAAGAATTGAATCAGAGAAAATGTGAAAAAAAAGCATAACTTCCCTAAAAATGACCCAATCATGCTGATTTTCGAACTTGACCTGCGTATTATAAATATTCATCAGTTCTGTAAGTTTCAAACCAAAAGGTAAAACTGTTTTCCACTTATCGTGTTTACGGTGTTGCATATATGCTGAAAAAAGTGAAAAAACAGCATAACTTCCCTAAAAATGGCCCAATCATGCTGATTTTCGAACTTGACCTGAATATTATGAATATTCATCAGTTCTGTAAGTTTCAAGTCAAAACGTAAATCCGTTTTCCACTTATCGTGTTTACGGTAAAAGTGCACGCCAACGGCAACGGCAACGGCAACGGCGACGACAGACGCAGGTGACGGCTACATGTACAGACACATCTGTGTCTGTACATAATAAAAATTATAATAACTAAATACTTGTACTGCTTGTTATATTTATGTAAACTTCACTTCATGTCAGTAACAAGATATTCTGTTTAAATACACCAAGACTGTAGCGTTCACTCATATCCTACCTGATTTGATAGATTTGATAGCACTAACAAACGAAGTGCGCACGTTGACAGCAGAGTCCCCATAGTTTTCGGACCAGGTAAATATGATCACCACACACATGATAGCCAGGACAGTCAAGGACAC
Organism: Lingula anatina; assembly: GCF_051362555.1. Taxonomy (NCBI): domain Eukaryota; kingdom Metazoa; phylum Brachiopoda; class Lingulata; order Lingulida; family Lingulidae; genus Lingula; species Lingula anatina. Next base: position 23,321,881 of record NC_141772.1, read on the forward strand.
ATCAAAGGGAGCTCTGAAAGATGATTATAATGTGGGCTTGAAAAACAAACTCCAAAAGGATTTTATCTAATTTGGAATTAACATGGAAACTTTCTTGCTATATTGTTCCAACAACAGTTTGTTAATGTAAAATTAAAAATCAAACTCAGATTGTGAAACTAAAAATTGTTACAAATGTCTGAAAAGGTTAATGATAAGAAAGTGATGATTTTTTTCTTTTTTTCCAAAACTTACTTTATCGCCTTTTTAAAATTACCATTCATTTTTGCAAACAGTAACAATACGGAGCCAGTTTTATCATGAATCAGGAACACTTCTTTCAAAAAAAAAAAGACTCAAATCATTATGGTCAAACAGATCATAAACGTAAACTTTAGTAAGATTTTGTTGTTATGACTCTCATTATTTGCACCTACACAAAACCAAAGCTGTCAGCGAAGAATTGTGCCACAAATCCAGCCAAGATGGCCACCAAGGAGTTCCCCAGGGTGGCGTGCGAAAATAAGGTTCCGAGAAGATCCTGACTAAATCCTCTCTGAAAGACAATAAGACAGAATACGTCCAATACACAGAAATTAATTCAAATGTGGATATAGTGTCAACATTTAGCAGCAACCTGTAAGCCTGCAATACTGAATAAATGAACTTGACCTTAATATAGTCTCAGTGTATTAAAATATCACTGCATCAGTGACTAGCTGAAATTCTTGTGAGGATACCACCACAGTATCAAAATACATGTAACAATAGTTCAACTTACCAGACTGAGTAAGTTGAACTATCGTTTCATGTTTGAATATCTGCACCAAAGACACACAGGACCTAACACAATGGCATGATTGACTTTGTATTTCAAGGTTTTAATATGTATCAAATGGTTTTACAATGTTTCGACTTAAAGGACTACTTTTATGCCCTGGCCTACCTTATTGTGTTCATACACCAGCCAGGATTCAAAAGCACTATATAATATGGACGTAGCTGTACCTCCTAGTAGCCGACCAATCATAAGGATCCAGAAATTGCCAAAGTGCTGAAATATAACAATATAAAAATTAACATTAAGACAGAAGAGTGAATATGGACATCTGTATTCATAACATACTGATTCAAACTAGGCTATTTTTTCCACCCAAAATATCTTTTTCCATCTGTGCCAGTTGTATAAAGTAAAAGAACCTTACAAAAATTTATTTAGAAAAATTGGGCAATATAAGTAGTTCTTGTTCAATAAGGGATCCATAAATAACCAAGCAATACATACAATATGACAACTAAAATAATTATATGGTATATCACATTTTAAAAAATACACAATGTTTGTCAAAATGACATAAAACGCCATGGTCTGTTTCGCAATATGCAGGCATAATTTGAAGGTTGCACAATGACATAACAGACACTGAGAGCAAATACTATAAATTTTTGACAGAAAACTCTCAGACCAGCAGTTACGGAACATTTGCTGTATCAAATGACTTTTTACCAGACTGACTGTAAATTCAAAATGGCAGCTCTTAAAATTGGATCAACTGAAGACAAATTTCTACTGGTCTTGGGAATTTTTGGTCTTTATTAGGGACTGAAAATTTTACCAAAAGGCTGTCCAAATGATTTTATCTTTGGCTTGGAAGAATATCATAGGTTGTTTTCAGAGAGATTTAGATCGATCTAAAGATTAAGTTTTAGATCGACCTAACTCCCTGGGGGTTCACGCTAAATTGCAGTCAGCCGAGCGGGCACCATAGTTAATTACCCCCTTACAGCTTTTAGTAGGCGGGACAGACGCTTAAGCCGGCCAAGCTGACAGTAATCTAGTGAGACTCCCCACAGGGATAGATCGATCTAAAAATCTATGGAAATGTGGTGCTAGTGATACTAATAATAATAATCTTTATTGGAATATTGCAATCCAAAGGTACATATATATACTTTATATATTTATTTATTTAAATGAAATTTATTTAAGTCAGAGAAGACTGGTCATTTTTTTTTTTTTTTTTTGCCCTGTTGCACTCTATAGACGCTCTCACCTCCCTGGGGAGGATACAGCCCGCCTGCCATATCAGGTGCTCAGAAGTGTTATACAACAGATTAAAATGCAAAATATCATATTCATATTATAAAGCATTTACTAGTAATAAGTCATGCTGGTATACTTCAATACTAATGAATCATATATATGTGACATATACTTTTGGAACCAAAATTGTAGTGCTTCACAGCTAAATATTTAAGTGAATTTCAAGTCTCCATATATTTTTAGGAATAGAAAAGCTGCTGGAAATGGAAAAGAAATGGCGATTGGTTTCATTCTGGCCTGGTGATAGGACCTGTGAGTGGCGCCACCTACCTTAGTGACACACGCCATACCATAGAGCACACCATACAGGATACAGTTGGCTCGCCTTCCACTAGAAATAAAGTAAATATCAGGGTCAATACCTTAAATATTATATATACCACAATGTCTTTTTTCTTTAACCAAAGAATTTTTTTTTCAAAAAGACACTGTACTGAAATATTATAATTACTATTTGAATTTGGTAATCTCATCTCTCTTCAATAAAAATATGAGAAAACACCCCATCAAAGAAAAACAAAATTGTCCTTTTTTGAAGTTGTTTAAGCAAGGAAATACTAGCAGATGGATCTTATTTAATAAAGGTAGCTTTTCCTTTGGCTCAATGCAGTTAAAATGATCTAAAGTGGAGAGAGAGAGAGAGAGAGAGAGAGAGAGAGAGAGAGAGAGGGTGGGGGGTAAGGGGGAGGGGAGGGGTACAGCTATAGTAGACAGCATGACAGAAGACTTACTACTTGTCAGCAAATGAACCGACCACAGTCCCAAAGATCATACTGGCGCCAAAGCCTGCCACGAAGAGCACCTCAATGTCGTGAGTGCTCATTCCATAGTGCTGATACAGGGCGTACACATGGGGTCCCTGCAGCCAGTCCCCAGCTGAAACATAACAACATCAACCATGTTACCAGGCATGATAATAACTTTTTAAAATAAAATAATAAAACAAGCTCATTTTTTAACTCGAGCTGTATTTTGTAAATATTCATCAGTTCTGGTAAAAAGTAAAACCTTTTTTTCCACTTATCATGTTATCTCTGAATCGGCAATGGCGACGACAGCAACAACAGACACAGGTGACGGCTAAATGTGTTAGTAGACATATCTGTGTCTGTGCTTTAACAAGGCGTCAAAATGTCATCAGAACAAATCAAGGCCCTCTTGTCCTCACTCCTCCTGACCCTCTGGTTGTAGATCTTAGGATAAACAGATGTCTCCCAAAGAAACAAAATCTGAAGGGCACCTGTTAAGATTCTCTATTACAAGGAGAGGGAACAGGAGAGACAAGAAAGGTGGTCCCGATCCTGCCATATTGACACTTTTATCAAAGGGTGACAGCATTTTATTTTTTTAATGATTAAAACTGGTTTAATGGTGCCAAACCAATGCCACACATTCAGGTGATAAGAGAAGAGCATAACAGGTCATCTTCATGGCTGTTTTTTTTTTTTTTTTTTTTTTTTTTGTAATTCAGTTATTAAAACTTGTTGATGAAATTTTGGTTCTGTTTTGAGATTACATTAATTTTATGCGTTTGGGTAACAGGGTCCACTTCCAACAATATAACTATTTGACAAAATAAGTGGAAATAACTTTAAAATATGTTTGCTACCTGAATGTAATGAAATCTAATTATGATTGGCATGTTGTGTAATATTTTTTTACCTATGGTTCGGGGTAGTCGGGTAAAAACCTTATTTAACTGGTTATAATAGATTGGCAAAACTGCATGGAATACGTATGTAACAAAGGGCAAAAATAGCAGTCTTGGATGAAGTGTTTAGATGAAGAAGAATGTACTGTATGTAGAATTGCAGTTTATCCAAATGGTACTGTAACTTGAAAAATTAACTAAATGACGGCATATATTTCATATTTTTAAATATGAATATATAATATGAATGTACATATTAATATATGTTTAAATATCTGAAAATGTTCCCTTCTTATGTATGTTTTTTAGCCAAATACCTGATTTTTTATTACAAAATCAATGGCAAATTGAAAATAAAATATTGCATGTAACATTTTATATATTACTTTTCTTAAAAAGAAAAACAAACTTAACCTCACTGCTAATATATATACTGATGCGGTTATGGGTTCACTTAATTATACATTCCATTCCTACCCATACCTCGTATAATATGAGCATATTAATAATTAATGCCAGTTAAACCAACCTTTACCATCAATTATACACTAACCTATCCCATACAATGTGGAGATCAATGTATAGCTTCATAACAATATGCCAAGTTGTGATAGATCATTTTAACTGCATTGAGCCACCAGAAAAGCTACCCTATGTTTAACTTCTGTACTAGTACGCATATAAAATCAAGGACCTAAACTTCTTTTAACATATTGACAATTTGACCTAGAAATGACTCCACCCCCTTTTTCTATTGGAGTCGCACACAAGCATACACGCATGCACCCACATACACTGTAGGTTCTAATTTATCATGATAGCCCTGACATTTACTGTGTGAAGATTTTTGTTCTCTTTAAAATTCCTCTTTGCACGACAGAGTTAAAAGCAGGTTTATCAGACGTCACCTTGCAATATATTAAGAAAGCAAAAACTTACAGAGCATGCTGGTATGAGCTCTAAATCATTCTACAATATGACATCAGTTCAAGATTAAATCAGGTTGTCAAAAATCCCTTTTTACATACACTCATTGAAACTTTATCGCTTAAAGATTTAAAGTCAAACTTTTGCCACAAACCCAACCATACACAATGATTTATGATCAAGTCTTTCAATTCAGCTTTGATTTAGGTAAAGAATGCCACGAACTGGTAGTATTAAAGTTGTTATACATATAATTTTATTTTGTATGAGACCCCCATCAGTGTGTTATTTAAATGCATTACCTCAGGGTAAGCTCTCATATATTATACATTTTCATATCCATATACCAACATTTTAATGCAATGGAATATGCACTGGCTCTGGGCCATTTTTACCTGTTTTTCATATTGTTCACTTGCATGCATAATTATCTTATTATCTGGCAAGATAAAATACGAGATAAATAAAGAATCAAGTACCAGTAACCTGCTCACTTCATCTAGATCTTAACAGTTCAAGATCCAAAAGAAAAGAATCAAGCACCCATGCAAACAGAGGGATCGAGTTATCATAGTTATCAGTTTAAAAAATCTGGCTATGACTGTCACAGGATGATTATTCACACTTCATTTACTGAACCGTGAAATTATCTGGGACTGCTTTATGGAATAACTTTTTTCAAAAAATAAGCATTTTTTGCTGCCCCCCCCCCCTCTCTCTCTCACACACACACACACACGCACACGTACATTGAGGAAGCTTAAAAACTGAAAATCCAGCTATTTCTCAATACTCACCCATAGCCAGCATGTAGACCACGAGATAGGTGAGCTGAAAACTTCTAAACGCCGCATCCCCCGATGCCGTGGTGTCAGAGCGAGTGTATAGAAACAACACAACACAAATCACCACCAACACCCACAGGCTCGCCACGAAAATACTCATCTTTGGCGCGGCCCGCTAGCGCCAGAATAACCCCGACTGGACAGCAGATGAAACAGTGCAGATCTCTGGCTGTTCTAGTCGCCGAATGCTGCTAGTTTTGCTCTCTAAACGAGTTAATTTAGTTTCAGGTGCTTCTCTGCTTGGCTGTGATAGTCGGTGTGGGTAAAAATAGGTCACGGATGTTCGATTTATACATACCGTCACACCTAACACAATGGCCGGTTGTTCAGCGCTGTCGCAATTTCCCTCCCACGGGTTTTAATACCTATGACTGGAAACTATGACAAGGCCCACCAAACAAACCAGTATAAAAAAATGACTTAATTAAAAAAGGAATAAAACTTGTATCTGAGTGCAAGGTTGGATGAAGAAATGCTGCTTATAACTGCTTATAACCCCAGGAAAAATTATTTTGGCGTATCTAGGTAATATTTTCTTAAACAAATACTAGTCAAATAGTCCAATATTCCAGGATGTTACACTTAACGCGATAAAAAGTTTCTCTTTAAAAGGAGGTATTAAAATTAGGGAATGAATATGATCTGGGAATGGGTCTGAAGTTAAGGAAGCAAAGATTAAAATCTCGGAAGGTAGGATTTCTTTATAAATGAGAAACTGTTTAAACGCATACAACTGCAGGGCCGTAGCCTGAGCAAAATGCCAGGGGGGGGGGGGGCAGTAAACGGACACGAGGGGGCAAAGCCCCCGAGGGGGGAGGGGGTGTCCCCCTCCCACGGTGTGGAAAATTTTTAAAAACTGTATGTATAATACTGCATTCTGGTGCATTTTAACTTTTATTTATTGCTCAATCAGAAGTCAGAAATTGTGGGTTCATTTTGCCATAAGTACAGTCATTTTTTCAACACAACACGCCAATTGGACTTCATTTCCTAAGGGGGGTGAGCTTTCTGGCATGAACTGAGTTGGCTAAAAACAGTACACCTTTGTAAACAGATTGTTGAATGATTGTCTAGTGGCCATGAGTGCATTTTCTCACAGAATTGATACCAACTTTGCAATTATTTTTTTTTACCTTTGCGATTATTATTTTTGCACCTCAAATCCCGGGGGGGGGGGGGGGGGGGGGGGGGGGCAGCTGCCCCCCCCCCGTCCCCCCGGAGGCTACGGCCCTGTCCTCTGTATAAATAATAAAAGTTTCTGTACTCCTCCTGGATCTAAAAAAAACAAGGCAGCAAAGCTGTCAAATGTACAGACAAAAAACAGAAAATAAAGATGCAAAAAAGGTCATTTTGTCAATTTTGATGCAATAATAAATAATGCTTATAATAGCACTGTCAGTCAACACTGAATTTTAATCTTGCACAACAGGTAACATGGTCAATAACAGGAGCGGACCCAGAGATATTTTCTGACAGTATCACGAATCTATGTTGATCCATCCTCCATTTTGATGGTCTTCCAACAGAAAAAAATAGATACCAGTCAATATAAACTTAATAACCTGACTGTCTTCCGGAAGACCCAGAAGATGGTCTCAATCCACCCTTTCAATAAGATTACAGTTTCAGGACCATGAGAGTTCAAATTCACATTATGAAAGTCTCAATATTTGAAAAATGATGAAAGTGCATAAAATAATATTACATAATGTTTAAAGACATAAAAAACAATACAACTGCTTATGTAGAAATACAGAAAATGTGCAGAGCCCCAGGCAGATGAGAGCCTGCCTGGGGCTAAAAGTCACAAATGCAAGTGTTTGAGAAAAAATTATAAAGGAAAACAACAAAACTAGAAAAGCACTTTGAGAGTGCAGACCTCTGCCAAGGCAGCAATTGTTGATTATTATTGATAATTGATTGATTATTGATCCGGACCACCACCAAAAATTAATCATTGTCCTCTTTGGCCCACTTCCGACAGTTCCTGAAAATTTCTGCAAAATCAGTCCATAACTTTTTGTGTTATGTGGATGACAGACAAACAGGGGTGAAAATATAACCTCCTTGGCAGAGCTTGAGGTAAATATAATTCCAATGAAGCTGCTATTCAAACTTTTAATCTTCCAGTTTGATATATATACATATATATATATATATATATAAAAAACTTATTTGCAATATTAAACAAAATTTACCTGCATAATTATCACTGCTTCCTTATTATTAATCTAGCAGAGAGCTTTACCTTTGGGAGTTTTCAGGGAAATATCAACAAGTGTGCTTTACGTAATCTCATTTAATGGCCTATTAAAGCAAATGACTTTATAACTCTGAAATTAATCTAGTGATACCCAAGGGTAATTTACAGACTGACCCACTCAAAGGTCTTCAGGCCCATAAGTCACACCTTAAGAAAAGCACAAAACCATAATGCCCAAAATAGGAGACTACCAATCCTGATGCAATAATACATTATGTCAACATCAACTTATGCACAACAGGTAACACAGACGAAAGTAAAAGCATAAGGCTTCAGGCCCATCAGAGTTCAAGTTTATACTTAGAAAGTGCCAGAATGAGAAAAATGAAAATTTCACAAAAAATGCATAAATACAATAAACATGATAATCCAATAGAGCTGGTTTTCTCATGAGCTGAAGGCCAATCCTAAAAATCGTACTTGTAAGTTTAAAATTATAATAAGTAGCACAGTTTTCTTTTCATAATGTTTGCAGTAGCAGTGCAAAAAGATTGTCAATTTTGATGTAACATTACATAATAAATTAGAGAATAATTATCATCAATTTTTGTTTATTGACTATAAATAGGATGGACATGTAGAAAATATGATTACCATTTGGCTTCATGTCCATGGGAGCTCCGAGTCCCACAATGAATATGCCAAAAAAGATAATGAATATAACACTAAAATGTATAGCTTCCAGAAAAAGAAGCCAATTAGACTGCTTTTCTAACTCAGGCTGCATTTTAGTCCTGTGTTTCTTTTTTGAAAGTTTGACAGTTATAAGTAACACGGTTTTTCCATAATGGTCATCAAGGCAGCAGCACCAAAAATTGTTTTCTTCTATTTTGATGCAACATTACATAATGCTTAACAGCATAATGACCATCGATTTTTAATAATAAAATATAAGTGTCATGGATTTTCACAAAATGTGACTAGCACGGGTCTTCAAGCCCGTGGAGGTTCTAAGTCACACCTTGGAAATGCCAATATGTGAAAAATTAAATTTTCACAAAAAACTGTTTAATTGCCAGAAAAATTTACCAAACAGACTGCATTGCCTACTGAAGCTGTATTTTAGACCCACGTTTCTTTCCTGTAAGTTTGAGAACAGTAATTGACATGATTTTTGTTAAATGGTCATCATGGGAGCAGTGCCCAAAATAGGGGTTTCTTCAAATTTTGATGCAACATTACATAATGTTTAACAGCATAATGACCATCAATTTTTAATTATAAAATATTAGTATCATGGATATTCAGGAAATGTGACAAGCAAAGGTCTTCAGGATCATGGAACTTCAAAGTCACACCTTGAAAATGCCAATAAGTGAAAAATTAAATTTTCACAAAAAACTGTTTAATTGCCAGAAAAATTTACCAAACAGACTGCATTGCCTACTGGAGCTGTATTTTAGTCCCATGTTTCTTTCCTGTAAGTTTGAGAACAGTAAGTGACATGATTTTCTTTAAATGGTCATCATGGGAGCAGTGCCCAAAATAGGGGTTTCTTAAAATTTTCATGCAATATTACATAATGTTTTACTGCATAATGACCATCAATTTTTAATTATAAAATATTAGTATCATGGTTATTCAGAAAATGTGACTAGCAAAAGCCTTCAGGCCCATGGAACTTCAAAGTCACATATTGAAAATGCCAAAATGTAAACAATACAGCACTGTTCTGAAATGGGTTTATTTCCATTTTTAACACTTTTTAAACATAAAACAACATAAACAGTTTACTGCCATTTTTATATGACCAATGAAGAAAATTGATGAGATGGGAAAAGTATCAATAGAACAGTTTTAAATGTCCAACTTCCTCCATTCTGAGATTCTGAACATAGTGGATGAATACATCTGACAAACTGCAATGATATGAGTTTATTTCCATTTTTGACACTTTATTACACAATACAAGATAACAAGTTTACCATCATTTTTACAAAATCAACTAACAATGTTGTAAAGATGCAGGAAATGCCAAACAAACACATTTACGTATCTTATTAGTTCAATAATGAGACTGTTAACATGCCTAAGAATTGAATGTGAGGAAATGTGAAAAAACAGCATTACCTTTTAAAATAATGGACTGATTACGCTGATTTTCAAACTCAACCTGCGTTTTAGTAAGATTGGCCCCTCCTGTGAGTATAATGACAATTGGCCAATCTGTTTTTCTTATATTGTGTTATCAGTGTTGCATATATACTGAAAAAAGTGAAAAAAAACAGCATAAATTCCCTATAAGTGACCCGATCGTGCTGATTTTCGAACTTGACCTGCGTATTATGAATATTTATCAGTTCTGTAAGTTTCAAGCCAAAGGGTAAAACAGCTCTTCATTTATTGTGTTATCAGTGTTGCAAAAATGCTGAAAAAAAGTGAAAAAATAGCCTAAATTCACTAAAAATGACCCAATCATGCTGATTTTCGAACTTGACCTGCGTATTATGAATATTCATCAGTTCTGTAGGTTTCAAGCCAAAAGGTCAAATGGTTTTCCATTTATGGTGTTATCCGTGCTGTATATATGCTGAAAAAAAGAGAAAAAATAGCCTAAATTCACTAAAAATGATCCAATCACGCTGATTTTCGAACTTGACCTGCGTATTATGTATATTCATCAGTTCTGTAAGTTTCAAGCCAAAAGGTAAAATGGTTTTCCACTTATTGTGTTATCGGTGCTGCATATATGCTGAAAAAAGTGAAAAAACAGCATAAATTCCCTTTAAGTGACCCGATCATGCTGATTTTCGAACTCAACCTGCGTATTATGAATATTCATCAGTTCTGTAAGTTTCAAGCCAAAAGGTACAATGGTTTTCCACTTATGGTGTTATCGGTGCTGCATATATGTTGAAAAAAGTGAAAAAACAGCATAAATTCCCTAAGAGTGACCCGATCATGCTGATTTTCGAACTTGACCTGCGTATTATGAATATTCATCAGTTCTGCAAGTTTCAAATCAAAAGGCAAAATGGTTTTCCACTTATCGTGTTATCGGTAAAAGTGCACGGCGACGGCGACGGCGACGGCGACAGCGACGACGGCGACGACGGCGACGACAGACGCAGATGATGGCTATATGTGTCTGTACATAAAAAAAAACAAAAAAACTCAGTGTTGAAACGATAATGTTTCTGGCGAACAGGCGATGCAATCTAATTAATTAACTACAGTCTCAGATAATCTTCATCTACCACCTGCGCCCACAGAAGAAAACAGCAATGGGAGAAATAGGTCAAATCGTTATTATTCACGCTACGTGCCGTGTTAATACGCCGTTAATATACATCGAGCGAATATAGCCAGTGGAATATCTGCAATATCAGGTAGGTGTCAAGTAAACGTGATCATTATAGCTGCTGTCAACATGCACTAAATAAAGCCCCAAATGGACGAAAGATGCTACTTCAGACTGGAATGTCTCGTAAATTGTTTAGCAGTTCAATGCGGTAAACAGATAGGCCTACATATATATAGTGTTGTTTCTTTCACAGACCTAGACGGAGATCCCGTTACCGCAGTGTCAGCTTCTTTGTCATAGCTTCTGTATCGACTGAACTTCTTCATGCGACAGAACAGAGTGGTATATAATTCTGTGGGGACCACGGAGAGATGAGGTGAGGCGCATCTCTAAATTTCAAACTGTACGTCTGATATTAGAGGTAGGCCTATATATATGGCACTTGTGCATATACCCTGGGGTGATATTTATTTACACGTGTTTAACAAGCCCTAGTTCTTACATACGATGTATCTACACTCCCGGTGGCGACGATAAATATTTCACGATAAATAATACGATAAATATTTCAATAGACAATAGGCAAGAGATGCGTGAACACGCGCTGAACATAGAAAAGCTTTGGAGCCGGCAACGAGGGGTGGGGATGTAGCTATTTTCAACTATGTACGTCAGTCAAAAGTGGTGCAGAAAGTAAGATTGATGCCATACACACACACACACACACACACACACACACACACACAAACCGCCGTCTCTTTTTTTCTGACCCCCCCCCCCCACACGCGCGCGTGCGTGCGCGTTTCCTCAGTACCTGGTGTACAGTGACGTAGATCTAATAATTCTGGGGTCAGGTTGTAGAGGGTTTGGGTGGGGGTGGGGTGGAGGAAGGAGAGAGCTGTGAGGGGTGAGAGTTTGTAATATTGGTAGGTCGTAACTCGTAAGCATGTCGGACGCTGGCTGCCTCTCTCCTTACTTCGATCTACTATTAGAAGAAATCAATACGTGTACGGCATTTGAGTTAGTGTTTTTATTCTCCTGTGGCTGCTCATTCCTGTACTCCCTTTGCGTGTGAATACGTTTATTGATGTCAGTGCCTGCCTCAGTTTATTACCCTGAGTTTGGTAAGGTCCAGCTAACGGTTAGTTTGCCTGCCTGACTGACTGGCTGTGTGGCCCGCTGTCTATTTTTTTATTTATTTAATTTTAACATTTAAACAATAACTGTGGTTCGCCATTACCTGTGTTCTGCCATAGTCTTAAAGCTCTAAAAGCATCACAATATCTTCCAAAAGTTCATAGTTCTTTAAAACCTGAGGTCAGTGGCAATAGCTTACGTCATGCCACTAGCAGTACATTAATTAGGTCCACTGTTATAAACAACCGTTCATTAGGTAGTGGGGGAATACCAGGAGACGTGCTTTTACGTAATTTCTTAAATTGTTTTTAATGTATATTAAATCACCGAATTCTAGGTAGTTCGACATTTTAAAATACCTTTAGTAAATTTTTTTTTTTTCTAAAAGAATTCTAAAATTTATTTGGTCTTAAACTGTTTTTGTTTACAACCATAAAAAATAAGCAGCATAAAAGTCCGATTACCACAAAATAGGCTTAAACATTATTTTAGTAATGTTAAAATTAAAACTTTTGTTGTTTCAGAAAGATGTTTGGAGGCAGTCTTGTACTACACCTGTCAGCGCTGTTGATGTTACACCTTGTCGAAGGGGAGGAACCATCACCAACTCCACCCTCACCAGTTATTGCACCAGAGTGCCCTTTCTTTAAGGCACAGACCCCCAAAATCCTTGGCTCAAAGTTCAAAGTTGAATTCAGCCTGGTTACAACAGCAATAAACTCCAGTCGAACATTTAAGGACGAGCTGTTTCACTCCCAGGATGTAATACAGGGTAAAGTTGTCGACTACCGCATGGGAAACGTCACTGTCGGAGCCAAGGGTACCTGTTTGACGTGTGACGCCACGTGCTCTTCGTGTGACGTCACGTTAGCTATCGGTGGATACGTGGAGCCAGGTGTGACGCAATACATTCTCCCACAGCACTATTATGACGTGGACCTTATATGTGTGGTAAAACATAACGTACCTGCCCTGACGTACAGAGCTCTCCCAGCTCGAATAACGCTGGCGACCACTTGTGATTTTAGCCACGTACGACCGAACGCTGAATACATCTTTACTGGACGAGTGACCACTTTAAGCCCTAAGCTCAACTTTGAGCTTAAATATGCCTATAAAATGCTTGACGAAAAAGTCGAACTTCTTCGCCAGCTGTGTGGCTTTCGATCGCCGGAGATATCACCGACGTTGGCTGACTATAGCCAGTGTTCAACGTACGGGACAGACCCCGACATGCCTTGTGAAGCAGTTGCAGCGGCTTCTATATCACGCATTGCATACATAGCATCAGTTTTTCCTATTACTTTCACTTTATATACTTTTTGTTATAGTTCAATTAATTGTCGTTTTATTTAAGTCTAAACGCTTAAAATTGTACGCCAAACCCAAGACGGACTCATAAAAGAACATATGGGGCCTATATTATATTTTTGTTTGGCAACTACAGTAAGAAATCACTCACTGTCCTTTGGAAAATATCAGTGATGAAAGCCGTGGTCATATATTCATGTATGTATATATACTATAGTGTTCATCGACTTCATCATCGTACAGAAAATTGCCACTGAAACCTCGATCGGTTCATAAAATGACATAAAGTCTGTTACAATGTGAAACACCTCTATACCATGTTATACCAAATAGTCATCTTTCTTGTATCCCCCCCCCCCCCCCCAAGTTGTCTTCAATTATAGCCTACTGTTGTGTTAACGGTGACCCTGTAGAAGAGCTTTATGCACGAGCTCGAGGATGACGTCACAACACGGTGTCAGCAGCACTGTGATAATGTATGACCGCTGTGGAATGAGTCACTGGAGAAAAACCAGTTTTGAAATCTTTCCAGGAAAAAGGATGTTCGTTGCGGTATAAAGCAAAGAGAAAGTTGCGAAATTTAACCATTTGCAGGTGGACATAAAGAAGGTAAGTCGGCGTGTGTGAGTGTGGCTCGACATATGAACATGGTATTGCAGGGGCCGATCCAGAGATATAATCTGACAGTCTTCCAAATTATCTTTATTAATCTATCCTCCATTTTTGACTGTCTTCCAACGGAAAAAATTAGATACCCGTCAATGTAAACTTGAAAATCTGACTGTCTTCCAGAAGACCCAGAAGACGGCCTAAATCCGCCCCTGTATTGTGTGTGTTGTGAATGGTAGAGGAAACGTTATTGCTCGCGTAGTTTAGTGACCTATATTTGAGACTATACATAAAGCCAGTGCAGAGGTGAGATTTTACCGGATCTAAATGGGGTCAGTGAAGCTGGGACGTAAATGTAAAGGGTGTAGGCCCCTATAGACGCTGTTTAGACATTTTGAACACCTGTCTTCTGTCCACTATAGGTCATCTGCTGCAGACGGGTTACCGCCATTTCTATAAAGCACTAGTAGGTCTAATTGATCTCCTCACTGTATTATGTCGCAGAGTAGCACAAAGACCGCATTGCGTAGGGCTTTTATTCGCAACACACTTGCCGATAATAATTGCATATGGCTACTGTATATTTACCAGGATAGTTGCTGTTTTGCCGTAAGTGTTGGCACAGTCGTTTTTTTAGACTTGCAATTCACGCCCCCAGATATATTGATTTTAACATAAATAAGCGGAATACGGGGGGAATACTCTGCGAGACGACCTGCGTCATTTATTTCCAACATTGCGTCGAATATCACAGGACTGTAGCCAGCACTTCCAAAAGAAAAGAGAATCTTTTACGTCCTCTTTACACTGTTTTTGTCCATTAATTGACCCACTGGTTGTTGAAAGTCCCACCCGCCTGAACCGTTGCTGTGGTAACTGACGTCATATTGCAACAGCCCCTATCTTGAGATGTCATCCAGATATGAGGCAATTCAAGTCTGTGCATACACTTGTGTGTGTGCGTGCATTATGTAATATGGCATCAGAATAGAAGAAAACACAATTTTGGGTGCTGCTGCCATGATGACCATTATGGGAAAACCATGTTACTTATGATTGCCAAACTTTCAAAAAAAAAAAAAAAAATACAGGACTAAAATGCAGCCTGAGTTGGAAAAGTAGTCTAATTGGCTTCTTTTTCTGGAAGTTATACATTTTCAAAGTGTGAACTTGAACTCCCATGGGCCTGAAGCCTTATGCTTGTTACACATTTTACTTACATTGTTATTACCTGTTGAGCATAATTAAAATTTGATGTTGAATTTGCAGTTTAACATAATGTACTTTTGCATCAGAATTGACAGTAGCCTATTTTGTGCATAGTTATTTCCTGTTTTTTGTCTGTACATTTGACAGCTTTGCTGCCTTGTTATTTACTTATTAATACAGTAGGAACAGAGGAAGTTTTTTATTCGGGTCGTCTGTCAGTAAAATTCCTTTGTATCTTCTCTTCCAGATAATGGCACCGATGGTGATAGCTGTGTTGTGCTTGTGTTTCATACAGGGATCTCTGTCACAGACCTCCACGACGCTAGCGCCGCCTATCTACGCCGGGGACTGCCCGTTCTTCAAAGCCACTAGTGTATCAGTCCTAGGTCCTTCTCCGCCTTCGAATTTCAACTTTGTTTCCAATGAACTCAACTCTTCAAAGCCATTTAATGAAGTTCTTTACTATAACCAGGAGGCAATCCATGGCCGGGTTGTGGATTATTACGTCACGAATGTCTCCGCCAGCGTCAAGGGGAGCTGTCTCTCGTGCCTGGACAACACGTGTGACAAGTGTGACGTAGACATCCAGTTGGGGTCGGGCGGTGGCGCTATAACAATCCCAGGGCCGTTAACGAGGGTGATTCTCCCCTTGTACGTGTACGTAGTGGAGCTCTACTGCGTTTTAAAGCACTCCAAGTCAGATTTGAAATCGGACGCATTGCCGCGAGGCAACATCAGCCTGGGCTCCACGTGCGACTTCACCCACGTCAGACCGGGCCAGGATTACATCTTCGTCGGTTCACTGGAAACCGGCTCCAACTTCAGACTGCGTATGAAATATGCGTACCAAGCCACGCCAGCCCGCGTGCAGACCCTGCGGGAGCTGTGCGGGTTCCGTACCCCCGTTCTCTCCCCCATCCTCTCCAACTCCAGCATGTGCGCCACCGAGGGAGCCTCCAGCACAGAGGGGGCGTGTGTCAAGGTTAGCGCAGCGGCTTCGCCACAGATCTCGGCTCTTGCTTACCTGTTTGTCATGGCGTTCTTTGCGGTGAACGGAAAGTATTAGAGCCAGTGGACGGAAAATATTAAAACAGGACTGCGAAATGACCCGTCCTCCCCACACAGAGGTTGTTTTAATATATTTCTGATAATACTCCTGGGTAACATGTTGGACATTGCCAACGGACTATATGCCCTTGTCTTACGAGGACGTTAAAATCCCTGCTTTGGCAGATTTAAAGTGAAATCAGTGTAACGATACACACGAGTGACTTGTCTATCTGCAAGATATGTCAATTATGTATCTCTGTCACTTGCGGATTTTGTTTCTTTGATTTTTGACGTACGACCGGTGTATTAATTGAAACACTGCGCTAAAAAACTTGTAACGCACAAACACAAATATTTAGAGTTGTGTCGCATTGTGTGTGCAAAATTTAGTAAGTTCAATTATCCCGACCTTGTTTGCCTATTTAGGTGAAGGTAGAACTTTGTAAAATATTTTTTTTACGTAATGCTGTCCTGTGGATCGTTTTTATGGCTGAGATATACCTAAAAGCAACATTGAGATCCGTCTATTTTATGATTTTTATGATTCCAAAATCATTTAGACTTCCATATTTTTTATTTGAAGAATTATTTTGAGATATTTTTAACCGATTTTGATTTGTTACTGTGTATTAAACGTTTATTACTTTTCTGCTTGAATAAAAACATTACAAACATCTTTAATTATATTAGATAAAAACATTTTTGTGATTGTCTAGATTAAATATTTGAAACTGTTTATTACGTGGATGGAAAAGTAATTTCTATATAATTTTCCTTAACCTGGCTTGTACAAACAGCGGGTTTGTATGAAATATGGCGGTGATTTGAATGCTTATACTGAATTTCAGATCAGCATTTCTCACTAAATCTGTAAATTATTGAACGATTTAGTCGCACCCTGAACATTTTTTTGTTCGGAATGGAAAATATGAAATGTTATTATCCGGCGCGATTGCATCTGGCGAGTTTTAAGAGAAGACGGGTGGGAGTAAAACAATTTCGCCGCGTCTTCCGGAAGGCGGTTAAAATTAGTCTTAGGATTTGGTAGCTGGTATCATGAATGCAACATTTACAAAGGGAAAATTTACATTTCTGAATTGAATTTTTAAAAAAGCAACGATGAAGAAAAGCCTGTCTAAAATTCTGAACCGGCTCCTGTCTAGGCGATTGCCCTCGCTGTTTTCCACTTATAGTCATTTAAAAACGTCTTCCGACTTCCGCTCCTAAATAGTCTTTGTGTGAACTCGCATTTAGTGTCATCGTAAAGGCCCTGTGGCATCTAGCGTAAAGAGGTGCTCATGAATGTCGCATGTAAAATCGATTACACGCACAACTGTCAGCGAGAGAAATCGCCCTCTTTTTAACGCAAAGAAATAAGCATATTAAACAGCGCATGGACTTGTATTTGAACATGCTCACAACATTTATCTTCTTTTGCCTGCATACTAGAGGGCTATACGGTAACGTCTAACGGATCCTTTGCGTTTCTCTGCGTAAGGCCAATTTTTCACATGCGTTTTAAAGTATAGTTTTAACATATAGTCAAAAAAACTATACGCTATATACGAGTGACAGTACCTTGAAAATAACTACCAAACACATTTTCGTTAAGCAATGTACTACAATGTTAACGAGACCTGTGTAGTTTGTACGTGATAGATGTACTAGTAAGAGGGGGGGGGGGGGGGGGGGCAATATGATACATCATATGGAATTTCACATCTTTGATTTCCGTGAAAGATGGGAAGTCTTCACTGCAGATATGTGAGGTCGGTGCGTGTTGGGTGACAGTAATGATAGGGTATGTGACATCTTCGATTCCGAGCCTTTTGTTCGTTGACCACAAGGCACGCTATAAGAGTTTATTGCAAAGACTCAAACTGCTCCTAGTTCAGTGTGTTGTTCACCAGGCTGCTGCCTTATAATTGCATTTGGCCACTATGCGCGAGAAATGGGTCGAATACGCTATCAATGTCACGTTAATGGCTCTGACTCATCGGATGAAATGCCATACACAGGTATTGTCGAACACCACACTTTCAAGATGGCGTGCGTTTTCACACCTGACAACTTCAAACGTGCATTCTTGCTGATTTCAGCGTACCTGTGCAGCGCACGTGTTAGCAACGCCGAGATGACGAACGGGGCGCTGTATGCGGGGGAGTGCGGGCTCCGGGGTGGGTTTAAGGACACCATCCAAGGCTACCCTCCATTAGACTTAAACATACTGCCAGTGGATGACATTAATTCGCTCAGCCTTGATGCGGGAATATTCATCCTTGACTCTGTGTTGTACGGGCAAGTGTCGGAAACCAGTATACGGAATGAGACAGTAGCGGCCAACATCGGGTGTTACCCAAATGGAACGGGATGCACCAGCCTCCGGTTTCTTAACTCCACAGCGAACGCGTCGGACGCTATCGTCGCTAACAACAGCCGGGCTATGGTGTTTACTGTATACAGTTACAAGTTTGACGTGTCTTGTGTGTTGAAAAACGAAGGAAACACGGGAAATCCGAAGATTCCAGCAGAAATATTTATAGGATCAACCTGCTCTTTAGACAGATATTTAAACAAACAAAGCAAGTGGATTGTTCTCGGGTCCTTGAGGTATGAGGAAGACGCAAACGGAGCGCGTCCATCCGGTTATCGGTTTAGACTGAGGGCTGCTTATGAGGCCAGCACGGACAATTTAAAGAAGACGGCCAACACCTGTGGGCACCGTGCCGAGCTACCAGAAGGGAAAGATCCCAAAGACATTGACCGATACTGTCCGAGCCTCAAGTATGTTGTCGCTGACAGAGGTTGTAGTGGCCAGTCCGCACTTACCTCCGCTGGGGTGCGGGCGTATGCTGTTCTGGTGCTGACGGCGGCGTTTTTTGCGGGACGTTTAATTCCTAAAACTGTTTAAGTGTTTTTTTTAGTTTTAAATAATTGGATCTATGATGTAAATTACATGTATTAACCCCCCCCCAAAAAAAACTTTTTCCCTTACATTCCATGTTAAGTATTGGCATATTTTAGCTTGTTTATATTTGGAAACATTAGTAACCGTATTCAATCGGTGCGTCATCCCAGGGAAGATACATACATATAAACATGATACCTAACCGTGACCTTAAAGTGTTTGACACCTACTTTTTACATTGAGGATTTTTAAAAACGTTTTTATAGTATTATAGCCCCTACTGAGAAAATGTAACTATTGACTTCAGACAGTCACGGAAGACGCTGTCGGCGTGTTTATGACACCAAGTACGTCTTTTATGGCGGCAGTAAACAGAGATAACTGTGTGTTAGAAGACGGCTTCATATTATCACAGGTGCTTGCGTCGTGTAAACTATGGACAAATGTGTCGTGGCTTTTTATGGCGCCTTTTATTGTTATTTATATGAAATATCTTTTAACTTTTGTGTTTTTTATTTAACATCAGTCTACGACATTCTGGTGCATGTCAGTTTTATTTAGTTGCTGTAAAATAGGTAGAATATTTTATATTAAAAGGGCATTTTTTTATTAAAATGACATTTCCTTCATTGAGACTTGCTATAGTGCGACACAAATTTAAGACCAAATGTTTATTTTTGATTTGGAAAATGCTTGAAGACTGGGCTTTTCCAACAAAGTGGATGCTATTTATTATCCATAAGAGTACATATGAATCCGTCTACAGGTCATTCAAAATTGCAAAGGGGTGAATTGTTTCATTAATGATTTATACGCATCTGAGACATAACGAAGCCCTGATTTTAGTTTGCCTGCAGATATTCATAGCCGTCGAAATTCCATTAATAGTTTATCAATAATTAAATAAATCAATGAATTTATCAATCTATGAATGAATCAATCGAATTTGACAAACAGCACTATTATATTAAAAATAATTATTCTCAGCAAAAAAAAAAAAAAAATCGTCGTTTCATAGAACATTCAGTACTTGGGTTCGATCACTTGCCTCTTGTCGAAATGCAAAATCAGGCACAAGAAACTCTGGCTGACAGAAGTCATGTCTGTATACAGTATACAATGTGTAATGTGCTTAATAATTATGAACCCTCTGTTCTGTTGACCTTACAGGAAATAAAAGCAGTTCTTATCCGTCACGTCCTCAAATTACGATGGTCCAACTATACCCGTAAAGAGTGATGCTGAATTGAATTCCGGTGGTTCTCAAAATCCATGACATTTTCGGAGAGCTCGGTTAATGCAAGGATGTCCTTGGTTTATAGAGGGCAGCTTTCAATAATAATTATGAAAAAAACACGCTGCTCTTTTAAAATATATGTAATGTCATTAGACGCTTGACTTTGATTGTAACAGCCGTAGATTTACGACCACTTTCAACTTATCACAGCGTTTTAAAGAACAATGCTTCAGCAATCTTGCGCGGCGGAGGACCGGTCATGTTGGCTGGAAGGGCACCAGGGCCGTTTCTTTCCGTATTTCGTGACCTTTTCAACTTATCATAGTACTTATCACGGATGATAGAAAGACAGTCTCTGTCTGATGTAATGCATCCTGCATGGAAAGACTTGGCAACCTCCTGAATTATCCCGAATAACCCACTATTCCAGACCTCAATGGCACGATAGAGGGCGTTGTTCGGCGACTGTTTGTAGACGGCGAGTTGTCTAGCATAGTCTCTGAAATCCGTCTTCTCTTTTTCGGTAATCAAGCTTTCAACACAAAGGCGATGGACGAGATCTTCCAAATTAAAGGGGCACAACTCCACCACTTGAGGCCTTGGTTTCCACTTCAAAAAGGCCTTTATAAAGGTCCACATTGATCTGCTAGACTCATCTGAAAATTCATCAAGTGTGCATAGGCAACTGATACAGATTTTATATAAACAAATAGACTGCTTACGAAATAGCTAAAAAAGAAATAACAAAATGAATTCAAAAAGTTCATATCATTTATCACCTGTAAAAGAGACAGCCAATATAAACTCAAGTGAATTTTAATGTTCAACAAGAAGGTATTTCAATCAAATTTGCAGATAAAAGTCCCTGTGCGCCATGAACTGCATATGTATTCTCACGATTAGAATAGAATGACTGCATTCAAAACCAAAATAGTTGATCCGCGTACTAACAGATCCGAGGATCAAATATGGCCGATTCACTATAAAGCTTACCCCTGTCAGTCCGCAGATCAACTTCTTCTGAATGCGGCCAATGACTATAATCAGACCAACTTTATGCTACCATTATACATTCAAACATACAGTGTGTCTAAGAGACCATACGCGGATACTATCGTACTAACTTGGGATCGCACTATCTCCGACGGGATTCTCGCTTATCTGCACTTAACTTAGGCGGCTTAGATGTCTGTCACGCCTGCTGAGGCTGATAGGGGGGTAACATACTATCGTTTAGTAGCTTTAGCGGGCGTCCCAGACGTCAAAGCCGCTTGGGCTGAACGCAATTTAGCGAGGGACCCCGTGGGGATGGACCGATGGGAACCCAGTTTAAGGCAACATTACCATTCTTTTGCTGGGTACTCTCGCTGACCGGACGGCGCATTCCTAAAGTAACTGCCTCGTTAACTCCACGACTTTGTTCACTATCACCTCGAAGGAGGTTCTCTTTGGTGGCACGGCCTTGCTTGTTCTTACCACCTAGAAAGCAAATAATCGTGTTTTTTTTTCCGCAAAACCTAAGACCCTTATAGTTCACGTCCCTGTCGCATTTTGTGACTGTGCAAGAACTGTAATATTGAACTCAAACATAAAACTATATTGACCTCCGCCAGGAATTTAATTTTGGGCCTTCGTTTGTTAATATACAGACAAAAAGCTACTGAGGGAAATTTGATGCATATTTTTTTACCCGGGCCATTAATGGTCTTGCATATATACTCGAATCAATTAGATTTTGGTGCCAATCCGTTAATTGATTAAACAATCAATTTTGATTAATGAATTAATTAATGACGAGAAATGAGCTGCCTTATTACATGTTAACTCATTCTCTTCATACTGTTCAGTCCACAGATACACAATATTTTTTCTAACAAAAACACCAGTTGAGATTTGCTCTAACCTGGTTCGCCAAATGTGCCCTCTAGTGTGGTAGATTTCGTTTCAAAAGTATTGCTGTCCACTTGTTTTTCACGTTGTTTATCGTCAACAGCAAGACCTGATGTTGCTTTTCGGGTCACTTCAGTCTGCAATCTTGCCCTTACTGGTGGTGTCCCATTCGATCCCGTCTTTATTGGTGGTGTCCCACTCAGTCCCGTCTTTACTCGTGGTGTCCCATTCGGTTCTGCCTTAGCTGGTTGTGTCCCAGTCGATTCTGTACTAAATGGTTGTGTCCCACTCAGTCCCGTATTTACTCGTGGTGTCTCAGTCGGTTCTGCCTTAGCTGGTTGTGTCCCAGTCAATTCTGTACTAAATGGTGATGTCCCACTCAGTCCCGTCTTTACTCGTGGTGTCCCAGTCGGTTCTGCTATAGCTGGTTGTGTCCCACTCGATTCTGTCCTAACTGGTGGTATCCTAGTCGGTTCTGTCTTAGCTGGTTGTGTTCCAGTCGATTCTGTACTAAATGGTTGTGTCCCATTCAGTCCCGTCTTTACTCGTGGTGTCCCAGTCGGTTCTGCCTTAGCTGGTTGTGTCCCAGTCAATTCTGTACTAAATGGTTGTGTTCCACTCAGTCCCGTCTTTACTCGTGGTGTCCCAGTCGGTTCTGTCTTAGCTGGTTGTGTCCCAGTCGATTCTGTCCTAACTGGTGGTATCCTAGTCGGTTCTGTCTTAGCTGGTTGTGTCCTAGTCAATTCTGTACTAAATGGTGATGTCCCACTCAGTCCCGTATTAACTCGTGGTGTCCCCGTCGGTTCTGTCTTTACTGATGGTGTCCCAGTCAGTCCCGTCTTTGTTGATGGTGTTCTAATGTGTCCTGTCTTTACTGATGGTGCTCCAGTCAGTCCCGTCTTTGTTGATGGTGTTCTAATGTGTCCTGTCTTTACTGATGGTGTCCCTGTCAGTCCCGTCTTTGTTGATGGTGTTCTAATGTGTCCTGTCTTTACTGGTGGTGTTCCAGTCAGTCCCGTCTTTGTTGAGGGTGTTCTAATGTGTCCCGTCTTTACTGATGGTGTCCCAGTATAATTGCCTCGTCTCACTTGTTTTGTTGGTGACTTCTTCCAATTCTGAATGCTTAGAGATTCTTCTAATTCAGACCAGGGAACATATGATCCGCTGTCGAAGAAACGACACTCCCTTAAGGCAGCTTCGGACTTAAAACTTCCGACGAGTTGGTGAATTTTGTCTGAAAGAAAAAAGGGCTCAGTTTCTATATATAAACAAAGTTGTATCTTGCTGACTGTAGTATCCTTGGAAGACTAAGGCCGTTTCGAATTAAACGCTTGCTTGGGAACAGACTGCACGATGGGATGTTAATCAATCATTAGCTCTCTTGTTTATCAAAATATTACTAGAAACCTAGGCCCAACATACCTGCAGATGGTCCGTTATATTCAACACCGATGTCTTCTTCAGATATACATGATTGCTGAAAGAAAAAATCACAACAACTAGACTTACATCCATGATCAAAAATCACTTTAACCTTACATGTTTTGCAATTGATTGTTTCTTAATAATTGTTAAAAATTGTTTTATTCATCGACAAAGAAGACTGCTTTAAGTAGAACTGTTTTCTACCTTTAAGGAGCTTCTCTTTTCTGTAGATTTACACGTTGTAAACTTACCTTGTTTTCTGAGACTACATGCTGAGTTCGTATGTGTTCCTGGTATTTTCCTGCAGTGACCCACGAGCAACAGTGCTCACAAAATACGGGGGTCTTGGGGCACTGGAACCGTTTGTGATGTCGAATGTCATGTCTGCAATAGAGGTGAACAGGTCTTCTTCAATGCCTTAATGCAAAAATGTTGATGTATGCAGTGTACATGAGAACTGATCATGGGACTTTCAAAAGGTAAGGGGGGTACAGCTTCGTGCCAATAAATAACTACCTTTCAGAACACAACATAAACTTAACTTGGATCAACACATATTTCTTAGAAGCATCAGATTTTTGAGAAGCAAGTGCAGTCAACGTACCTTTCCACTCTGCTACTGCACGCTGGGCACGTGGTATACCTGGCAGAGCAAAGGGGCTCGTGGTTCTTGATACTCTTCCTCAGAATCGTCTCCCCACAGATGCAGTGGTACGAGGCATACTCACACCTCTCCACGTGCTCCACCAGCTCCCAGCGATGAAGGAGATCATGGGGACAGCCCAGAGACTTGTACGGACACGTGGCCGTGGCAAACTTGCACACGGAGAGGTGTCTCTCCAACTGGCTGGGTAGGACCAGATCCTTGCATCCCGGGTTGGTGCAGACTACGGGGACGAAATCAGGACACTGCTGGCTGGCTTTGAAGGGCAGGTCATTCTCTTTGACTGGCTTGGCTTTGAAAAGCGACGTGATCCACTTCACCAAGCTCTTTTCTGCTTTACTCTCTCGTCTATTGCTCACTGGTGTCTGGTGCTGTGTTTTTAACGGGCATGTTTTGATATGGTCACGGAGAGCTCCTCTGGGTCCACTCTGGCTACACTGAGGGTGAGGGCATGATATCTGCACGTGATCGCAAACACTCTCGTGGATAACCATCTCCCTGACAGTGCCACTGAACACGCATGGTGAATGAGGGCACGTGACTTTGAGTTCCGCTACCTTGGAGTAGGACGCCATTTCAATGCTTCTGGAAAGTTGGCTGGCGGCGCCGTGTTTCCTCATGTCGCTGCCTTGAGAAGTGTAATTTTGAAAATGAAGTAGATTTAAGAAGCAAATATGGATTCTTAACAGCATCATTGATTGCAATATAACAGTATTTATTTGATACCTATTTATCCACCACATCAGAAAAAAAATACTTAAATGTCTCAAGTTTAAAATATTTTTCTATCTTATGAATAATGTTTTAACACGCAAACAAAGGATAGAGAGGAGAAAGGCTGAACATTCAGACAAAAAAATGTCTGAATAGGCCAAAGGTCAAAATGGGCGATTTTTCAAAATCAGAATACAGACCATAAAGCATTCTTGTATTTGAGTCTTCTTTTAATTATCCTGTTTAAATATTGAAACGTGGCAAGTGACTTTAAGCCAGTTTATCATAGAAAACGCACTATATTAAAAAAAGGCTGTTTTTGATTTCAGCAGAATTTCACGTGCTTATAGGTTCATGTATCCAGACAAGGGCACTACAGGACATAATCTGATCGTCTTATCAAGCCCAGAATCTCTTACATGTAGGGCCTAAATCAAGTACAGAAATCGGTTCGGCTTTGACAGACAATATTTTACGTTTTTACTGAGAAAAAAAAACGCCTTGGCGATAAACACGTTCGTCATGCTGGTGCTTGTAATTCCCCGTTTTAACCGCAATAGCTCATCATGGCAGCTTATTCTAATGTGCAATTTAAGTGCCACAGAGAAATTACACAGTGACAATCAAACGGCTACTCCCCGGAGGTATGATGTAAAACTAAAACACTTTTCACAAAAACTGACCCGAGCGCACACAAACTGATGAAATACAAATACAATGTCAAATTATCGGTCACAATTTTGTTTATCATACTTACAGATAGCACGTTTCGCCGTGCTTCTCACGGCTCTTCTGGTCTGTCTCCATAGCAACGGACCTAAGGGACAAAATAACACACCCTTATCGATTCACTTCGACAGTAATATCATTATGACCTAGTTCATGTATCAAATTGATTGGGAGAGTTGTGTCCCTAATGCTGGGCGGATTTAGGGTCTTCCAAAAGACGGTCAGATTTTAAAGTTTACATTGATAGGTATCTAATTTTTTCTGTTGGAAGACGGTCAAAAATAGAGGATATATCAACAAAGATAATTTGGAAGACTGTCAGATAATACACCTGGACCCGCCAATGGTAATGGGCTTATTGATAGGTCTATGCTCAAGGTGTACTCTCTATACGTAAAAACCCAAACAATAGTGATATAACACAGGAGTATATGGGGGGGGGGGGGGGGGGGGGCGAAGGGCAGTTGACATGCATAGATAAGGAGCGCCACCATGCTTCTACCATTGTAGTCTCTCTCCTAAAA
This sequence comes from Lingula anatina, assembly GCF_051362555.1. Taxonomy (NCBI): domain Eukaryota; kingdom Metazoa; phylum Brachiopoda; class Lingulata; order Lingulida; family Lingulidae; genus Lingula; species Lingula anatina. Next base: position 23,348,301 of record NC_141772.1, read on the forward strand.
TTCTGCAAACGTCATACCGTCTTTAATTTCTTAAATTAAGTCTTGGACATAATAACGATAATAATTCGTTATCATGTCCAAGATTAAGTACAAAACAGACCTCTCTGGAATTAGATGGAATGAAGATAAAAGTGCCGTCCTTTTGCATTATGGTAGGATTCATGGTTGTCAGTAAAAGGGTGAAAATCTACATCTCGCTGTTTAAAACATACCTGTTTCATGTGACTTAAAATGAAGAGGGGCACAAAGCAACAGGCGTACCTTTACTAGGCTTCCTCAAAAACCATACCAATCTCTGGACAGTACCAGTAGGGTCACGGTAAATGTTGCCTAGATCAGCCTGAAGTTTTTTCCAGTTTTCTGGAACTTTGCAACGTTCCACTTGAATACTCCTCAGGTTTTTCAGGTTCCTAACGCACAGAGCGTGCTGCAACAGGTTCAGGCACAATGGGTTTCCCCAAAAGTCGGGACTCAGGCAGAAGACGACTCTTTTGGCCTGCTCGATGGATGCGTGATTAAACTCGACGACCCACCCGCCGGGGACGCAGGCCCCGGAGTGGTTACATGTGAAGCCAAGTTTTTCCAGGACGTCAACGACGGGCGTAATGAGGTAGTCCTCCTCCTCGTGATGGGCGAAAAACACATGGTGACTGTGTTGCCTTAATCTCGGTGGTTTCACTTTTGGCGTGGGCATCGTTCTTCCTCTCCCCTACAATGTAAGTGATAGGAAACGTAATATGTGGCACTGTTGTTTGTCACTCAATATGAGCCTATATAAATTGTCATGTGACAACCCTAAATTCATCCTGTCCTCCCACGGCACCAACGGCAAAGAAATGTTCCGAATTAAGGTGGCGTTGGGGTCATTTTGATATCCCAAGAAGAAACGAGGTCGGGGACTGGTTCCGAGGAGGATGAGGGTGAGATGGGTGGGGTGGGGTGGGGATGGAGGGTGTGTGTGTGTGCCTCCTCATAGCTGCCTATAAACCCTGAGTTTTAGAAACACTGCCGTGTCTTGTAACTCAGTGTTCTGTTCACAGGCATCAATAAGAAGAGAGCATTGGTAGTGCACTTTCACATTCAAATCTTACCCAGCTACTGAACTAATCTTTTTTTGATCATTTAATTAAAGCTTCAGGTTAGGTTCTAGTAGGGCCTACATAATCGTGAAAGCCGGGACTCTTTGACTTCCCGTGTGTTTGCCAACCAAGATGACAGCCCAACATAATACGCCCCTCCTCAGCTGATTCATCGGACTGAATATAATCCATCATCAGTCCGGGGGGGGGGGGGGGGAAGGGGGAGAGAGACCCTCTCCCCCTTCCCCCCCCCCCCCCCTCCCCCACCTCACACAATTTTTTTCAACCACATTAGCCAAAAGTTTAGGAAACAGGGATGGAAGGGTGAGGTGTGTGTGTGTGGGGTGGGGGGTGACGGTTATTTTCTTAATGTATAATAAAGTCAGTCATAAAATATTCTGTTAAACTCAAAAGAAAATTTTGGCGAACAGCAACCCCCACACTTTCACTTTGCTAATCCTCCTACTCAGCTGTACCGTAAATGTATATATGCTTCCTGTTAGGCACAAATGTTATCTGCTTTTCTCGGATGAATGTTTAATCTCGAAATTGTTGGTTAAAGGTTAAATTAAATGGACAATCAGAGCTGGAGATAACGGGACGTGCGGCACAGCGCACTTTTCACTTACGCCTATTGTCTACATAGGATCCTTGCTAAGGCCAAACGAATTTATAAGTTGATTAACGAGAGATAAGATCTATAGACGAAATGTCGGCCGTTTTTTTAAAATATGTTTAAGAAGCATGGATTTTAGGTTCAGCCAGTTTTTTTTATGGAGGTGAGGTTGGGAATGGAAATGTCAAATCCACTGATCAGTTATACCCCCTTTACACTGGACGGCCTCCTTTCTGCGTCCTCTCTGCGACCATGAAATTTGGCATCGCTGTGGTCTTAATAAGGAAGTACGAGCATTGATTTTGTATCAGAATGAATGCTCAATGATCGGCCAGTTGTGGGCACGTAAAATATTATAATTCTTTTAACTCTCAAATGGGGCCGTGCTGCTGGACGCCGTCTAGTGTAAAGGGGGCTTTAGGGTCATCTGAAAACGTAAGTCCAGTAGCACTAATTGAGTTTTTTTTTTCTGAGATCAGTTACTATGCAAAGTGTATTAACCAAAACAATACCCAGTGCATGTTTTATTTGCATTTAAACAAAAGTGCATTTTTTTTCATTTTCTCTAAGTAACGTGGGTCGAGCTCGTTTACCAAATTGTCACACTGCAGTGGCGAATTAAGGGGGGGGGAGGGGTCAGGGGGGTCCTGACCCTCCCCTGCAATTTCTGAAAAAAAAATCACACCAATAGTCCCCTCTTTAAATTAGTGTTTTGACTAGCTGAATCATAGTTCTAAACCGTACCGAATGGTACCGTTTACCCTGTAAAAAACCAAAGGGGGGGGGGGGGGTGAGGATCGATTTCGCGTCTGCAGACCCCCCTTCAAATAATCCTGGATCCGCCCCTGCATTGTCTGGCATCATGTTACATTTTACTTGTCGTCTACTGATAAATCACTGATGAATGAAGTAGATGAAATGTCTGCAAAAACATAATATTTTAAATATCTTGATTGTTAAGCAAAATCAGTGTTGACTAATTCAACAAATTTAACTATTTAAAAACCGAACACCTAAATCAAATGTGTACGGGATTTGCACCGCTTCCTGAGCTTCAAATACTAGAAGGTGATCTGTGACTGGCAGAACACGAGAAACTTCCGTATGCCATCTCTTACCTACCCTCTAATATGTGCATTTCATGTACAGTTTCTCTAACGGAACAGTAGAGAAAAGTGTCAGAAATTAACCAGCATATCTGTGAACACAAGTGAAAAATCAATCTGTGCCCTTGGTAAAGGCCATCTCTTACCCCTTGCATGTCCCGATGTCTGGCGTCTTCTTGTCTAGGCCCGTCACTCACTATGGACAGCCCTTCGATCCCCAGTGTAAATAGTTTCGATTGTCATTAATAATTTACTGTCTAAATGAGAAACCTCACACTGTCTGGGTGACTTAGTTGACTGTACAGTTATAAATTTGTCAGGTGACGCCGTTTTATTACATAATTGGTAATCACAGTGGGGATTTTTCCTGTTACTAATAATAGATCATGCAAATATAGCCAGGGAATTCCCGTTTGTGAGATTTAACAGAGTGCGGATTTTCCATGCTGCAGATGTGTGACAAGTGGAGCCAGGTCAAGTGGTACGTATATTGACTGGCAAAGATACATGTATTTTGCTGGGGGGGGGTCACAAAGATTTACTTTTTTTATAGAAAATTGCCTGCAGTCTCTTTTTGCTTCTTACACTTTCAAAGATTTTTTCTCATTTGTTCTTTTGAAATTATAAATTAAAGGTACACTCCATTGGTCTGAAAATTCCCCATATGCTTATTTTTGCCACCTAGAGCACCTTATTAGAACCTTACACCTTAAAAACGATTTAACCCCTTAAATACTTCTTTCTGGGTCGTACTTGATGTTGATATTTACATAGGAGCATATAAGGCGATGGTCACTGTTATAATGATTGGCCAACCATTTAAAACTAATTCAATTAACGGCAGAATCCAAGTTCAGAGAAGGATAGATAAATGAATCACGGGTATCAGAAAATTGTTTATTTCCTCGGGAAAATCCCATGGAGTTGACTTTAAACGACGTGGCCACAGAAAACAAATGTTTTACTTTTAACTGATGACAATCTAATTGAGACAAGTGTCGGAAACCAGTATACGGAATGAGACAGTAGTGGCCAATATCGGGTGTTACCCAAATGGAACTGGATGCACCAGCCTCCGCTTTCTAAACTCCACAGCGAACGCGTCGGACGCTTTCGTCGCTAACAACAGCCGGGCTATGGTGTTTACTTTATACGGTTGCAAGTTCGACGTGTCTTGTGTGTTGAAAAACAAAGGGAACACAGGGAATCCGAAGATTCCAGCAGAAATATTTATAGGATCAACTTGCTCTTTAGACAGATATTTAAGCAAACAAAGCAAGTGGATTGTTCTCGGGTCCTTGAAATACGAGGAAGACACGAACGGGGCGCGTCCATCCGGTTATCGGTTTAGACTGAGGGCTGCTTATGAGGCCAGCACGGACAATTTAAAAAGACGGCCAACACTTGGGGGCACCTACGGATATTCATAGACGTCAAATTTCATGAATTGTTTATCAATAAAAGAATCAATCAATAAATTTATCAATCTACGAATCGACCAACCAACCAATCGATCGATCACTAATCTAGAGATTGAAAATAAGTACTTATATATTGAATAATGTTCTCACCAAGCGTTTTTTACAAAATGCTCAGTTCTTTCGTTCGATCACCTGCCTATTGTTCAAGATAAATGCAGAACTAAACGCAGAAAACTCACTGTCAGTATGAAGTCAAAACTGTGTCTATGACACCATCTCCATGTGAATCCTGCCATTATCTCGCGATAATAATAATGATAATAATGATCATCATCATATTTATTTCTTATAAAGTGCATTCCAATATAATATATGTCAGTGCAGGTCACCGGTATATAATATAAAATTCTTAAAAAATAACAGTCCAAAAAATGGCACAAACTAAGTACAAACGTTTAAAGACATTAATCGTAAAAAGACTTAGATAATTATCAATTTTTAGAGACAGGCTAAAACTGTCATTTTCACTTTTAGCTCACAATACAATATAAAAAAGACACAACACAATATAATTACAAAACAAAATGACACAAACTAAGTTTAAAGGTTCATAGACATTACTCATTAAAAGACTTTGAAAATGATCAATTTTTAGAGACTTAAAATCTGTCATAATCACCGTCACGTCTAATATAAAGAGTTCCAAAACGTTGGAAAACAAAGAGCAAATACCTGTGAAAAATTACAATACAAAATGACACAAACGTAGTTTAAAGGTTTAAACACATTAACCATCACAAATAAAATTTGAAAAAGATGAATTTTTAGAGAGACCAAAAATCTGTCGACATCACTCTCAGCTCCAACATAAAATAGTTCCGTTATGTTGGTGCATGAATAGTAAAAGCCTTATCCTCATAAAATGTGTTACAATGTCTCTCTTTTTTTAGGACAGGTTAAGTATAAAATGAAAGAGTTTCTAGTTGGCCTATATTGTTTGCGCTGATGAATAATTTCTACGAGGAAACCTGGCGCATATTCTGTAAAAGCTTAAAAACAATAGCAATGTTTTTACATAAACTTCTTTGTAAGATGCGTAGCCAGAACAGCTCTTGTAAGACTGTAGAAATATTCTATCATAGATATTGATAACTTTGTGCAACTAAAAACGGTGTTTGGAACATTTCTTTTAACCCCGTCCACAAATTACGAAAATCCAAACTGATATATTTGAGTTATGCTAAATCGGCTTTAGAGGTACCTCTCAAAATTCATGGAGACCCCAATAAACGAAAGGCAGCCTTCAAAATCAAACCCGCTGCATTATTTTCTGATTAGAATTTAAGGTCGGCAAATATACAGACACCAAACAACAAAGACATTGCAACAAGTTTTACAAAAATAATCTTATAAATTAATAAATAAACATTAAAAATCAGTAACTGTACATGTTGGAAGAATAACGTTGCTGATTATCGAAATGAGCCTTTCTTATTAACATAATCACACAGCTATATTGAAGTAAAAAAAAAATACAACGATTAATTGATTCTTGCACACTTTTTACAAAAAGGATATGACCTAACAAAAATTTACAATAAGGACATGCTAATCCACACTAAAAACCTTTACATACATAATGCTGCTAGTAATACACTTCAAACATTCAATAACAAGACATTTAGTACTGTTTGGAATACACATATTTCACAGTGTTTCTATTTTTAAGACGTTATTACATATACACTTCATATTGTCCTTGTGGGGCCTTTTAATTGTAACAATATTTTAATTGTTCTATATCTGCTTCTGGTGGGAATCGCGACACGACAGCCTGTCTTTGACACCCGTCATGTACAGTATGTGTATTGTGTGAGATGCATCGGTCATCCCATAACTTACATATTTTCTCAGAGGGAGGTATTGCAGGCTCGTAGCCAGCAATTGCAAGAGGGGGGTTCTTTTTTTTCTAAAAATGTGGACCTATTGTCATGAAACCTTAGTATAATTAGATCAAATTTACCCAGAGTGGACCTTTTTCCCAAAAAGGGTTTTTTTTCGAACCCCCCAACCCCTCCTGGATACGGGCCTGTATTGGGACTAGACTGTTGTATCACCCACCCCAAGCCCCAACTTAATTTAAAAAAAATAAATAAAAATTAAAAAAACTTAGTTTTCGAATCCAGGTAAAACAACTTACCAATCGCGAGCGTCGGGGAACCGGTCCCGCTGGATGGATGGGCACCAGGACCGTTTCCTTTAGCATTTCGTGACCTTTTCAACTTGTAATACTTATCACGGATGATAGAAAGACATGTACATTCTTTGTCTGACGTAATGCATCCTGCATGGAAAGACTCGGCAACCTCTTGAATTATCCCGAATAACCCACTATTCCAGACCTCAATGGCACGATAGAGGGCGTTGTTCGGCGACTGTTTGTAGACGGGCAGTTTACTAGCAAAGTCTCTGAATCCCATCATTTCTTCTCTGCTAATCAAGTATCCACCAAAAAGGCAATCGACCAGGTCTTCCAAATTAAAGGGGCACAGCTCTTCCACTTGAGCCCATAGTTTCCTCTTGCAAAGGTCTAGAAAGGCGCGAATTGACTTGTCTGAAAAATTCATTACGTGTACTAAAGTACATGTAACTGAGACAGCTTTTATATAAGCAAATGAATTACTTAATTAATAGATCAAAAGAAAAAATTCAAAATATTTCATATCATTTATCACATGTGAAAGGGAATCTCGGTGAATTTGAATGTTGAACAAGAAGGAATTAATTTGCAGCTTATAGTTCCTGTACAAGCCGCGATGAACTACACACACTGGACAATATTCTTACATTGCTTATATTCCGCCTCCTCAGGTTAATAACTTGACGCCTATAACCGTCAGATAATTGCCTGTATCTTGCCATATTGGAGGAAGACAGTAATGACATTTGCTGTACATGTACAAGACCAGCAGTATAGCGGTTTTATACTCATTAGTCACATCATAAGTAGACCAGGCATTATAACTGCCCAAGATCTGCCTACTTTTATTACTCTGATTTAGGGGGTGACACTTCTATTGACCAGTGTATGTATATATGCATTCTGATGATTAGAACATTATGACTCATTCGACTAACTTTATATTTACATATCCCATGCAATCGCATATTAATTCAGTGTGTCTAAGACCGTTCTCACAACCAATTGTTTCGCGGACTAAAGAATCCCGGGATCAAACACGCCCATCCCACTCTAAAGCCTGTGGCATCATCTACAAGTAGACACTGAAAAGATACCCCGCGAGGATTATGCGGCAATATTTCAAATGGGTCAACAATATTTAATCCGCGAATCAACTTCGGTTGTTAACATGTCATTATATGGGTCGTTACCATCCTTTTCCTGGGCATTTTCGCTGACGGTCCGGCGCCTCCTTAAAGGAACTGCGTTGGCATTTCCACGTCTTTGTGCACCATCATTTTGAGGGAGGTTCTCTTTGGTGGCCAGGCCATATAATTTCCCACCATCTAACAAGAGAGAAGAGAAGAAATAATCGTGATTTTTTTTCGCGCAGCCAAAGTAACATCTCTGTTCTAATTTGTAATTATGTAAAGACTGTAACACTACACCCCGACCTTAGGCCTTTGTTCGTTTGATAGTATACAGCCTAATTCAAAAGGTTACTAACGTAATTCTGATAAAATTTTTCAGGCCGTGTCGAGAATGGGTTAACTAAATATCAAATAGATTTTGATGGTGACCACTTCTCATTTTATCATGACATCAATCAATTTCAATTGATTGATTAGTTAATTATGAGAATTAAGGTGTCTTGTTACATCTAAGTTAACTTTCCTGATAGTATTCATTCCACAGATACAATAGGTTTTAATTTCTAACAGAAACATCTGGTCTAACCTGGTTTGCCAAATGTTCCCTCTAGTTGCTGTGTAGCTGTTTTCGTTTCAGTTGTATTGCTGTCCACGTTCTTTTTAAGCCGTTTATCTTCTTTTGACCCAATTTTACCTGACTGAGTTGACATAATGTGCCCAGTGTCATCAGTATTTGGCTCGACAGCAAAGTGAAATGTTGCTTTTGGGCTCAATTCGGGTTGTAACTTCATCGGTCCTCCGCTCACTTGTGAGGTCGATTCCGTCTTTACATGTGGTGTCCCACTCAGTTCTGACAATGCTGACGGTGCACTCTTTGAACGGCTTAAACGTTTTTTTAGTTCAGGTGGTGTCGATTCCCTTTTTACTGGTGGTTTCCTAGTCATTTCCGACATTGCTTGGGATGTCCCTCTCAGTCCGTTCTTAACTGATGATGTCCCAGTCATTTCCGACATTGTTTTCGGTGTCCCAGTCTGTTCCGACATTGCTTGTGCTGTCTCTATCAGACCAGCCATTACTGGTGATCTTCCAGTCAGTTCCCATATTGTTTTCGGTGTCCCAGTCTGTTCCGACATTGCTTGTGCTGTCTCTATCAGACCCGCCATTACTGGTGGTGTCCCAGTCTGTTCCCACATTGTTTTCGGTGTCCCAGTCTGTTCCGACATTGCTTGCGGTGTCTCTATCAGACCAGCCATTACTGGTGATGTCCCAGTGAGTTCCCACATTGTTTTCGGTGTCCAAGTCTGTTCCGACATTGCTTGCTGTGTCACTACCAGTCCGTTCTTACCTGGTGATGTTCCACTCAGTTCAGACATTACTGATGATGCCTTGTCCTGTGATCTTGTCTTAACTGGTGATGTTCCACTCAGTTCAGACATAACTGATGATGCCTTGTCCTGTGATCTTGTCTTACCTGGTGATGTTCCACTCAGTTCCGACATTACTGATGATGCCTTGTCCTGTGATCTTGTCTTAACTAGTGATGTTCCACTCAGTTCCGACATAACTGATGATGCCTTGTCCTGTGATCTTGTCTTAACTGGTGATGTTCCACTCAGTTCCGACATTAATGATGATGCCTTGTCCTGTGATCTTGTCTTAACTGGTGATGTTCCACTCAGTTCCGACATAACTGATGATGCCTTGTCCTGTGATCTTGTCTTACCTGGTGATGTTCCACTCAGTTCCGACATTACTGATGATGCCTTGTCCTGTGATCTTGTCTTAACTAGTGATGTTCCACTCAGTTCCGACATAACTGATGATGCCTTGTCCTGTGATCTTGTCTTAACTGGTGATGTTCCACTCAGTTCCGACATTAATGATGATGCCTTGTCCTGTGATCTTGTCTTAACTGGTGATGTTCCACTCAGTTCCGACATTACTGATGATGCCTTGTCCTGTGATCTTGTCTTAACTAGTGATGTTCCACTCAGTTCCGACATAACTGATGATGCCTTGTCCTGTGATCTTGTCTTAACTGGTGATGTTCCACTCAGTTCCGACATTAATGATGATGCCTTGTCCTGTGATCTTGTCTTAACTGGTGATGTTCCACTCAGTTCCGACATTACTGATGATGCCTTGTCCTGTGATCTTGTCTTAACTGGTGGTTTTCCACTCGGTCCCATCTTTATAGATGGTGTTCCAATGTACCTTGTCTTTACTGGTGGTGTTCCAGAACAATTGTCTCGTCTCATATGTTTCGTTGGTGGCTTTTTCTGAGTCTGAATGCTGAGAGATTCTTCCAACTCAGACCAGGGAACATACGATCCGCTGTCCGTGAAACGTCTCACCTTTGTGGCAGGTTCGGACTTACAGCTTTCGTCGAATTGATGAATTTTGTCTGAAAAGAAAAAGGGATCAGTTTGGCAAATATGCTCGTATAGTACTTACTGTCTGCGGTGTCTTTGTCAGAATAGGATCATTTCGAATTTAACGTTTGCTGAAGAACAGACTACACGATTGGTTAATAATTAATAAATAAGTTTCAAGCTTATCAAAATATTATTGCAGCAAAAACCTTTTTCTACATACCCGTAGACGGTCCTTTATATTGAACATCGGTACCTTCTTCAAATATGCACGATTGCTGAAGTAAAAATCACAACACTTAGACTCACATCTATGAACAAAAATCATTAAACATTAGATGTTTTGTAATTGATTGTTTCATAATAATTGTTTAATAATTGTTTTATTCATCGACAAAGAAGACTAGTATGCTTTAAGTAGAACTGTTTTCTACCTTTAAGAAGCTTCTCTTTTCTGTAGATTTACACGTTGTAAACTTACCTTGTTTTCTGAGACTACATGCTGAGTTCGTATGTGTTCCTGGTATTTTCCGGCAGTGACCCACGAGCAACAGTGTTCGCAAAACACCGGGGTCTTGGGGCACTGGAACCGTTTGTGATGTCGAATGTCATGTCTGCAATAGAGGCAAAGACGTCTTCAATGCCTTAATGCAAAAATATTGATGTCAGAAAATATCATGGGACTTTCACAAGGTAAGGGGGGTACAATTCGTGTCAATTAATAACCACCTTTCAGAACACAACATAAACTTAACTTGGATCAACACATATTTCTTAGAACCATCAGGTTTTTGAGAACCAAGTGCAGTCCACGTACCTTTCCACTCTGCTACTGCACGCTGGACATGTGGTATATCTGGCAGGGCAAAGGGGCTCGTGGTTCTTGATACTCTTCCTCAGAATTGTCTCCCCACAGACGCAGTGGTACGAGGCCCACTCACACCTCTCCACGTGCTCCACCAGCTCCCAGCGATGCAGGAGATTATGGGGACAGCCCAGAGACTTGTACGGGCACGTGACCGTGGAAAATTTGCACAAGGAGAGGTGTCTCTCCAACTGGCTGGGTAGGACCAGCTCCTTGCATCCTGGGTTGGTGCAGACCACGGGGACGAAATCAGGACACTGCTGGTTGGCTTGGAAGGGCAGGTCGTTCTCTTTGGCAGGCTTCGCTTTGAAGAGAGACGTGATCCACTTCAACAAGCTCTTTCCTGCTTTACCATCTCTTCTATTGCTCGTTGGTATCTTGTGCTGTGTTTTCAGCGGGCATGTCTTGATATGTTCACGGAGAGCTCCTCTGGGTCCGCTCTGGCTACACTGAGGGTGAGGGCATGATATCTGCATGTGATCGCAAACACTTTCGTGGATAACCATCTCCCTGACTGTGCCACTGAATACGCATGGTAGATGATGGCACCTGACTTTGAGTTCCGCCACCTTGGAGTAGAACGCCATTTCATTGCTTTTAAAATGTTGGCTGGCGGCGCCATGCTTCCTCATGCCGCTGCCTTGAGACGTGTAATTTTGAAATGAAGTAGATTTATGAAGCATATGTGCATTCTTAACAGCATCATTGGTTGTAATATAACAGTATTTATTTGATACCTATTTATCCAACAAATCAACAAAAATTCACACTTGAAAAATACTTAAATGTCTCAAGTTTAAAATATTTTTCTATCTTATGAATAATATTTAAACACGCAAACAAAGGATAGATAAATTCAGACAAAAATATCTATAAAGGTTCCGCCATTTTGGAAGCGGGAGGAGGTTGGGGTCAAAAGGGGCGATTTTTCAAATTCAGAAAAGAGATCATAAAGCATTCTTGTATTCGAGTCTTCTTTTAATTATCCTGTTTAAAGGGCATTGCAGAATATAATCTGATCAAGCCCAGAATCTCTTACATGTAAATCAAGTACAGAAATCGGTTCGGATTTGACAGACGATATTTTAGGTTTTTACTGGGGCAAAAAAACGCCTTGATGATAAACAGGTTCGTCCTGCTGGTGCTTGTAATTCCCCGTTTTAACCGCCATAGCTCATTATGGTGGCTTATTCTAATGTGCAATTTAAGTGCCACAGAAAAAAAAACTGACCCGAGCATAAAAAATGATCAAATGCAAATATAAATTATCGGTGACCGCATGGTGCAAACAAAGTTTGTATATCATACTTACAGATAGCACGTTTCACTGTTCTCACGACTCTTCTGGTCTTTCCCCATAGCAACGAACCTAAGACAAGATATCACACCCTTATGATTCCCTTTGACAGTAATATCACATTTTTGACCTAGTCCATGTGTCAAATTGATTGGAAGAGTTGTCCCAATGGGCTTATTGTATGTATGGTATTGTATGTATGTAAAAAATGTATGTATGTATGTATAGATAATATAGATAAGGAGCGAAGCCATACTTCTACCAATGTAACCCCTTCCCTAGAATCCTGCAAACGTTATACATATACCGTCTTTAATTTCTTAAATTAAGTACAAAACAGACCTCTGTGGAATAACGATGGAATGAAGATTTAAAGTGCAGAAGAAGTACCTTTACTAGGCTTCGCCAAAAACCGTATTAATCTCTGCAGCGTACTAGGGCCACGGTTAATGTTGCCTAGATCAATGCGGTGTTTTTTCCAGTGTTTTGGAACTTTGCAGCCTTTCACTCGAATACTCCTCAGGTTTTTCAGCTTCTTCGCACACAGGGCGTGCTGCAGAAGATTCATACACCATGGGTTTCTCCAAAAGTCGGGGCTCAGGCAAAAGACAACCCTTTTGGCCTGCTCGATGGACGCGTAATAAAACTGGACGACTGGCTTGCCAAGAAAGCAGGCCCCAGAGTGGTTACACGTGAAGCCAAGATTTTTCAGGAAAACAATGAAGGGTGAAATAAGGTGCTCCTCCTCCTCGTGATGGGCGAAAAACACATGGTGACTGTGTTTCCTTAATTTCGGTGGTTTCACTTTTGGCGTGGACATCGTTCTTCCTCTCCCCTACAATGTAAGTGATAGGAAACGTAATATGTGGCACTGTTGTTTGCCACTCAATATGAGCCTATATAAATTGTCATGTGACAACCCTAAATTCATCCTGTCCTCCCACGGCACTAACGGCAAAGAAATGTTTCGAAAATAAGGTGCCGTTGGGGTCGTTTTCATATCCCGAGAAGAAAAATTTCGGGCACTGGTTCCGCCATTTTGGAAGCGGGAGGAGGTTGGGGTGAGGTGGGTGGGGTGCCTCCCCTTAGCTGCATTTATACCCTGAATTTTTTCTGAAATCACTGGAAACCTACTTTTTATCAGTATGCATCTGCCGTGTCCTGTAACTCAGTTCACGGGCATCAATAAGACCAGTTTCACATTCAAATCTTACCAAGCTGCTGAGCTAATTTTTTGATCATTTAATTAAAGCTTCAGGTTAGGTTCTAGTAGGGCCTAAATAATCGTGAAAGCCGGGACTCTTTGACCTCCCGTGTGTTCGCCAACCAAGATGAGAGCCCAACATAATACGCCCCTCCCCTGATTCATCGGACCGAATATAATCCATCATCAGTCGAAGGTGGGGGGGGGGGGGGCTCTCCCCTCCCCCCTCCCCCTCACATTAGCCAGAAGTGCAGGAAGCAGAGATGGAAGGATGGGGGGGGGGAAGGTAACGGTCCCTGTCCTAATGTTTACTTATAAGTAAGTCGTAAAATATTCTGTTAAACTCAAAAGAAAATCTTCGCGAACAGCAACCTCCTCACTTTCACTTTGCTTATCCTCCTTCTCACCTGTACCGCAATTTGGCGTAAATGTATAAATGCTTCCTGTTAGGCACAAGTGTTATCTGTTTTTCTCGGATGAATGTTTAATCTCGAAATTGTTGGTTAAAGGTTAAATTAAATGGACAATCAGAGCGGGAGATAACGGGCTTGCACCCCGCACACGCTGAGACATTTGCCTCAAGAGACCAACAAGGCAGCAAAGCTGTCAAATGTACAGACAAAAAACAGGAAATAACTATGCACAAAATAGGCTACTGTCAATTCTGATGCAAAAATACATTATGTTAAACTGCAAATTCAACATCAAATTTTAATTATCCTCAACAGGTAATACCAATGTAATTAAAATATGTGACAAGTTTACACTTTGAAAATGTATAACTTCCAGAAAAAGAAGTCACTTAGACTGCTTTTCCAACTCAGACTGCATTTTAGTCCTGTATTTCTTTTTTGAAAGTTTGGCAATCATAAGTAACATGGTTTTCCCATAATGGTCATCATGGCAGCAGCACCCAAAATTGTGTTTTCTTCTATTCTGATGCAATATTACATAATGGTTAACAGCATAATGACCGTCAATTTTTAATAATAAAATATACATATCATGGATTTTCAGAAAATGTGACTAGCATGGGTCTTCAAGCCCGTGGAACTTTAAAGTCACACCTTAAAAATGCCAATATGTGAAAAATTAAATTTTCACAAAATAACTGTTTAACTGGCAGTAAGAATTATCAAACAGACTGTATTTCCTACTGAAGCTGTATTTTAGTCCCATGTTTCTTTCCTGTAAGTTTGAGAACAGTAAATGACATGGTTTTTCTTAAATGGTCATCATTGGAGCAGTGCCCAAAATAGTTTGTTTTTTTTTTCAAATTTTGATGCAATATTACATAATGTTTAACAGCATAATGACCATCAACTTTAATAATAAAATATTAGTATTATGGCTATTCAGAAAATGTGACTAGCAAAGGTCTTCAGGCCCATGGAACTTCAAAGTCACAACTTGAAAATGCCAAAATGTAAACAAGACAGCACTGTTCTGAAATGTTTTTTTTTCCCATTTTTAACAATTTTTAACATAAAACAAAATTAACAGTTTTCTGCCGTTTTTATATGATCAACTAAGAAAATTGATGAGATGGGAAAAATATCAACAGAGCAGTGTTAAATGTCCAATCTCTTCCATTCTGAGATTCTGAACATAGTGAATGATTGAATCTGACAAACTGCAATGATATGAGTTTATTTCCATTTTTGAAACTTTATTACACAATACACGATAACAAGTTTACCATCATTTTTACATAATCAACTAATAATGTTGTAAAATTGCAGGAAATGCCAAACAAACACTTTTACGTATCTTATTAGTTCAATAATGAAACTGTTTACATGCCTAAGAATTGAATCTGAGGAAATGTGAAAAAACTGCATTTCTTTAAAATAATTGCCCGATTATGCTGATTTTTGAACTCAACCTGCGTTTTAGCAGGAATGACCACTCCTGTGAGTTTAATGACAATTGGCCCATCTGTTTTTCTTATATTGTGTTTACAGTGTTGCATATATGCTGAAAAGTGAAAAAAAAGCATAACTTCTACATTAATGGCCCGATCATGCTGATTTTCGAACTTGACCTGCATTTTATGAATATTCATCAGCTCTGTAAATATACAGCCAAAAAGTAAAACTGCCTTCCACTTATCGTGTTTACAATGAAAGTGCATGGCGCCGGCGACAGCAACAGTGACAGCAACGACGGCGACGACAGACGCAGGTGATGGCAATATGTACAGACACATCTGTACATATCAACTGTACTGTTTGAGAACAGTAAGTGACATGGTTTTTCTTAAATGGTCATCATGGGAGCAGTGCCCAAAATAGGTTTTTTTCAAATTTTGATGCAATATTACATAATGTTTAACAGCATAATGATCATCAATTTTTAATAATAAAATATTAGTATCATGGGCAAATAGTAAACGTGACTAACAAAGGTTTTTAGGCCGATGGAACTTCAAAGTCACGACTTAAAGATGCCAAAATGTAAACAAGACTGCACTGTTCTGAAATGGGTTTTTTTCCATTTTTAACACTTTTTTAACATAAAACAAAATTAATAGGTTACTGCCATTTTTATAAGGTCAACTAAGAAAATTGATGAGATGTGAAAAATATCAATAGAACAGTGTTAAATGTCCAATTTCTTCCATTCTGAGATTCTGAACATAGTGAATGATTGAATCTGACAAACTGCAATGATATGAGTTTATTTCCATTTTTGACACTTTATTACACAATACACGATAACAAGTTTACCATCATTTTTACATAATCAACTAACAATGTTGTAAAGATGCAGGAAATGTCAAACAAACACTTTTATGTATCTTATTACTTAAATAATAAGGCTATTAACATGCCTAAGAATTAAATCTGAGGAAATCTGAAGAAATGTGAAAAAACAGCATAACTTCTAAAATAATGCCCCGATTATGCTGATTTTCGAACTCAACCTGCGTTTTAGTAAGACTGACCATTCCTGTGAGTTTCATGACAACAGGCCTAACGGATCTCCTTAAAATGTGTTTACAAGGTTGCATATATGCTGAAAAGTGAAAAAACAGCATAACTTCTACAGTAATGGCCCGATCATGCTGATTTTCGAACTTGACCTGCGTTTTATGAATATTCATCAGCTCTGTAAATATAAAGCCAAAAAGTAAAACTGCCTTCCACTTATCGTGTTTACAAGGAAAGTGCACGGCGACGGCATCGGCATCGGCATCGCCATCGGCATCGGCATCGGCATCGGCATCGGCGACGACAGACGCAGGTGATGGCAATATGTACAGACACATCTGTGTCTGTACATAAAAAAATCAAACACGTGAGAAATTTTGCTCAGCCGCGCGAGGGGCAAAAATCTCACCGAAATAGCCCCGCACACGATGAGAAAACGGCGCAGCGCAAGTGGCGCGCGCTAAATGCTCACCGTGTGCGGGCCCCCTTAACGGGACGTGCGGCACAGCGCACCTTTCACTTACGCCTATTATCTAGGATCCTTTCTAAGGCCAAACGAATTAATAAGTTGATTAACGAGAGATAAGATCTATAGACGTGGGCCTAATTTATTTATTTATATATTTATTTTTTGTGGAGGTGAGGGTGGGAATGGAAATTTTCAAATCCACTGTTCAGCTTGGGTCATTTGAAGACGTAAGTCCAGTGGTACTAATTAAGATTTTTTCTGAGATCAGTTACTGCTACGTGTATTAACCAAAACAATATCCAGTGCATGTTTTACTTTCATTTTAAACAAAGTACATTTTTCATTTTCTCTAAGTAACGTGGGTCGAGTTCGTTTACCAAATTGTCACACTGCAGTGGCGAATTTAGGGGGGTGTCAGGGGGGTCCTGACCCTCCCCTCCGATTTCTGAAAAAAATCATACCAATGGCCCCCTCTTGAAATTAGAATTATGACTAGCTGAATTATAGTTCTAAACCGTACCGAATGGCACCGTTCACCCAATAAAAAAACAAAAAGGGGGGGGGGGGGGTGAAGATCGGTTTCGCATCCGCAGACCCCCCCCCCCCCCCCCCTTCAAATAATCCTGGATCCGCCCCTGCATTGTCTGACATCATGTTACATTTTACTCGTCGTCTACTAATAAATTACTGATTCAGGAAGTAGATGAAATGTCTACAAAAACATAATATTTTAAATATCTTGATTGTTAAGCAAAATCAGTGTTGATTAATTCAAGAAATTTAAGTATTTAAACACGTGTACCGAACACCTAAATTAAATGTGTGCGAGATTCGCTCGGCTTCCGAACTTCAGCTACAAGTAAACTGTGTCTTGCAGAATACGAGAAACCTTCGTAATTAGCCAGAGATATATATACATTGTGTAACATATGATCCTACAGCCATATTCTTCACGATTTGTGTCTACAGAAAATTTATATTCACACCAAGAAGTTGTATCTCACCACTTGGCTTGAATATTTCATTAGTAACTTTTAAGTTAAAACCAGTATATTCTGTCATCATATTAAGACATAGCCTATATTTTTGCTCATTCACAAACTGGCAACACAATTACCAACAAAAGAAACGGTAGGCCTATTATGCGCCGATTGTATTGTTGTTATTATATTATATATATTGTACAAGGTCATGATAATTTATGATAAATTAAATATATCTGTGAATATGTGTTGAGAAATTTATCTGTGACCCTGGTAAAGAGTATTTCTTACACCTCGCTTCTTCTGTATGTGTAATATCTCGATGTCTGGCGTCTCCTTGTCTAGGCTTGTCACTCATTAGGGTCAGCCCTTCGATCACCGTTGGCGTTTATGGATGCAACGAATGAACGTCTTGGTTCGGTTGTCATTAATAATTAGCTATCCAGATGAGAAACCTCACACTGTCTGGGTGACTTAGTTGACTATACAGTTATAAACTTGTCAGGTCACGCCGTTTTATTATATGATTGGAAATCACAGTGGGGATTTTTCCTGTTACTAATAATAGATCATGCAAATATAGCCAGGGAATTCCCGTTTGTGAGATTTAACAGACGTGCGGATTTTCCATGCTGCAGATGTGTGACAAGTGGAGCCAGGTGAAGTGGTACGTATATTGACTGGCAAAGATACATGTATTTTGCTAGGGGGGGGGGGGCACAAAGATTTACTTTTTTTATAGAAAATTGCCTGCAGTCTGTTTTTGCTTCTTACGCTTTCAAAGATTTTTTCATCATTTTTTCTTTTGAAATTATAAATTAAAGGTACACTCCATTGGTCTGAAAATTCCCCATATGTTTATTTTGCCATCTAGAGCGCCTTATTAGAACCTTACATACACCTTAAAAACAATTTGACCCCTTAAATACTTCTTTCTGGAGCGCACTTGATGTTGATTTTTACATAGGAGCATACAGGGTGATGGTCGCTGTTATAATGACTGGCCAACCATTTTAAACGAATTCAATTAACGGCGGAATCCAAGTTCAGAGAAGGATAGATAAATGAAACACGGGTATTAGAAAATTGTTTATTTCCTCGGGAAAATCCCATGGAGTTGACTTTAAACGACGTGGCCACATGCAGAAAAAAAAAGATTTAATCTAATTGAGACAAGTGTCGGAAACCAGTATACGGAATGAGACAGTGGCAGCCAACAGAAAACTTTTAATTGAAGCATATTTTACTTAAATTCAAATTACAGAACGATCAATTTTTTTTTAATATTTACATTATAAAATATATAAAAATAAAATATTAGGACAAGCAATGAAAAATATAGCTTTAATGCCAAATTCAAGTAAATACAATGGCACAATATTTTTCCACTGTAGTAAAAAAAATGCTTGCAGTAAATCACAAGGAGCACCATTCACATGACCCTACAATTATACATCTTTTCTGCGTCCTTTTAGCAACCATGAAAACTGGCATCGATGTGGTCGTAGAAAGGAGGCACAAGCATTGTTTTGGTTGCATAATGAATGCTCAATGATCAGCCAGTTGTTGGCGGGTAAAGTTTTTACTCTCAAACGGGGCCGTACTACGAAGCGAGAAAGGACGTCATCCAGAGTAAATAAAGGGGGCCTAGGACAGTACCTGTGCTATACTTCATGAACACAACTGGGGTGAAGAAATCAAGATATGCAGTAAGTGCAAATATCATTTTAAGAATACTGTCTGTTAAAGAGACAGAATGTCAAAATTACCAACAGACTCACCATATTTATGTCTTAGGATTTTAACCCCTTTGTAAATCACAAACTGTACTTCACTACTACGTCTCCGTCTCTCTCTCTCTCTCTCTCTCTCTCTATATATATATATGTAAAGACATATGCAAGTTTTCCATCTTAATTCCATACAGCTTTTTATATTTATCAATAAACATATTTTTCTCATTTGCATTTTGCTTAGATTAAAAAATTTGACAAATAATAACAAAAATTATGAGATCCAACCTATTACTAATTACTATTACTAAACAACAAGATGAGTTTTTAAAAAGGAAGAGGTACAAACTCCTCACCAGGCACTATCAGTACTGACCCCAACTTAATATAATAATTTAAAAAAAAATCTAACACTACCATAACCTTCAAAAATCAAATACAAGAACTTTGACTGGGTTTTTAAAATGGTTTATAAAATGTTTACGTGTAGCATTCATAATATCTTCAATAATATAAAAATCGCCTAGAAAAGCACCTGGAGAATGTTGGCCTCCGCCAAGGAAGCTCAATTCTCATTTTTATTAACTGACTAATTAATCGGTGTGTAGATCACCACCAGTTTCTAAATCTTTGCTACTTGTACATTTCCAAGTTTCAGAAACTTTCAACAAAATCCTTACATAACTATTTCCATAATGTTGATTACAGACAGACAAATGGAACAACAAACATAAGCTCCTTGGGAGAGGTAATTATTAATCACCAAACACTTTTCAAGTGTTAAAACATCTAAAATATCAACAATTACATGAAGTTTGAAAAAATGACAACAATAAAAAAAAACAGCCTTTGATTTGCATGATAAAAATTAAGCAGCCATATTTGTTACAAGCTGACTCTCTCCTCAGAACAAGAACTTGGTTAGGGAAGAATTTTATCTTGTCTCCATCCTGTTTACTGACCATGCTTAAAGTTTTTTATTTCAGAAACAAGTACTCTGCCACACCTGGGGGAAGCACCTCATCTGCAACTTTTCGAGAGGCTTTTTCATGACATGACTGCTGTGATGAGAAATTTGACGAAAAAGTTAACTGACCGCCATCTTTCCTCTGCTTCTGCCTGCGCTTGAAAATCACTGCATAACGCTCACACACGTGTTCAAAAAAGGTGATATTTCTATCCAGGTTCCCAGCCTGAAAAGCCTTGATGACATCTTGGACCACACCGAATAAATCAGGATTGTGGTACTCTATTGAACGGTACAGGGCTTCGTCCAGTGGGCAGAGCAAGGTTTTGACTTTTTTGGCATGTGTTTCAAACTTCTTTTTTTCTTTCAAGGTCAGGTAGCTCTTTTCATACAGGTGGTCGATGGTGTCTTTTAAACTGAATGGGCAAAGATTTCCTCGGAAAAGACTTTTAAATCCTTGAAACTTTCTTGGGGACTCGACGTGAACTGGTTCTGAAATATAAAATAAATTGTCAGTAATCATGAAATCAAGTAAATATCATTACACTGTACCAGCAAATACAAAACTGCAGTCTGTGTGAATTTCAATTGTTAAAACACAATAAGTCATCTTGTGGAATAATATACAGCAATGCCTTTCAGAAGATATGATAAAGGAAGAATTATTGTCTAATGTTAAAAGTACTACAAGAAAAATTCCAAAATTGACTTGAACACCTCACAATCTTTCTACTGAATTTACTTGTGCGAACAAACAAAATACCTTTGTTCTTGACAGGGCAGCTCTGACTTCTTGCTTTTGTTTCCTTATTTTTTCTACCAAAAAGTTTCAAGAAGCAATTCTTTGGCCTGGTTATGCTGTTTCCTCGCTCCGACCAGGTACAGAGCACATCAGCACCTACTGGGAAATCTGATAAATCCTCGGGACTTACAAGAACAAATTCCTCTTCTTGGTCGAAACCCTTGTCTCCACTGGACAAATCATGATTAGACTCAGTCTCTTTCCTACAACAAGGGTCTAATTCATTGTAACCATCTGAAGCAGCTGGCAGATGATCTGAAACCTCTCGGACATTCTTCGTCACATAGTCATCGCTGGTGTTAAAGCTCCAGCTCTTTTGGTTCTTCATGGCTGACAAAATTTTACGCTTTAAAACCATCGCAACTTCACCTTCTGCACAGTTGAAACTTGTGACCTCAGCATGATAATCACTGTCAACTTCACTTTCACCCAAGTCCAACTGACAACTCTTATTGTCCATTCTAACTTCACCTATTATTGTGTAGCTTCCACTTTGCCTCCAACTGAGCTCAGTTGCTGAGGTACTACTTTTACTTGCTTGCTCTGATTCAACAACTTCCACTGTTAAATTTCCACCATTTGTTTTGCCTTTTATTTTCTCTGGAGAAGTTCTCCCGTATGCATCTCTGACCTGCATAGATAATTTTTTGTCTAAGTCTGGGGCTTTTATTTCAATTTGATTGGTCTCACTTGCTAAGCCATGCTCGCTGTCTAATATATGAGCCCCTGTCCCAGCTTTACTGCATTTTGTCTTGGTCCCTGTGGCAGTCTCACCATCACTTCTACTTGTGTCTATAATTGACATGTTGCTGTGTGACCTGGCCCCTGTGAACACTGTGCCATTTGGAAAGCTTGTCTTGGCCCCAGCCGAAGAAGTCTGTCTTGCTTTCTCAACATGAACGTTGGCCTTGTAGGATGACTCCGGGTCTGGAGCCAGCCGACACTCACCAAACTGTGGTTCTGTACTATCTTCTGGTATGGCACCACAGTGTGCCTCGCAGTCCACATCTTGAGGTTCCTTGCCCACCGTTTCTGTGACACCCACACCTCTAACACCAAGAACATCTCTCTCACTGTTCTCCCTTCCCTGTGTGTTGCCCTTTGAAATTGTGGCAGAGTTACCAGGAACACCTGGTGCATTTCCGACAGACTTACACCCCTCAAATTCTGGCACAAATTTTGAAGAGCCCATCGGGTCACATAGACAGGTACCCTCTTGAAATCCAGCTGCTGTTTCCTCATTAGGGTCCCCTGACTTGGAGAACTGATGCACATTTTTAGGAACACCCAATATGTTTTTCATTGTGTCATGTGGAATCTTGTTTTTCCCTGCGGAATCTTGACGAAGGTGATGAACATTTGACAGGTTTGGATGTGTTGTGAGCTGGACGAGTTCTTCCCACGTGGCATCCTCAGATTCATCTTGAACTTTGCACCCACTGTTAACGACAGGTGGCTGTATGCACTGCTGTTGATCTGTGGTCCCTGTGCAAATGTAATAGTGGCAAAAACTGTGATGCTTGAAAATCCAAGAATTTTTGTAAAACTATGTTTACACATTCCGTGGTTTTGAAGCATGCATCCACAAAAACAGAGGGGATAAATTTTTCAATAATAAAAATAGTCTTAAAATACCAATCTTAAATATATTAAATATAATAAAGTTATTACATGTTTGTGAGGTTAAATATTCTTCTAAAGAAATTATTTGAATACAATCAACATACTTACAATGATTTTGCTTAGGGGAAATAATATTTGCACTGTGAGCAGTGGACGTAGTTATTTCCTGGGTTTCCTGTAGTAGAAATGCTTGGTTAAGAACCAAATTTAAAATCAACAGAGAGTGAGAGTGAGATATCTAATTATGGGTAAACTAATAATTAATCTGATTTTTACTCAGCACAGGTAACTGGGCATTGGATACATACAAAAATGTGAAATATGCAACTTGTGAATTTTCCCATTTTAGCATACAGGCATGTCTTGGGGGACATTTAGAACAGCAGGCTAACAGATCCGCAGATCAAATATAGCAACCCACTAAAAAACTTGCTGCTTTATTCCCAATTAGACACTGAACAGATTCCCTGTGGGAATTATGCAACAAACATTCAAGTCAGTCAGCCATATCTGATCTGCAGATCTGTTAGTCCGCTGTACTGAATGGGCACTTGGATGATTTCCAGAACACAAACATAAATCTGCCTACCTTTTCTGTGTTCGTGTCATCATCATAAAGATGTTCCTCTGCCAGGTGGGACACATACTTTGCCACGGTCAGCAACTGACCACAGTATGGACACAGTGCCAGACGCTGGTGACATTTGTCTCTCCTGTGGTTACCCAGTTCAAGTCTGAAGTACAAGAAAGATTTACATAATAAACTTATAATGGATTCCAACATTCAAGGACTTAAATTGTCCTGAATAAGACATATTTGATATTTTCTTCAAGATGAGCAATTTAGACAGATTTTACAATTATGAAATTAAAAAAAAAAAAGTGTGTGTGCGTGTATAAAGTTGGTAAGACTATTTCAACAGTAATGAGATGAAGATTAACTGTCTCAACTACATTGTAGCTTTTCCCTTGTGCTTGTTAATGCAAATCATAACCATGAATTTATTTTTTATTTCAGAAGAAACATATGACGTAAAACCCTCACCTGTCTACCATCTTCTTACACAGCACACACTTCACATTTCTAGCAGGACAGACAGCCTCGTGATGACGCATAAATTCCAACTTCGGCACCAAGGCTCCGCATGCGCACTGCACATCTGCACAACTGCACACACGCACATGTTCAACAAGTTCATTACGCCGAAGACGCTCCTGTTTGAAAATGCACCCATCAAAAGGACAAGGGAGGGGGGTGAAATGGCAAGAGGTCAGGTGACGTGGTAAGTGGGACTTTTGAACAATTTCCCCACAGTTTGGATTCGGGCAGAGGGTGGGGGAAAATGTCAAGTTTCTCGTTGTTATCTCATATAAACTGTCACTCAGGCAATCAGAGCTCTTCTCATTATTGTCTATGTTCAAAGCGCTTTTCGCTATAGACCGTATTGCCATGGCAACAGCCTTGATGTGTTCTGCGATAATACATGGCACCTTCTGAATATGCCTGAACCTTCTCTCATTTCGAATTTTCCTTGTGCATTTGGGAACCTGTCTAAAACTGGCTCCAGAGACTCTGCACTGAAAGCTGGAACTTTTCGCTTTTACAACGGCAGTTTCTTGCAGATAACATCTGTTTCTAGTCCCATTTCCACTGAACGAGGCTGAGAATGGACATTTGTTGACGTGACTGCTCAGATTGTGCCGCTGCACCTGCACTGGGCACCGGACACCGGGGCATTTGACCAGCTGGTACGGACACTGCCTCAGGTGAAAACATATCTCCTTGGCCTTACAGGTGTGGGAACAGGGGTGGTTGGCACACCGTACGGGGGTGTTGGCCCCCTTCTGGTACTGTCTTTGTATGGAATACTTCTCTGCCAGTGCCTGTCTGGCCTTCCTCTGGTACTTGCAGCCTGAAGGCAGGTAATATAATATACTGTAAAGATCTGTTCTCTATTCTATTCTATTCTATTATATGAGAGAGAGAGAGAGAGAGAGAGAGAGAGAGAGAGAGAGAGAAATCTTAGTTGTATAACCACTGGGAGTCAAGGGCCACATTGAAATCAATACGAAAAAAAATATCATGTTTGAAAATATGAAAGACTAAGCTCAGCTGCAATACTTACATAGCACCTTGGCCAAAACCTTCATCCCACCATAGACATTTGAAAGGCATCCCATCCCTCGTCTCCTCCTTATAACTGAAAAGGACAGATGTGATTATTTTTTACTGCAATTGCTGTTTGATTTATCAATTACCTGAACCAAATTGGGATTGTGTTATTTCCTTTGGTAGTTAACAGCTGAACTCAAAAAGCCATACACAGACTTCATTAAATTTTTATAATTTTATAATATTAGAAAAAAGGCTAACTTTTAGATTTTGGTAATGGTACATTTATTAACAATGAGAACTACGCTGCCTTGGTGGAGATCTGTGCACTCTGAATGCTTTTCAAGTTACCTCCGCCAAGGAGGTTATGTTGTCACCCCTGTTTGTTTGTTTGTTTGTATGTCTGTTTGTCATCAACATAACTAAAAAAATTATGGATGAATTTCAATGGAATTTTCAGTGTAGGTCAGAAAAGGGTTAACTTAGAAGTGATTAGTTTTTGGTGGTGATCTGGATCAATAATCAATCAATATTCAATAATCAAAAATAAAAAACTACGTTATGGATCGATTTTGATGAAATTTTCAGGAACTGTCAGGAGTGGGCCAAGGAACAGATGATTGGTTTCTGGTGGTGATCCAGATCAATAATCAATCAAAAATCAATAATGAAAAATAAAAAAAAAACTAAATCATAGAATGAAAATTTAGGGGTGAAATGGCATTGGGTGGAGACTTTGCTGCCTTGGCAGAGGTCTGCGCTCTCAGTGCTTTTCTAGTTAAATTTGTAGAACCAGTGCCACAACAGCTATAATCTTACTGTTACCATGCACATTATTCCAAGTTTATGAACTTCGTATAATTAGGCTGTGTTCACATGGAAAATCTAATTTCTAAAGATCTAAAAATCTATTTGCGTTATCTTGTGATCACAGTCTGTGCCCTGAATACCCCGCAGTGTAATTACTGGCAGCGCGGAGAAGTAATTACAGCTTAAAAAGTAATTGGCTCGTGCTGCCCGTAATTACTCCGTGGGGTATTCAGGGCACAGACTGTGATCACAAGATACCGCAAATAGATTTTTTAGAAAATAGATATTCCATGTGAACGGTCCCTTAATCATCAACTTAAAAAAAATTTTTTTGGGAAAATGATTTATATAAAAATGCCAGAAAACACCAACATTTTTGAATTTTTTAAGATTTTCCACATATTAGGCATCTCTCTCTCTCTCTCTCTTTCTCTTTCTCTCTCTTAAACACTCACTTACATCTTGGGTTAGCCAGACATCTTATCAAAGCCTTCACAGCGCTGGTCACATCCTTCCCAGGAAGCACATAGCAGTGCCGTAGCTCCCTTGGTATTCTACAAGGCCTCAACTGAGCACATATCACTCTGTTGGCACCCTTTATATACAGGACTTGGTCTGTCTGGTAACGACAGTATCCGTCCCCGAGGTACTGAGGACTCAAACAAACCACCGCATGTTTGGCACTGAAAATAGAGTCCGTGCAGAAGGAAAACCTGTTGGCCCCTGCTCGACACTGACCGGTGCGGACATGCTTGTACCCCAGGGCTGTGAGGATGGAGAGGACACACCGCAGGAAGGATTCTTCCTCTTCATGGTGAGCAAAGAAGGCGTGGTGGGTGTGTCTTGGTAGTGGTGGGGGTGGCGGCATATCCTGTGAATACGATGCCATTACTGTGTCTTAGTGGTCTTCACAGTTACAAATCACTGTATCCGTGTCATACCGGATATAATCCATGACGTCACAATCTATATTCATATAAAACCAAGTGTCCAAGTCATACTGTACCCAGGTCATAGTAGATATCCATTTCACATTATGTATCCATATTAAACCAGATATGGTACCATAGGTCTTTGCTGAAGAATAATATACCAGTTAGGTACACCTGAAAAATTAAGTCAAAGGCATAAAAATAATCATAGAGCTAACTTTTTCTTCATAATACCCGTGTCCTATTTTCACTGAAAATGATGATTTATAAACATCGTCACCAAAATACCAAGCAGAAATATTGTAATTTAAGAAAACAGGAAAACAGCCTATTACTCACTGATGTCAGTTACTAGTATTCCTACTTCCCCATTTTCTAGGAACAATGAGTGCTGTTAATCAGCATGAGGCACCTTATCTGAGGACACGACAAGATAACCCCAATCCCCCTCCTAATTCCTGTCTGCCAAAAAATAGGTTGTCTGGTGATTAGCAAGAATGGAAAGCAGCAAATTTGGAGTTTGTCCTGCAAAATTTGTACCTTAATAAAACCAATACTCAGATAACACAAACGAATCAAGAAATAACTTGTTTTGGGGTAGTAAAAAAGAATGGTTTGAGATGTGAAAGATTTAAACGTCAGGCTTGCAGTGTACACAGCCTTACAAATATGGCTGATTGCACACTGAAAAAAATATGCCATCAATCATTTTAACTACTTAGTCATCATGTCTCTAAAATTTTTCTTTAGCACTTCAAATAATTATTTTGGAGTCCCTTTGAAAAAATTGATTTGAACCAAGAGATGTGATTTGACAGTTAACAATAGAGTAAACACAAGAGATGTACCTAGTACGGCAAAGTACATATTTTGGCAGGACACATCCGACAATCAGTAATCTAGTTTAATTTTCTGAACCCTTATATAAACAGGAAGGTTGACTTAATGAGGTTGTGAATGGGGAAGTAAAGAAATTTTCTGCAAAAGGATATAAGTTATATACCACCTGTGACTTTTTATATACATTTTGAACATTAAATGGCTCTTTTTTATGGCAAAATGCAAGTATAATGACTTTCTTTAACTTGTATTTTACATCAATAAGTCTACAGAATATATTTGGATTTTAAACAATATCATAATATTAATAATGATATTATTGCCTCTGCTGAGAGCCAGGTTATGTTTTTTGGCTTTGTTTTAACAAATTAAAATTAACAACTTAACTTTAAAAGTTATGGACCTTAGTAATTAATATTTTCAATGACTGACTGCCACTGGATGGACTTGTGACTATGTGTCTCCCTCTGGGTCAGAATGAAATGGGGCTGATCCTGATCTAGGACATACTACTCTTTCATAAACGGGATGTGCTGTCTCATCGCTTGGCAGCAGGGGAAAAAACTGGCAGTGAAAGATATTATTTTTGTGATAGTTTTCAATGCCTCATGTGACAGGGGTTATCTCTTCATCAA